>NW_027327626.1:1317930-1617930 GCF_047675955.1 Chlorocebus sabaeus
AAAGAAGCTTTCTGAGAAACTTCTCTGTGTTCTGCTAATTCATCTCACAGAGTTACATCTTTCCCTTCAAGAAGCCTTTCGCTAAGGCTGTTCTTGTGAAATTGGCAAAGGGATATTTGGAAGCCCATAGAGGGCTATGGTGAAAAAGGAAATATCTTCCGTTCAAAACTGGAAAGAAGCTTTCTGAGAAACTGCTCTGTGTTCTGTTAATTCATCTCACAATGTTATATCTTTCCCTTCAAGAAGCCTGTCGCTAAGGCTGTTCTTGTGGAATTGGACAAAGGGATATTTGGAAGCCCATAGAGGGCTATGGTGAAAAAGGAATTATCTTCCGTTCAAAATTGGAAAGAAGCTTTCTGAGAAACTGCTCTGTGTTCTGTTAATTCATCTCACAGAGTTACACCTTTCCCTTCATGAAGCCTTTCGCTAAGGCTGTTCTTGTGGAATTGGCAAAGGGATATTTGGAAGCCCATAGAGGGCTATGGTGAAAAAGGAAATATCTTCCGTTCAAAACTGGAAAAAAGGTTTCTGAGAAACTGCTCTCTGTTCTGTTAATTCATCTCACAGAGTTACATCTTTCCCTTCAAGAAGCCTTTCGCTAAGGCTGTTCTTGTGGAATTGGCAAAGGGATATTTGGAAGCCCATAGAGGGCTATGGTTAAAAAGGAAATATCTTCCGTTCAAAACTGGAAAGAAGCTTTCTGAGAAACTGCTCTGTGTTCTGTTAATTTATCTCACAGAGTTACATCTTTCCCTTCAAGAAGCCTTTCCATAAGGCTGTTCTTGTAGAATTGGCAAAGGGATATTTGGAAGCCCATAGAGGGCTATGGTAAAAAAGGAAATATCTTCCGTTCAAAACTGGAAAGAAGCTTTCTGAGAAACTGCTCTGTGTTCTGTTAATTCATCTCACAGAGTTACATCTTTCCCTTCAAGAGGCCTGTCGCTAAGGCTGTTCTTGTGGAATTGGCAAAGGGATATATGGAAGCCCATAGAGGGCTATGGTGAAAAAGGAAATATCTTCCGTTCAAAACTGGAAAGAAGCTTTCTGAGAAACTGCTCTGTGTTCTGTTAATTTATCTCACAGAGTTACATCTTTCCGTTCAAGAAGCCTTTCGCTAAGGCTGTTCTTGTAGAATTGGCAAAGGGATATTTGGAAGCCCATAGAGGGCTATGATGAAAAAGGAAATATCTTCCGTTCAAAATTGGAAAGAAGCTTTCCGAGAAACTGCTGTGTGTTCTGTTAATTCATCTCACAGAGTTACATCTTTTCCTTCAAGAAGCCTGTCGCTAAGGCTGTTCTTGTGGAATTGGAAAAGGGATATTTGGAAGCCCATAGAGGGCTATGGTGAAAAAGGAAATATCTTCCGTTCAAAACTGGAAAGAAGCTTTCTGAGAAACTGCTCTGTGTTCTGTTAATTCATCTAACAGAGTTACATCATTCCCTTCAAGAAGCCTGTCGCTAAGGCTGTTCTTGTGGAATTGGCAAAGGGATATTTGGAAGCCCATAGAGGGCTATGGTGAAAAAGGAAGTATCTTACGTTCAAAACTGGAAAGAAGCTTTCTGAGAAACTGCTCTGTGTTCTGTTAATTCATCTCACAGAGTTACATCTTTCCCTTCAAGAAGTCTTTCGCTAAGGCTGTCTTGTGGAATTGGCAAAGGGATATTTGGAAGCCCATAGAGGGCTATGGTGAAAAAGGAAATATCTTCCGTTCAAAACTGGAAAGAAGCTTTCTGAGAAACTGCTCTGTGTTCTGTTAATTCATCTCACAGAGTTACATCTTTCCCTTCAAGAAGCCTGTCGCTAAGGCTGTTCTTGTGGAATTGGAAAAGGGATATTTGGAAGCCCATAGAGGGCTGTGGTGAAAAAGGAAATATCTTCCGTTCAAAACTGGAAAGAAGCTTTCTGAGAAACTGCTCTGTGTTCTGTTAATTCATCTCACAGAGTGACATCTTTCCCTTCAAGAAGCCTGTAGCTAAGGCTGTTCTTGTGGAATTGGCAAAGGGATATTTGGAAGCCCATAGAGGGGTATGGTGAAAAAGGAAATATCTTCCGTTCAAAACTGGAAAGAAGCTTTCTGAGAAACTGCTCTGTGTTCTGTTAATTCATCTCACAGAGTTACATCTTTCCCTTCAAGAAGCCTGTCGCTAAGGCTGTTCTTGTGGAATTGGCAAAGGGATATTTGGAAGCCCATAGAGGGCTATGGTGAAAAAGGAAATATCTTCAGTTCAAAACTGGAAAGAAGCTTTCTGAGAAACTGCTCTGTGTTCTGTTAATTTATCTCACAGAGATACATCTTTCCCTTCAAGAAGCCTTTCGCTAAGGCTGTTCTTGTAGAATTGGGAAAGGGATATTTGGAAGCCCATAGAGGGCTATGGTGAAAAAGGAAATATCTTCCGTTCCAATCTGGAAAGAAGCTTTCTGAGAAACTGCTCTGTGTTCTGGTAATTCATCTCACTGAGTTACATCTTTCCCTTCAAGAAGCCGTTCTCTAAGGCTGTTCTTGTGGAATTTTCAAAGGGATATTTGGAAGCCCATAGAGGGCTATGGTGAAAAAGGAAATATCTTCCGTTCAAAACTGGAAACAAGCTTTCTGAGAAACTGCTCTGTGTTCTGTTAATTCGTCTCACAGAGTTACATCTTTCCCTTCAAGAAGCCTTTCGCTAAGGCTGTTCTTGTGGAATTGGCAGAGGGATATTTGGAAGCCCATAGTGGGCTATGGTGAAAAAGGAAATATCTTCCGTTCAAAACTGGAAAGAAGCTTTCTGAGAAACTGCTCTGTGTTCTGTTAATTCATCTCACAGAGTTACATCTTTCCCTTCAAGAGGCCTGTCGCTAAGGGTGTTCTTGTGGAATTGGCAAAGGGATATATGGAAGCCCATAGAGGGGTATGGTGAAAAAGGAAATATCTTCCGTTCAAAACTGGAAAGAAGCTTTCTGAGAAACTGCTCTGTGTTCTGTTAATTTATCTCACAGAGTTACATATTTCCGTTCAAGAAGCCTTTCGCTAAGGCTGTTCTTGTAGAATTGGCAAAGGGATATTTGGAAGCCCATAGAGGGCTATGATGAAAAAGGAAATATCTTCCGTTCAAAACTGGAAAGAAGCTTTCTGAGAAACTGCGCTGTGTTCTGTTAATTCATCTCACAGAGTTACATCTTTTCCTTCAAGAAGCCTGTCGCTAAGGCTGTTCTTGTGGAATTGGAAAATGGATATTTGGAATCCCATAGAGGGCTATGGTGAAAAAGGAAATATCTTCCGTTCAAAACTGGAAAGAAGCTTTCTGAGAAACTGCTCTGTGTTCCGTTAATTCATCTCACAGAGTTACATCTTTCCCTTCAAGAAGCCTTTCGCTGAGGCTGTTCTTGTGGAATTGGCAAAGGGATATTTGGAAGCCCATAGAGGGCTATGGTGAAAAAGGAAATATCTTCCGTTCAAAACTGGAAAGAAGCTTTCTGAGAAACTGCTCTGTGTTCTGTTAATTTATCTCACAGAGTTACATCTTTCCGTTCAAGAAGCCTTTCGCTAAGGCTGTTCTTGTAGAATTGGCAAAGGGATATTTGGAAGCCCATAGAGGGCTATGATGAAAAAGGAAATATCTTCCGTTCAAAACTGGAAAGAAGCTTTCTGAGAAACTGCTCTGTGTTCTGTTAATTCATCTCACAGAGTTACATCTTTTCCTTCAAGAAGCCTGTCGCTAAGGCTGTTCTTGTGGAATTGGAAAATGGATATTTGGAATCCCATAGAGGGCTATGGTGAAAAAGGAAATATCTTCCGTTCAAAACTGGAAAGAAGCTTTCTGAGAAACTGCTCTGTGTTCCGTTAATTCATCTCACAGAGTTACATCTTTCCCTTCAAGAAGCCTTTCGCTGAGGCTGTTCTTGTGGAATTGGCAAAGGGATATTTGGAAGCCCATAGAGGGCTATGGTGAAAAAGGAAATATCTTCCGTTCAAAACTGGAAAGAAGCTTTCTGAGAAACTGCTCTGTGTTCTGTTAATTCATCTCACAGAGTTACATCTTTCCCTTCAAGAAGCCGTTCGCTAAGGCTGTTCTTGTGGAATTGGAAAATGGATATTTGGAATCCCATAGAGGGCTATGGTGAAAAAGGAAATAACTTCCGTTCAAAACTGGAAAGAAGCTTTCTTAGAAACTGCTCTGTGTTCTGTTAATTCATCTCACAGAGTTACATCTTTCCCTTCAAGAAGCCTTTCGCTAAGGCTGTTCTTCTGGAATTGGCAAAGGGATATTTGGAAGCCCATAGAGGGCTATGGTGAAAAAGGAAATATCTTCCGTTCAAAACTGGAAAGAAGCTTTCTGAGAAACTGCTCTGTGTTCTGTTAATTCATCTCACAGAGTTACATCTTTCCCTTCAAGAAGCCTGTCGCTAAGGCTGTTCTTTTGGAATTGGCAAAGGGATATTTGGAAGCCCATAGAGGGCTATGGTGAAAAAGGAAATATCTTCAGTTCAAAACTGGAAAGAAGCTTTCTGAGAAACTGCTCTGTGTTCTGTTAATTTATCTCACAGAGATACATCTTTCCCTTCAAGAAGCCTTTCGCTAAGGCTGTTCTTGTAGAATTGGGAAAGGGATATTTGGAAGCCCATAGAGGGCTATGGTGAAAAAGGAAATATCTTCCGTTCAAAACTGGAAAGAAGCTTTCTGAGAAACTGCTCTGTGTTCTGTTAATTTATCTCACAGAGTTACATATTTCCGTTCAAGAAGCCTTTCGCTAAGGCTGTTCTTGTAGAATTGGCAAAGGGATATTTGGAAGCCCATAGAGGGCTATGATGAAAAAGGAAATATCTTCCGTTCAAAACTGGAAAGAAGCTTTCTGAGAAACTACTCTGTGTTCTGTTAATTCATCTCACAGAGTTACATCTTTTCCTTCAAGAAGCCTGTCGCTAAGGCTGTTCTTGTGGAATTGGAAAATGGATATTTGGAATCCCATAGAGGGCTATGGTGAAAAAGGAAATATCTTCCGTTCAAAACTGGAAAGAAGCTTTCTGAGAAACTGCTCTGTGTTCCGTTAATTCATCTCACAGAGTTACATCTTTCCCTTCAAGAAGCCTTTCGCTGAGGCTGTTCTTGTGGAATTGGCAAAGGGATATTTGGAAGCCCATAGAGGGCTATGGTGAAAAAGGAAATATCTTCCGTTCAAAACTGGAAAGAAGCTTTCTGAGAAACTGCTCTGTGTTCTGTTAATTTATCTCACAGAGTTACATCTTTCCGTTCAAGAAGCCTTTCGCTAAGGCTGTTCTTGTAGAATTGGCAAAGGGATATTTGGAAGCCCATAGAGGGCTATGATGAAAAAGGAAATATCTTCCGTTCAAAACTGGAAAGAAGCTTTCTGAGAAACTGCTCTGTGTTCTGTTAATTCATCTCACAGAGTTACATCTTTTCCTTCAAGAAGCCTGTCGCTAAGGCTGTTCTTGTGGAATTGGAAAATGGATATTTGGAATCCCATAGAGGGCTATGGTGAAAAAGGAAATATCTTCCGTTCAAAACTGGAAAGAAGCTTTCTGAGAAACTGCTCTGTGTTCCGTTAATTCATCTCACAGAGTTACATCTTTCCCTTCAAGAAGCCTTTCGCTGAGGCTGTTCTTGTGGAATTGGCAAAGGGATATTTGGAAGCCCATAGAGGGCTATGGTGAAAAAGGAAATATCTTCCGTTCAAAACTGGAAAGAAGCTTTCTGAGAAACTGCTCTGTGTTCTGTTAATTCATCTCACAGAGTTACATCTTTCCCTTCAAGAAGCCGTTCGCTAAGGCTGTTCTTGTGGAATTGGAAAATGGATATTTGGAATCCCATAGAGGGCTATGGTGAAAAAGGAAATATCTTCCGTTCAAAACTGGAAAGAAGCTTTCTGAGAAACTGCTCTGTGTTCTGTTAATACATCTCACAGAGTTACATCTTTCCCTTCAAGAAGCCTTTCACTAAGGCTGTTCTTGTGGAATTGGCAAAGGGATATTTGGAAGCCCATAGAGGGGTATGGTGAAAAAGGAAATATCTTCCGTTCAAAACTGGAAAGAAGCTTTCTGAGAAACTGCTCTGTGTTCTGTTAATTCATCTCACAGAGTTACATCTTTCCCTTCAAGAAGCCTTTCGCTAAGGCTGTTCTTGTGGAATTGGCAAAGGGATATTTGGAAGCCCATAGAGGGCTATGGTGAAAAAGGAAATATCTTCCGTTCAAAACTGGAAAGAAGCTTTCTGAGAAACTGCTCTGTGTTCTGTTAATTCATCTCACAGAGTTACATCTTTCCCTTCAAGAAGCCTTTCGCTAAGGCTGTTCTTGTGGAATTGGCAAAGGGATATTTGGAAGCCCATAGAGGGCTATGGTGAAAAAGGAAATATCTTCCGTTCAAAACTGGAAAGAAGCTTTCTGAGAAACTGCTCTGTGTTCTGTTAATTCATCTCACAGAGTTACATCTTTCCCTTCAAGAAGTCTTTCGCTATGGCTGTTCTTGTGGAATTGGCAAAGGGAAATTTGGAAGCCCATAGAGGGCTATGGTGAAAAAGGAAATATCTTCCGTTCAAAACTGGAAAGAAGCTTTCTGAGAAACTGCGCTGTGTTCTGTTAATTCATCTCAGAGAGTTACATCTTTCCCTTCAAGAAGCCTGTCGCTAAGGCTGTTCTTGTGGAATTGGCGAAGGGATATTTGGAAGCCCATAGAGGGCTATGGTGAAAAAGGAAATATCTTCCGTTCAAAACTGGAAAGAAGCTTTCTGAGAAACTGCTCTGTGTTCTGTTAATTCATCTCACAGAGTTACATCTTTCCCTTAAAGAAGCCTGTCGCTAAGGCTGTTCTTGTGGAATTGGCGAAGGGATATTTGGAAGCCCATAGAGGGCTATGGTGAAAAAGGAAATATCTTCCGTTCAAAACTGGAAAGAAGCTTTCTGAGAAACTGCTCTGTGTTCTGTTAATTCATCTCACAGAGTTACACCTTTCCCTTCAAGAAGCCTTTCGCTAAGGCTGTTCTTGTGGAATTGGCAAAGGGATATTTGGAAGCCCATAGAGGGCTATGGTGAAAAAGGAAATATCTTCCGTTCAAAACTGGAAAAAAGGTTTCTGAGAAACTGCTCTCTGTTCTGTTAATTCATCTCACAGAGTTACATCTTTCCCTTCAAGAAGCCTTTCG
This sequence comes from Chlorocebus sabaeus, assembly GCF_047675955.1. Lineage (NCBI taxonomy): Eukaryota > Metazoa > Chordata > Mammalia > Primates > Cercopithecidae > Chlorocebus > Chlorocebus sabaeus. The sequence goes on from NW_027327626.1 coordinate 1,325,064, forward strand.
CTAAGGCTGTTCTTGTGGAATTGGCAAAGGGATATTTGGAAGCCCATAGAGGGCTATGGTGAAAAAGGAAATATATTCCGTTCAAAACTGGAAAGAAGCTTTCTGAGAAACTGCTCTGTGTTCTGTTAATTTATCTCACAGAGTTACATCTTTCCCTTCAAGAAGCCTTTCCATAAGGCTGTTCTTGTAGAATTGGCAAAGGGATATTTGGAAGCCCATAGAGGGCTATGGTAAAAAAGGAAATATCTTCCGTTCAAAACTGGAAAGAAGCTTTCTGAGAAACTGCTCTGTGTTCTGTTAATTCATCTCACAGAGTTACATCTTTCCCTTCAAGAGGCCTGTCGCTAAGGCTGTTCTTGTGGAATTGGCAAAGGGATATATGGAAGCCCATAGAGGGCTATGGTGAAAAAGGAAATATCTTCCGTTCAAAACTGGAAAGAAGCTTTCTGAGAAACTGCTCTGTGTTCTGTTAATTTATCTCACAGAGTTACATCTTTCCGTTCAAGAAGCCTTTCGCTAAGGCTGTTCTTGTAGAATTGGCAAAGGGATATTTGGAAGCCCATAGAGGGCTATGATGAAAAAGGAAATATCTTCCGTTCAAAATTGGAAAGAAGCTTTCTGAGAAACTGCTCTGTGTTCTGTTAATTCATCTCACAGAGTTACATCTTTTCCTTCAAGAAGCCTGTCGCTAAGGCTGTTCTTGTGGAATTGGAAAAGGGATATTTGGAAGCCCATAGAGGGCTATGGTGAAAAATGAAATATCTTCCGTTCAAAACTGGAAAGAAGCTTTCTGAGAAACTGCTCTGTGTTCTGTTAATTCATCTAACAGAGTTACATCATTCCCTTCAAGAAGCCTGTCGCTAAGGCTGTTCTTGTGGAATTGGCAAAGGGATATTTGGAAGCCCATAGAGGGCTATGGTGAAAAAGGAAGTATCTTACGTTCAAAACTGGAAAGAAGCTTTCTGAGAAACTGCTCTGTGTTCTGTTAATTCATCTCACAGAGTTACATCTTTCCCTTCAAGAAGTCTTTCGCTAAGGCTGTCTTGTGGAATTGGCAAAGGGATATTTGGAAGCCCATAGAGGGCTATGGTGAAAAAGGAAATATCTTCCGTTCAAAACTGGAAAGAAGATTTCTGAGAAACTGCTGTGTGTTCTGTTAATTCATCTCACAGAGTTACATCTTTCCCTTCAAGAAGCCTGTCGCTAAGGCTGTTCTTGTGGAATTGGAAAAGGGATATTTGGAAGCCCATAGAGGGCTGTGGTGAAAAAGGAAATATCTTCCGTTCAAAACTGGAAAGAAGCTTTCTGAGAAACTGCTCTGTGTTCTGTTAATTCATCTCACAGAGTGACATCTTTCCCTTCAAGAAGCCTGTAGCTAAGGCTGTTCTTGTGGAATTGGCAAAGGGATATTTGGAAGCCCATAGACGGGTATGGTGAAAAAGGAAATATCTTCCGTTCAAAACTGGAAAGAAGCTTTCTGAGAAACTGCTCTGTGTTCTGTTAATTCATCTCACAGAGTTACATCTTTCCCTTCAAGAAGCCTTTCGCTAAGGCTGTTCTTGTGGAATTGGCAAAGGGATATTTGGAAGCCCATAGAGGGCTATGGTGAAAAAGGAAATATCTTCCGTTCAAAACTGGAAAGAAGCTTTCTGAGAAACTTCTCTGTGTTCTGCTAATTCATCTCACAGAGTTACATCTTTCCCTTCAAGAAGCCTTTCGCTAAGGCTGTTCTTGTGAAATTGGCAAAGGGATATTTGGAAGCCCATAGAGGGCTATGGTGAAAAAGGAAATATCTTCCGTTCAAAACTGGAAAGAAGCTTTCTGAGAAACTGCTCTGTGTTCTGTTAATTCATCTCACAGTGTTATATCTTTCCCTTCAAGAAGCCTGTCGCTAAGGCTGTTCTTGTGGAATTGGACAAAGGGATATTTGGAAGCCCATAGAGGGCTATGGTGAAAAAGGAATTATCTTCCGTTCAAAACTGGAAAGAAGCTTTCTGAGAAACTGCTCTGTGTTCTGTTAATTCATCTCACAGAGTTACACCTTTCCCTTCATGAAGCCTTTCGCTAAGGCTGTTCTTGTGGAATTGGCAAAGGGATATTTGGAAGCCCATAGAGGGCTATGGTGAAAAAGGAAATATCTTCCGTTCAAAACTGGAAAAAAGGTTTCTGAGAAACTGCTCTCTGTTCTGTTAATTCATCTCACAGAGTTACATCTTTCCCTTCAAGAAGCCTTTCGCTAAGGCTGTTCTTGTGGAATTGGCAAAGGGATATTTGGAAGCCCATAGAGGGCTATGGTTAAAAAGGAAATATCTTCCGTTCAAAACTGGAAAGAAGCTTTCTGAGAAACTGCTCTGTGTTCTGTTAATTTATCTCACAGAGTTACATCTTTCCCTTCAAGAAGCCTTTCCGTAAGGCTGTTCTTGTAGAATTGGCAAAGGGATATTTGGAAGCCCATAGAGGGCTATGGTAAAAAAGGAAATATCTTCCGTTCAAAACTGGAAAGAAGCTTTCTGAGAAACTGCTCTGTGTTCTGTTAATTCATCTCACAGAGTTACATCTTTCCCTTCAAGAGGCCTGTCGCTAAGGCTGTTCTTGTGGAATTGGCAAAGGGATATATGGAAGCCCATAGAGGGCTATGGTGAAAAAGGAAATATCTTCCGTTCAAAACTGGAAAGAAGCTTTCTGAGAAACTGCTCTGTGTTCTGTTAATTTATCTCACAGAGTTACATCTTTCCGTTCAAGAAGCCTTTCGCTAAGGCTGTTCTTGTAGAATTGGCAAAGGGATATTTGGAAGCCCATAGAGGGCTATGATGAAAAAGGAAATATCTTCCGTTCAAAATTGGAAAGAAGCTTTCTGAGAAACTGCTCTGTGTTCTGTTAATTCATCTCACAGAGTTACATCTTTTCCTTCAAGAAGCCTGTCGCTAAGGCTGTTCTTGTGGAATTGGAAAAGGGATATTTGGAAGCCCATAGAGGGCTATGGTGAAAAAGGAAATATCTTCCGTTCAAAACTGGAAAGAAGCTTTCTGAGAAACTGCTCTGTGTTCTGTTAATTCATCTAACAGAGTTACATCATTCCCTTCAAGAAGCCTGTCGCTAAGGCTGTTCTTGTGGAATTGGCAAAGGGATATTTGGAAGCCCATAGAGGGCTATGGTGAAAAAGGAAGTATCTTACGTTCAAAACTGGAAAGAAGCTTTCTGAGAAACTGCTCTGTGTTCTGTTAATTCATCTCACAGAGTTACATCTTTCCCTTCAAGAAGTCTTTCGCTAAGGCTGTCTTGTGGAATTGGCAAAGGGATATTTGGAAGCCCATAGAGGGCTATGGTGAAAAAGGAAATATCTTCCGTTCAAAACTGGAAAGAAGATTTCTGAGAAACTGCTGTGTGTTCTGTTAATTCATCTCACAGAGTTACATCTTTCCCTTCAAGAAGCCTGTCGCTAAGGCTGTTCTTGTGGAATTGGAAAAGGGATATTTGGAAGCCCATAGAGGGCTGTGGTGAAAAAGGAAATATCTTCCGTTCAAAACTGGAAAGAAGCTTTCTGAGAAACTGCTCTGTGTTCTGTTAATTCATCTCACAGAGTGACATCTTTCCCTTCAAGAAGCCTGTAGCTAAGGCTGTTCTTGTGGAATTGGCAAAGGGATATTTGGAAGCCCATAGAGGGGTATGGTGAAAAAGGAAATATCTTCCGTTCAAAACTGGAAAGAAGCTTTCTGAGAAACTGCTCTGTGTTCTGTTAATTCATCTCACAGAGTTACATCTTTCCCTTCAAGAAGCCTTTCGCTAAGGCTGTTCTTGTGGAATTGGCAAAGGGATATTTGGAAGCCCATAGAGGGCTATGGTGAAAAAGGAAATATCTTCCGTTCAAAACTGGAAAGAAGCTTTCTGAGAAACTTCTCTGTGTTCTGCTAATTCATCTCACAGAGTTACATCTTTCCCTTCAAGAAGCCTTTCGCTAAGGCTGTTCTTGTGAAATTGGCAAAGGGATATTTGGAAGCCCATAGAGGGCTATGGTGAAAAAGGAAATATCTTCCGTTCAAAACTGGAAAGAAGCTTTCTGAGAAACTGCTCTGTGTTCTGTTAATTCATCTCACAGTGTTATATCTTTCCCTTCAAGAAGCCTGTCGCTAAGGCTGTTCTTGTGGAATTGGACAAAGGGATATTTGGAAGCCCATAGAGGGCTATGGTGAAAAAGGAATTATCTTCCGTTCAAAACTGGAAAGAAGCTTTCTGAGAAACTGCTCTGTGTTCTGTTAATTCATCTCACAGAGTTACATCTTTCCCTTCAAGAAGCCTTTCGCTAAGGCTGTTCTTCTGAAATTGGCAAAGGGATATTTGGAAGCCCATAGAGGGCTATGGTGAAAAAGGAAATATCTTCCGTTCAAAACTGGAAAGAAGCTTTCTGAGAAACTGCTCTGTGTTCTGTTAATTCATCTCACAGAGTTACATCTTTCCCTTCAAGAAGCCTGTCGCTAAGGCTGTTGTTTTGGAATTGGCAAAGGGATATTTGGAAGCCCATAGAGGGCTATGGTGAAAAAGGAAATATCTTCAGTTCAAAACTGGAAAGAAGCTTTCTGAGAAACTGCTCTGTGTTCTGTTAATTTATCTCACAGAGATACATCTTTCCCTTCAAGAAGCCTTTCGCTAAGGCTGTTCTTGTAGAATTGGGAAAGGGATATTTGGAAGCCCATAGAGGGCTATGGTGAAAAAGGAAATATCTTCCGTTCCAATCTGGAAAGAAGCTTTCTGAGAAACTGCTCTGTGTTCTGGTAATTCATCTCACTGAGTTACATCTTTCCCTTCAAGAAGCCGTTCTCTAAGGCTGTTCTTGTGGAATTTTCAAAGGGATATTTGGAAGCCCATAGAGGGCTATGGTGAAAAAGGAAATATCTTCCGTTCAAAACTGGAAACAAGCTTTCTGAGAAACTGCTCTGTGTTCTGTTAATTCGTCTCACAGAGTTACATCTTTCCCTTCAAGAAGCCTTTCGCTAAGGCTGTTCTTGTGGAATTGGCAGAGGGATATTTGGAAGCCCATAGTGGGCTATGGTGAAAAAGGAAATATCTTCCGTTCAAAACTGGAAAGAAGCTTTCTGAGAAACTGCTCTGTGTTCTGTTAATTCATCTCACAGAGTTACATCTTTCCCTTCAAGAGGCCTGTCGCTAAGGCTGTTCTTGTGGAATTGGCAAAGGGATATATGGAAGCCCATAGAGGGCTATGGTGAAAAAGGAAATATCTTCCGTTCAAAACTGGAAAGAAGCTTTCTGAGAAACTGCTCTGTGTTCTGTTAATTTATCTCACAGAGTTACATATTTCCGTTCAAGAAGCCTTTCGCTAAGGCTGTTCTTGTAGAATTGGCAAAGGGATATTTGGAAGCCCATAGAGGGCTATGATGAAAAAGGAAATATCTTCCGTTCAAAAATGGAAAGAAGCTTTCTGAGAAACTGCTCTGTGTTCTGTTAATTCATCTCACAGAGTTACATCTTTTCCTTCAAGAAGCCTGTCGCTAAGGCTGTTCTTGTGGAATTGGAAAATGGATATTTCGAATCCCATAGAGGGCTATGGTGAAAAAGGAAATATCTTCCGTTCAAAACTGGAAAGAAGCTTTCTGAGAAACTGCTCTGTGTTCCGTTAATTCATCTCACAGAGTTACATCTTTCCCTTCAAGAAGCCTTTCGCTGAGGCTGTTCTTGTGGAATTGGCAAAGGGATATTTGGAAGCCCATAGAGGGCTATGGTGAAAAAGGAAATATCTTCCGTTCAAAACTGGAAAGAAGCTTTCTGAGAAACTGCTCTGTGTTCTGTTAATTTATCTCACAGAGTTACATCTTTCCGTTCAAGAAGCCTTTCGCTAAGGCTGTTCTTGTAGAATTGGCAAAGGGATATTTGGAAGCCCATAGAGGGCTATGATGAAAAAGGAAATATCTTCCGTTCAAAACTGGAAAGAAGCTTTCTGAGAAACTGCTCTGTGTTCTGTTAATTCATCTCACAGAGTTACATCTTTTCCTTCAAGAAGCCTGTCGCTAAGGCTGTTCTTGTGGAATTGGAAAATGGATATTTGGAATCCCATAGAGGGCTATGGTGAAAAAGGAAATATCTTCCGTTCAAAACTGGAAAGAAGCTTTCTGAGAAACTGCTCTGTGTTCCGTTAATTCATCTCACAGAGTTACATCTTTCCCTTCAAGAAGCCTTTCGCTGAGGCTGTTCTTGTGGAATTGGCAAAGGGATATTTGGAAGCCCATAGAGGGCTATGGTGAAAAAGGAAATATCTTCCGTTCAAAACTGGAAAGAAGCTTTCTGAGAAACTGCTCTGTGTTCTGTTAATTCATCTCACAGAGTTACATCTTTCCCTTCAAGAAGCCGTTCGCTAAGGCTGTTCTTGTGGAATTGGAAAATGGATATTTGGAATCCCATAGAGGGCTATGGTGAAAAAGGAAATAACTTCCGTTCAAAACTGGAAAGAAGCTTTCTGAGAAACTGCTCTGTGTTCTGTTAATTCATCTCACAGAGTTACATCTTTCCCTTCAAGAAGCCTTTCGCTAAGGCTGTTCTTCTGGAATTGGCAAAGGGATATTTGGAAGCCCATAGAGGGCTATGGTGAAAAAGGAAATATCTTCCGTTCAAAACTGGAAAGAAGCTTTCTGAGAAACTGCTCTGTGTTCTGTTAATTCATCTCACAGAGTTACATCTTTCCCTTCAAGAAGCCTGTCGCTAAGGCTGTTCTTTTGGAATTGGCAAAGGGATATTTGGAAGCCCATAGAGGGCTATGGTGAAAAAGGAAATATCTTCAGTTCAAAACTGGAAAGAAGCTTTCGGAGAAACTGCTCTGTGTTCTGTTAATGTATCTCACAGAGATACATCTTTCCCTTCAAGAAGCCTTTCGCTAAGGCTGTTCTTGTAGAATTGGGAAAGGGATATTTGGAAGCCCATAGAGGGCTATGGTGAAAAAGGAAATATCTTCCGTTCCAATCTGGAAAGAAGCTTTCTGAGAAACTGCTCTGTGTTCTGGTAATTCATCTCACTGAGTTACATCTTTCCCTTCAAGAAGCCGTTCTCTAAGGCTGTTCTTGTGGAATTTTCAAAGGGATATTTGGAAGCCCATAGAGGGCTATGGTGAAAAAGGAAATATCTTCCGTTCAAAACTGGAAACAAGCTTTCTGAGAAACTGCTCTGTGTTCTGTTAATTCGTCTCACAGAGTTACATCTTTCCCTTCAAGAAGCCTTTCGCTAAGGCTGTTCTTGTGGAATTGGCAGAGGGATATTTGGAAGCCCATAGTGGGCTATGGTGAAAAAGGAAATATCTTCCGTTCAAAACTGGAAAGAAGCTTTCTGAGAAACTGCTCTGTGTTCTGTTAATTCATCTCACAGAGTTACATCTTTCCCTTCAAGAGGCCTGTCGCTAAGGCTGTTCTTGTGGAATTGGCAAAGGGATATATGGAAGCCCATAGAGGGCTATGGTGAAAAAGGAAATATCTTCCGTTCAAAACTGGAAAGAAGCTTTCTGAGAAACTGCTCTGTGTTCTGTTAATTTATCTCACAGAGTTACATATTTCCGTTCAAGAAGCCTTTCGCTAAGGCTGTTCTTGTAGAATTGGCAAAGGGATATTTGGAAGCCCATAGAGGGCTATGATGAAAAAGGAAATATCTTCCGTTCAAAACTGGAAAGAAGCTTTCTGAGAAACTGCTCTGTGTTCTGTTAATTCATCTCACAGAGTTACATCTTTTCCTTCAAGAAGCCTGTCGCTAAGGCTGTTCTTGTGGAATTGGAAAATGGATATTTGGAATCCCATAGAGGGCTATGGTGAAAAAGGAAATATCTTCCGTTCAAAACTGGAAAGAAGCTTTCTGAGAAACTGCTCTGTGTTCCGTTAATTCATCTCACAGAGTTACATCTTTCCCTTCAAGAAGCCTTTCGCTGAGGCTGTTCTTGTGGAATTGGCAAAGGGATATTTGGAAGCCCATAGAGGGCTATGGTGAAAAAGGAAATATCTTCCGTTCAAAACTGGAAAGAAGCTTTCTGAGAAACTGCTCTGTGTTCTGTTAATTCATCTCACAGAGTTACATCTTTCCCTTCAAGAGGCCTGTCGCTAAGGCTGTTCTTGTGGAATTGGCAAAGGGATATATGGAAGCCCATAGAGGGCTATGGTGAAAAAGGAAATATCTTCCGTTCAAAACTGGAAAGAAGCTTTCTGAGAAACTGCTCTGTGTTCTGTTAATTTATCTCACAGAGTTACATCTTTCCGTTCAAGAAGCCTTTCGCTAAGGCTGTTCTTGTAGAATTGGCAAAGGGATATTTGGAAGCCCATAGAGGGCTATGATGAAAAAGGAAATATCTTCCGTTCAAAATTGGAAAGAAGCTTTCTGAGAAACTGCTCTGTGTTCTGTTAATTCATCTCACAGAGTTACATCTTTTCCTTCAAGAAGCCTGTCGCTAAGGCTGTTCTTGTGGAATTGGAAAAGGGATATTTGGAAGCCCATAGAGGGCTATGGTGAAAAAGGAAATATCTTCCGTTCAAAACTGGAAAGAAGCTTTCTGAGAAACTGCTCTGTGTTCTGTTAATTCATCTAACAGAGTTACATCATTCCCTTCAAGAAGCCTGTCGCTAAGGCTGTTCTTGTGGAATTGGCAAAGGGATATTTGGAAGCCCATAGAGGGCTATGGTGAAAAAGGAAGTATCTTACGTTCAAAACTGGAAAGAAGCTTTCTGAGAAACTGCTCTGTGTTCTGTTAATTCATCTCACAGAGTTACATCTTTCCCTTCAAGAAGTCTTTCGCTAAGGCTGTCTTGTGGAATTGGCAAAGGGATATTTGGAAGCCCATAGAGGGCTATGGTGAAAAAGGAAATATCTTCCGTTCAAAACTGGAAAGAAGATTTCTGAGAAACTGCTGTGTGTTCTGTTAATTCATCTCACAGAGTTACATCTTTCCCTTCAAGAAGCCTGTCGCTAAGGCTGTTCTTGTGGAATTGGAAAAGGGATATTTGGAAGCCCATAGAGGGCTGTGGTGAAAAAGGAAATATCTTCCGTTCAAAACTGGAAAGAAGCTTTCTGAGAAACTGCTCTGTGTTCTGTTAATTCATCTCACAGAGTGACATCTTTCCCTTCAAGAAGCCTGTAGCTAAGGCTGTTCTTGTGGAATTGGCAAAGGGATATTTGGAAGCCCATAGAGGGGTATGGTGAAAAAGGAAATATCTTCCGTTCAAAACTGGAAAAAAGGTTTCTGAGAAACTGCTCTCTGTTCTGTTAATTCATCTCACAGAGTTACATCTTTCCCTTCAAGAAGCCTTTCGCTAAGGCTGTTCTTGTGGAATTGGCAAAGGGATATTTGGAAGCCCATAGAGGGCTATGGTTAAAAAGGAAATATCTTCCGTTCAAAACTGGAAAGAAGCTTTCTGAGAAACTGCTCTGTGTTCTGTTAATTTATCTCACAGAGTTACATCTTTCCCTTCAAGAAGCCTTTCCGTAAGGCTGTTCTTGTAGAATTGGCAAAGGGATATTTGGAAGCCCATAGAGGGCTATGGTAAAAAAGGAAATATCTTCCGTTCAAAACTGGAAAGAAGCTTTCTGAGAAACTGCTCTGTGTTCTGTTAATTCATCTCACAGAGTTACATCTTTCCCTTCAAGAGGCCTGTCGCTAAGGCTGTTCTTGTGGAATTGGCAAAGGGATATATGGAAGCCCATAGAGGGCTATGGTGAAAAAGGAAATATCTTCCGTTCAAAACTGGAAAGAAGCTTTCTGAGAAACTGCTCTGTGTTCTGTTAATTTATCTCACAGAGTTACATCTTTCCGTTCAAGAAGCCTTTCGCTAAGGCTGTTCTTGTAGAATTGGCAAAGGGATATTTGGAAGCCCATAGAGGGCTATGATGAAAAAGGAAATATCTTCCGTTCAAAATTGGAAAGAAGCTTTCTGAGAAACTGCTCTGTGTTCTGTTAATTCATCTCACAGAGTTACATCTTTTCCTTCAAGAAGCCTGTCGCTAAGGCTGTTCTTGTGGAATTGGAAAAGGGATATTTGGAAGCCCATAGAGGGCTATGGTGAAAAAGGAAATATCTTCCGTTCAAAACTGGAAAGAAGCTTTCTGAGAGACTGCTCTGTGTTCTGTTAATTCATCTAACAGAGTTACATCATTCCCTTCAAGAAGCCTGTCGCTAAGGCTGTTCTTGTGGAATTGGCAAAGGGATATTTGGAAGCCCATAGAGGGCTATGGTGAAAAAGGAAGTATCTTACGTTCAAAACTGGAAAGAAGCTTTCTGAGAAACTGCTCTGTGTTCTGTTAATTCATCTCACAGAGTTACATCTTTCCCTTCAAGAAGTCTTTCGCTAAGGCTGTCTTGTGGAATTGGCAAAGGGATATTTGGAAGCCCATAGAGGGCTATGGTGAAAAAGGAAATATCTTCCGTTCAAAACTGGAAAGAAGATTTCTGAGAAACTGCTGTGTGTTCTGTTAATTCATCTCACAGAGTTACATGTTTCCCTTCAAGAAGCCTGTCGCTAAGGCTGTTCTTGTGGAATTGGAAAAGGGATATTTGGAAGCCCATAGAGGGCTGTGGTGAAAAAGGAAATATCTTCCGTTCAAAACTGGAAAGAAGCTTTCTGAGAAACTGCTCTGTGTTCTGTTAATTCATCTCACAGAGTGACATCTTTCCCTTCAAGAAGCCTGTAGCTAAGGCTGTTCTTGTGGAATTGGCAAAGGGATATTTGGAAGCCCATAGAGGGGTATGGTGAAAAAGGAAATATCTTCCGTTCAAAACTGGAAAGAAGCTTTCTGAGAAACTGCTCTGTGTTCTGTTAATTCATCTCACAGAGTTACATCTTTCCCTTCAAGAAGCCTTTCGCTAAGGCTGTTCTTGTGGAATTGGCAAAGGGATATTTGGAAGCCCATAGAGGGCTATGGTGAAAAAGGAAATATCTTCCGTTCAAAACTGGAAAGAAGCTTTCTGAGAAACTTCTCTGTGTTCTGCTAATTCATCTCACAGAGTTACATCTTTCCCTTCAAGAAGCCTTTCGCTAAGGCTGTTCTTGTGAAATTGGCAAAGGGATATTTGGAAGCCCATAGAGGGCTATGGTGAAAAAGGAAATATCTTCCGTTCAAAACTGGAAAGAAGCTTTCTGAGAAACTGCTCTGTGTTCTGTTAATTCATCTCACAGTGTTATATCTTTCCCTTCAAGAAGCCTGTCGCTAAGGCTGTTCTTGTGGAATTGGACAAAGGGATATTTGGAAGCCCATAGAGGGCTATGGTGAAAAAGGAATTATCTTCCGTTCAAAACTGGAAAGAAGCTTTCTGAGAAACTGCTCTGTGTTCTGTTAATTCATCTCACAGAGTTACATCTTTCCCTTCAAGAAGCCTTTCGCTAAGGCTGTTCTTCTGAAATTGGCAAAGGGATATTTGGAAGCCCATAGAGGGCTATGGTGAAAAAGGAAATATCTTCCGTTCAAAACTGGAAAGAAGCTTTCTGAGAAACTGCTCTGTGTTCTGTTAATTCATCTCACAGAGTTACATCTTTCCCTTCAAGAAGCCTGTCGCTAAGGCTGTTGTTTTGGAATTGGCAAAGGGATATTTGGAAGCCCATAGAGGGCTATGGTGAAAAAGGAAATATCTTCAGTTCAAAACTGGAAAGAAGCTTTCTGAGAAACTGCTCTGTGTTCTGTTAATTTATCTCACAGAGATACATCTTTCCCTTCAAGAAGCCTTTCGCTAAGGCTGTTCTTGTAGAATTGGGAAAGGGATATTTGGAAGCCCATAGAGGGCTATGGTGAAAAAGGAAATATCTTCCGTTCCAATCTGGAAAGAAGCTTTCTGAGAAACTGCTCTGTGTTCTGGTAATTCATCTCACTGAGTTACATCTTTCCCTTCAAGAAGCCGTTCTCTAAGGCTGTTCTTGTGGAATTTTCAAAGGGATATTTGGAAGCCCATAGAGGGCTATGGTGAAAAAGGAAATATCTTCCGTTCAAAACTGGAAACAAGCTTTCTGAGAAACTGCTCTGTGTTCTGTTAATTCGTCTCACAGAGTTACATCTTTCCCTTCAAGAAGCCTTTCGCTAAGGCTGTTCTTGTGGAATTGGCAGAGGGATATTTGGAAGCCCATAGTGGGCTATGGTGAAAAAGGAAATATCTTCCGTTCAAAACTGGAAAGAAGCTTTCTGAGAAACTGCTCTGTGTTCTGTTAATTCATCTCACAGAGTTACATCTTTCCCTTCAAGAGGCCTGTCGCTAAGGCTGTTCTTGTGGAATTGGCAAAGGGATATATGGAAGCCCATAGAGGGCTATGGTGAAAAAGGAAATATCTTCCGTTCAAAACTGGAAAGAAGCTTTCTGAGAAACTGCTCTGTGTTCTGTTAATTTATCTCACAGAGTTACATATTTCCGTTCAAGAAGCCTTTCGCTAAGGCTGTTCTTGTAGAATTGGCAAAGGGATATTTGGAAGCCCATAGAGGGCTATGATGAAAAAGGAAATATCTTCCGTTCAAAAATGGAAAGAAGCTTTCTGAGAAACTGCTCTGTGTTCTGTTAATTCATCTCACAGAGTTACATCTTTTCCTTCAAGAAGCCTGTCGCTAAGGCTGTTCTTGTGGAATTGGAAAATGGATATTTCGAATCCCATAGAGGGCTATGGTGAAAAAGGAAATATCTTCCGTTCAAAACTGGAAAGAAGCTTTCTGAGAAACTGCTCTGTGTTCCGTTAATTCATCTCACAGAGTTACATCTTTCCCTTCAAGAAGCCTTTCGCTGAGGCTGTTCTTGTGGAATTGGCAAAGGGATATTTGGAAGCCCATAGAGGGCTATGGTGAAAAAGGAAATATCTTCCGTTCAAAACTGGAAAGAAGCTTTCTGAGAAACTGCTCTGTGTTCTGTTAATTTATCTCACAGAGTTACATCTTTCCGTTCAAGAAGCCTTTCGCTAAGGCTGTTCTTGTAGAATTGGCAAAGGGATATTTGGAAGCCCATAGAGGGCTATGATGAAAAAGGAAATATCTTCCGTTCAAAACTGGAAAGAAGCTTTCTGAGAAACTGCTCTGTGTTCTGTTAATTCATCTCACAGAGTTACATCTTTTCCTTCAAGAAGCCTGTCGCTAAGGCTGTTCTTGTGGAATTGGAAAATGGATATTTGGAATCCCATAGAGGGCTATGGTGAAAAAGGAAATATCTTCCGTTCAAAACTGGAAAGAAGCTTTCTGAGAAACTGCTCTGTGTTCCGTTAATTCATCTCACAGAGTTACATCTTTCCCTTCAAGAAGCCTTTCGCTGAGGCTGTTCTTGTGGAATTGGCAAAGGGATATTTGGAAGCCCATAGAGGGCTATGGTGAAAAAGGAAATATCTTCCGTTCAAAACTGGAAAGAAGCTTTCTGAGAAACTGCTCTGTGTTCTGTTAATTCATCTCACAGAGTTACATCTTTCCCTTCAAGAAGCCGTTCGCTAAGGCTGTTCTTGTGGAATTGGAAAATGGATATTTGGAATCCCCTAGAGGGCTATGGTGAAAAAGGAAATAACTTCCGTTCAAAACTGGAAAGAAGCTTTCTGAGAAACTGCTCTGTGTTCTGTTAATTCATCTCACAGAGTTACATCTTTCCCTTCAAGAAGCCTGTCGCTAAGGCTGTTCTTTTGGAATTGGCACAGGGATATTTGGAAGCCCATAGAGGGCTATGGTGAAAAAGGAAATATCTTCAGTTCAAAACTGGAAAGAAGCTTTCGGAGAAACTGCTCTGTGTTCTGTTAATGTATCTCACAGAGATACATCTTTCCCTTCAAGAAGCTTTTCGCTAAGGCTGTTCTTGTAGAATTGGGAAAGGGATATTTGGAAGCCCATAGAGGGCTATGGTGAAAAAGGAAATATCTTCCGTTCCAATCTGGAAAGAAGCTTTCTGAGAAACTGCTCTGTGTTCTGGTAATTCATCTCACTGAGTTACATCTTTCCCTTCAAGAAGCCGTTCTCTAAGGCTGTTCTTGTGGAATTTTCAAAGGGATATTTGGAAGCCCATAGAGGGCTATGGTGAAAAAGGAAATATCTTCCGTTCAAAACTGGAAACAAGCTTTTTGAGAAACTGCTCTGTGTTCTGTTAATTCGTCTCACAGAGTTACATCTTTCCCTTCAAGAAGCCTTTCGCTAAGGCTGTTCTTGTGGAATTGGCAGAGGGATATTTGGAAGCCCATAGTGGGCTATGGTGAAAAAGGAAATATCTTCCGTTCAAAACTGGAAAGAAGCTTTCTGAGAAACTGCTCTGTGTTCTGTTAATTCATCTCACAGAGTTACATCTTTCCCTTCAAGAGGCCTGTCGCTAAGGCTGTTCTTGTGGAATTGGCAAAGGGATATATGGAAGCCCATAGAGGGCTATGGTGAAAAAGGAAATATCTTCCGTTCAAAACTGGAAAGAAGCTTTCTGAGAAACTGCTCTGTGTTCTGTTAATTTATCTCACAGAGTTACATCTTTCCGTTCAAGAAGCCTTTCGCTAAGGCTGTTCTTGTAGAATTGGCAAAGGGATATTTGGAAGCCCATAGAGGGCTATGATGAAAAAGGAAATATCTTCCGTTCAAAACTGGAAAGAAGCTTTCTGAGAAACTGCTCTGTGTTCTGTTAATTCATCTCACAGAGTTACATCTTTTCCTTCAAGAAGCCTGTCGCTAAGGCTGTTCTTGTGGAATTGGAAAATGGATATTTGGAATCCCATAGAGGGCTATGGTGAAAAAGGAAATATCTTCCGTTCAAAACTGGAAAGAAGCTTTCTGAGAAACTGCTCTGTGTTCCGTTAATTCATCTCACAGAGTTACATCTTTCCCTTCAAGAAGCCTTTCGCTGAGGCTGTTCTTGTGGAATTGGCAAAGGGATATTTGGAAGCCCATAGAGGGCTATGGTGAAAAAGGAAATATCTTCCGTTCAAAACTGGAAAGAAGCTTTCTGAGAAACTGCTCTGTGTTCTGTTAATTCATCTCACAGAGTTACATCTTTCCCTTCAAGAAGCCTTTCGCTAAGGCTGTTCTTCTGGAATTGGCAAAGGGATATTTGGAAGCCCATAGAGGGCTATGGTGAAAAAGGAAATATCTTCCGTTCAAAACTGGAAAGAAGCTTTCTGAGAAACTGCTCTGTGTTCTGTTAATTCATCTCACAGAGTTACATCTTTCCCTTCAAGAAGCCTGTCGCTAAGGCTGTTCTTTTGGAATTGGCAAAGGGATATTTGGAAGCCCATAGAGGGCTATGGTGAAAAAGGAAATATCTTCAGTTCAAAACTGGAAAGAAGCTTTCGGAGAAACTGCTCTGTGTTCTGTTAATGTATCTCACAGAGATACATCTTTCCCTTCAAGAAGCCTTTCGCTAAGGCTGTTCTTGTAGAATTGGGAAAGGGATATTTGGAAGCCCATAGAGGGCTATGGTGAAAAAGGAAATATCTTCCGTTCCAATCTGGAAAGAAGCTTTCTGAGAAACTGCTCTGTGTTCTGGTAATTCATCTCACTGAGTTACATCTTTCCCTTCAAGAAGCCGTTCTCTAAGGCTGTTCTTGTGGAATTTTCAAAGGGATATTTGGAAGCCCATAGAGGGCTATGGTGAAAAAGGAAATATCTTCCGTTCAAAACTGGAAACAAGCTTTCTGAGAAACTGCTCTGTGTTCTGTTAATTCGTCTCACAGAGTTACATCTTTCCCTTCAAGAAGCCTTTCGCTAAGGCTGTTCTTGTGGAATTGGCAGAGGGATATTTGGAAGCCCATAGTGGGCTATGGTGAAAAAGGAAATATCTTCCGTTCAAAACTGGAAAGAAGCTTTCTGAGAAACTGCTCTGTGTTCTGTTAATTCATCTCACAGAGTTACATCTTTCCCTTCAAGAGGCCTGTCGCTAAGGCTGTTCTTGTGAAATTGGCAAAGGGATATATGGAAGCCCATAGAGGGCTATGGTGAAAAAGGAAATATCTTCCGTTCAAAACTGGAAAGAAGCTTTCTGAGAAACTGCTCTGTGTTCTGTTAATTTATCTCACAGAGTTACATATTTCCGTTCAAGAAGCCTTTCGCTAAGGCTGTTCTTGTAGAATTGGCAAAGGGATATTTGGAAGCCCATAGAGGGCTATGATGAAAAAGGAAATATCTTCCGTTCAAAACTGGAAAGAAGCTTTCTGAGGAACTGCTCTGTGTTCTGTTAATTCATCTCACAGAGTTACATCTTTTCCTTCAAGAAGCCTGTCGCTAAGGCTGTTCTTGTGGAATTGGAAAATGGATATTTGGAATCCCATAGAGGGCTATGGTGAAAAAGGAAATATCTTCCGTTCAAAACTGGAAAGAAGCTTTCTGAGAAACTGCTCTGTGTTCCGTTAATTCATCTCACAGAGTTACATCTTTCCCTTCAAGAAGCCTTTCGCTGAGGCTGTTCTTGTGGAATTGGCAAAGGGATATTTGGAAGCCCATAGAGGGCTATGGTGAAAAAGGAAATATCTTCCGTTCAAAACTGGAAAGAAGCTTTCTGAGAAACTGCTCTGTGTTCTGTTAATTTATCTCACAGAGTTACATCTTTCCGTTCAAGAAGCCTTTCGCTAAGGCTGTTCTTGTAGAATTGGCAAAGGGATATTTGGAAGCCCATAGAGGGCTATGATGAAAAAGGAAATATCTTCCGTTCAAAACTGGAAAGAAGCTTTCTGAGAAACTGCTCTGTGTTCTGTTAATTCATCTCACAGAGTTACATCTTTTCCTTCAAGAAGCCTGTCGCTAAGGCTGTTCTTGTGGAATTGGAAAATGGATATTTGGAATCCCATAGAGGGCTATGGTGAAAAAGGAAATATCTTCCGTTCAAAACTGGAAAGAAGCTTTCTGAGAAACTGCTCTGTGTTCCGTTAATTCATCTCACAGAGTTACATCTTTCCCTTCAAGAAGCCTTTCGCTGAGGCTGTTCTTGTGGAATTGGCAAAGGGATATTTGGAAGCCCATAGAGGGCTATGGTGAAAAAGGAAATATCTTCCGTTCAAAACTGGAAAGAAGCTTTCTGAGAAACTGCTCTGTGTTCTGTTAATTCATCTCACAGAGTTACATCTTTCCCTTCAAGAAGCCGTTCGCTAAGGCTGTTCTTGTGGAATTGGAAAATGGATATTTGGAAGCCCATAGAGGGCTATGGTGAAAAAGGAAATATCTTCCGTTCAAAACTGGAAAGAAGCTTTCTGAGAAACTGCTCTGTGTTCTGTTAATACATCTCACAGAGTTACATCTTTCCCTTCAAGAAGCCTTTCGCTAAGGCTGTTCTTGTGGAATTGGCAAAGGGATATTTGGAAGCCCATAGAGGGGTATGGTGAAAAAGGAAATATCTTCCGTTCAAAACTGGAAAGAAGCTTTCTGAGAAACTGCTCTGTGTTCTGTTAATTCATCTCACAGAGTTACATCTTTCCCTTCAAGAAGCCTTTCGCTAAGGCTGTTCTTGTGGAATTGGCAAAGGGATATTTGGAAGCCCATAGAGGGCTATGGTGAAAAAGGAAATATCTTCCGTTCAAAACTGGAAAGAAGCTTTCTGAGAAACTGCTCTGTGTTCTGTTAATTCATCTCACAGAGTTACATCTTTCCCTTCAAGAAGCCTTTCGCTAAGGCTGTTCTTGTGGAATTGGCAAAGGGATATTTGGAAGCCCATAGAGGGCTATGGTGAAAAAGGAAATATCTTCCGTTCAAAACTGGAAAGAAGCTTTCTGAGAAACTGCTCTGTGTTCTGTTAATTCATCTCACAGAGTTACATCTTTCCCTTCAAGAAGTCTTTCGCTATGGCTGTTCTTGTGGAATTGGCAAAGGGAAATTTGGAAGCCCATAGAGGGCTATGGTGAAAAAGGAAATATCTTCCGTTCAAAACTGGAAAGAAGCTTTCTGAGAAACTGCGCTGTGTTCTGTTAATTCATCTCAGAGAGTTACATCTTTCCCTTCAAGAAGCCTGTCGCTAAGGCTGTTCTTGTGGAATTGGCGAAGGGATATTTGGAAGAACATAGAGGGCTATGGTGAAAAAGGAAATATCTTCCGTTCAAAACTGGAAAGAAGCTTTCTGAGAAACTGCTCTGTGTTCTGTTAATTCATCTCACAGAGTTACATCTTTCCCTTAAAGAAGCCTGTCGCTAAGGCTGTTCTTGTGGAATTGGCGAAGGGATATTTGGAAGCCCATAGAGGGCTATGGTGAAAAAGGAAATATCTTCCGTTCAAAACTGGAAAGAAGCTTTCTGAGAAACTGCTCTGTGTTCTGTTAATTCATCTCACAGAGTTACACCTTTCCCTTCAAGAAGCCTTTCGCTAAGGCTGTTCTTGTGGAATTGGCAAAGGGATATTTGGAAGCCCATAGAGGGCTATGGTGAAAAAGGAAATATCTTCCGTTCAAAACTGGAAAAAAGGTTTCTGAGAAACTGCTCTCTGTTCTGTTAATTCATCTCACAGAGTTACATCTTTCCCTTCAAGAAGCCTTTCGCTAAGGCTGTTCTTGTGGAATTGGCAAAGGGATATTTGGAAGCCCATAGAGGGCTATGGTGAAAAAGGAAATATCTTCCGTTCAAAACTGGAAAGAAGCTTTCTGAGAAAATGCTCTGTGTTCTGTTAATTTATCTCACAGAGTTACATCTTTCCCTTCAAGAAGCCTTTCCATAAGGCTGTTCTTGTAGAATTGGCAAAGGGATATTTGGAAGCCCATAGAGGGCTATGGTAAAAAAGGAAATATCTTCCGTTCAAAACTGGAAAGAAGCTTTCTGAGAAACTGCTCTGTGTTCTGTTAATTCATCTCACAGAGTTACATCTTTCCCTTCAAGAGGCCTGTCGCTAAGGCTGTTCTTGTGGAATTGGCAAAGGGATATGTGGAAGCCCATAGAGGGCTATGGTGAAAAAGGAAATATCTTCCGTTCAAAACTGGAAAGAAGCTTTCTGAGAAACTGCTCTGTGTTCTGTTAATTTATCTCACAGAGTTACATCTTTCCGTTCAAGAAGCCTTTCGCTAAGGCTGTTCTTGTAGAATTGGCAAAGGGATATTTGGAAGCCCATAGAGGGCTATGATGAAAAAGGAAATATCTTCCGTTCAAAATTGGAAAGAAGCTTTCTGAGAAACTGCTCTGTGTTCTGTTAATTCATCTCACAGAGTTACATCTTTTCCTTCAAGAAGCCTGTCGCTAAGGCTGTTCTTGTGGAATTGGAAAAGGGATATTTGGAAGCCCATAGAGGGCTATGGTGAAAAAGGAAATATCTTCCGTTCAAAACTGGAAAGAAGCTTTCTGAGAAACTGCTCTGTGTTCTGTTAATTCATCTAACAGAGTTACATCATTCCCTTCAAGAAGCCTGTCGCTAAGGCTGTTCTTGTGGAATTGGCAAAGGGATATTTGGAAGCCCATAGAGGGCTATGGTGAAAAAGGAAGTATCTTACGTTCAAAACTGGAAAGAAGCTTTCTGAGAAACTGCTCTGTGTTCTGTTAATTCATCTCACAGAGTTACATCTTTCCCTTCAAGAAGTCTTTCGCTAAGGCTGTCTTGTGGAATTGGCAAAGGGATATTTGGAAGCCCATAGAGGGCTATGGTGAAAAAGGAAATATCTTCCGTTCAAAACTGGAAAGAAGATTTCTGAGAAACTGCTGTGTGTTCTGTTAATTCATCTCACAGAGTTACATCTTTCCCTTCAAGAAGCCTGTCGCTAAGGCTGTTCTTGTGGAATTGGCAAAGGGATATTTGGAAGCCCATAGAGGGGTATGGTGAAAAAGGAAATATCTTCCGTTCAAAACTGGAAAGAAGCGTTCTGAGAAACTGCTCTGTGTTCTGTTAATTCATCTCACAGAGTTACATCTTTCCCTTCAAGAAGCCTTTCGCTAAGGCTGTTCTTGTGGAATTGGCAAAGGGATATTTGGAAGCCCATAGAGGGCTATGGTGAAAAAGGAAATATCTTCCGTTCAAAACTGGAAAGAAGCTTTCTGAGAAACTTCTCTGTGTTCTGCTAATTCATCTCACAGAGTTACATCTTTCCCTTCAAGAAGCCTTTCGCTAAGGCTGTTCTTGTGAAATTGGCAAAGGGATATTTGGAAGCCCTTAGAGGGCTATGGTGAAAAAGGAAATATCTTCCGTTCAAAACTGGAAAGAAGCTTTCTGAGAAACTGCTCTGTGTTCTGTTAATTCATCTCACAGTGTTATATCTTTCCCTTCAAGAAGCCTGTCGCTAAGGCTGTTCTTGTGGAATTGGACAAAGGGATATTTGGAAGCCCATAGAGGGCTATGGTGAAAAAGGAATTATCTTCCGTTCAAAACTGGAAAGAAGCTTTCTGAGAAACTGTTCTGTGTTCTGTTAATTCATCTCACAGAGTTACATCTTTCCCTTCAAGAAGCCTTTCGCTAAGGCTGTTCTTCTGGAATTTGCAAAGGGATATTTGGAAGCCCATAGAGGGCTATGGTGAAAAAGGAAATATCTTCCGTTCAAAACTGGAAAGAAGCTTTCTGAGAAACTGCTCTGTGTTCTGTTAATTCATCTCACAGAGTTACATCTTTCCCTTCAAGAAGCCTGTCGCTAAGGCTGTTCTTTTGGAATTGGCAAAGGGATATTTGGAAGCCCATAGAGGGCTATGGTGAAAAAGGAAATATCTTCAGTTCAAAACTGGAAAGAAGCTTTCTGAGAAACTACTCTGTGTTCTGTTAATTTATCTCACAGAGATACATCTTTCCCTTCAAGAAGCCTTTCGCTAAGGCTGTTCTTGTAGAATTGGGAAAGGGATATTTGGAAGCCCATAGAGGGCTATGGTGAAAAAGGAAATATCTTCCGTTCCAATCTGGAAAGAAGCTTTCTGAGAAACTGCTCTGTGTTCTGGTAATTCATCTCACTGAGTTACATCTTTCCCTTCAAGAACCCGTTCTCTAAGGCTGTTCTTGTGGAATTTTCAAAGGGATATTTGGAAGCCCTTAGAGGGCTATGGTGAAAAAGGAAATATCTTCCGTTCAAAACTGGAAACAAGCTTTCTGAGAAACTGCTCTGTGTTCTGTTAATTCGTCTCACAGAGTTACATCTTTCCCTTCAAGAAGCCTTTCGCTAAGGCTGTTCTTGTGGAATTGGCAGAGGGATATTTAGAAGCCCTTAGTGGGCTATGGTGAAAAAGGAAATATCTTCCGTTCAAAACTGGAAAGAAGCTTTCTGAGAAACTGCTCTGTGTTCTGTTAATTCATCTCACAGAGTTACATCTTTCCCTTCAAGAAGCCTTTCGCTAAGGCTGTTCTTGTGGAATTGGCAAAGGGATATTTGGAAGCCCATAGTGGGCTATCGTGAAAAAGGAAATATCTTCCGTTCAAAACTGGAAAGAAGCTTTCTGAGAAACTGCTCTGTGTTCTCTTAATTCATGTCACAGAGTTACATCTTTCCCTTCAAGAAGCCTTTCGCTAAGGCTGTTCTTGTGGAATTGGCAAAGGGATATTTGGAAGCCCATAGAGGGCTATGGTGAAAAAGGAAATATCTTCCGTTCAAAACTGGAAAGAAGCTTTCTGAGAAACTGCTCTGTGTTCTGTTAATTCATCTCACAGAGTTACATCTTTCCCTTCAAGAAGCCTGTCGCTAAGGCTGTTCTTGTGGAATTGGTAAAGGGATATTTGGAAGCCCATAGAGGGCTATGGTGAAAAAGGAAATATCTTCCGTTCAAAACTGGAAAGAATCTTTCTGAGAAACTGCTCTGTGTTCTCTTAATTCATCTCACAGAGTTACATCTTTCCGTTCAAGAAGCCTTTCGCTAAGACTGTTCTTGAAGAATTGGCAAAGGGATATTTGGAAGCCCATAGAGGGCTATGGTGAAAAAGGAAATATCTTCCGTTCAAAACTGGAAAGAAGCTTTCTGAGAAACTGCTCTGTGTTCTGTTAATTTATCTCACAGAGTTACATCTTTCCCTTCAAGAAGCCTTTCGCTAAGGCTGTTCTTGTAGAATTGGGAAAGGGATATTTGGAAACCCATGGAGGGCTATGGTGAAAAAGGAAATATCTTCCGATCCTATCTGGAAAGAAGCTTTCTGAGAAACTGCTCTGTGTTCTGGTAATTCATCTCACAGAGTTACATCTTTCCCTTCAAGAAGCCGTTCTCTAAGGCTGTTCTTGTGGAATTTTCAAAGGGATATTTGGAAGCCCATAGAGGGCTATGGTGAAAAAGGAAATATCTTCCGTTCAAAACTGGAAAGAAGCTTTCTGAGAAACTGCTCTGTGTTCTGTTAATTCGTCTCACAGAGTTACATCTTTCCCTTCAAGAAGCCTTTCGCTAAGGCTGTTCTTGTGGAATTGGCAAAGGGATATTCGGAAGCCCATAGTGGGCTATCGTGAAAAAGGAAATATCTTCGGTTCAAAACTGGAAAGAAGCTTTCTGAGAAACTGCTCTGTGTTCTGTTAATTCATCTCACAGTGTTACATCTTTCCCTTCAAGAATCCTTTCGCTAAGGCTGTTCTTGTGGAATTGGCAAAGGGATATTTGGAAGCCCATAGAGGGCTATGGTGAAAAAAGAAATATCTTCCGTTCAAAACTGGAAAGAAGCTTTCTGAGAAACTGCTGTGTGTTCTGTTAATTCAGCTCACAGAGTTACATCTTTCCCTTCAAGAAGCCTGTCGCTAAGGCTGTTCTTCTGGAATTGGAAAAGGGATATTTGGAAGCCCATAGAGGGCTGTGGTGAAAAAGGAAATATCTTCCGTTCAAAACTGGAAAGAAGCTTTCTGAGAAACTGCTCTGTGTTCTGTTAATTCATCTCACAGAGTTTCATCTTTCCCTTCAAGAAGCCTTTCGCTAAGGCTGTTCTTGTGGAGTTTTTACAAAGGGATATTTGGAAGCCCATAGAGGGCTATGGTGAAAAAGGAAATATGTTCCGTTCAAAACTGGAAAGAAGCTTTCTGAGAAACTGCTCTGTGTTCTGTTATTTCATCTCACAGAGTTACATCTTTCCCTTCAAGAAGCCTGTCGCTAAGGCTGTTCTTGTGGAATTGGCAAAGGGATATTTGGAAGCCCATAGAGGGCTATGGTGAAAAAGGAAATATCATCCGTTCAAAACTGGAAAGAAGCTTCCTGAGAAACTGCTCTGTGTTCTGTTAATTCATCTCACAGAGTTACATCTTTCCCTTCACGAAGCCTGTCGCTAAGGCTGTTCTTTTGGAATTGGCAAAGGGATATTTGGAAGCCCATAGAGGGCTATGGTGAAAAAGGAAATATCTTCCGTTCAAAACTGGAAAGAAGCTTTCTGAGAAACTGCTCTGTGTTCTGTTAATTCATCTCACAGACTTACATCATTCCCTTCAAGAAGCCTGTCGCTAAGGCTGTTCTTGTGGAATTGGCAAAGGGATATTTGGAAGCCCATAGAGGGCTATGGTGAAAAATGAAATATCTTCCGTTCAAAACTGGAAAGAAGCTTTCTGAGAAAGTGCTCTGTGTTCTGTTAATTCATCTCACAGAGTTACATCTTTCCCTTCAAGAAGCCTTTCGCTAAGGCTGTTCTTGTGGAATTGGAAAAGGGATATTTGGAAGCCCATAGAGGGCTATGGTGAAAAAGGAAATATCTTCCGTTCAAAACTGGAATGAAGCTTTCTGAGAAACTGCTCTGTGTTCTGTTAATTCATCTCACAGAGTTACATCATTCCCTTCAAGAAGCCTGTCGCTAAGGCTGTTCTTGTGGAATTGGCAAAGGGATATTTGGAAGCCCATAGAGGGCTACGGTGGAAAAGGAAATATCTTCCGTTCAAAACTGGAAAGAAGCTTTCTGAGAAACTGCTCTGTGTTCTGTTAATTCATCTCACAGAGTTACATCTTTCCCTTCAAGAAGCCTTTCGCTAAGGCTGTTCTTGTGGAATTGGCAAAAGGATATTTGGAAGCCCATAGAGGGCTACGGTGAAAAAGGAAGTATCTTCCGTTCAAAACTGGAAAGAAGGTTTCTGAGAAACTGCTCTGTGTTCTGTTAATTCATCTCACAGAGTTACATCTTTCCCTTCAAGAAGCCTGTCGCTAAGGCTGTTCTTGTGGAATTGGCAAAGGGATATTTAGAAGCCCATAGAGGGCTATGGTGAAAAAGGAAATATCTTCCGTTCAAAACTGGAAAGAAGCTTTCTGAGAAACTGCTCTGTGTTCTGTTAATTCATCTCACAGAGTTACATCTTTCCCTTGAAGAATTCTTTGGCTAAGGCTGTTCTTGTGGAATTGGCAAAGGGATATTTGGAAGCCCATAGAGGGCTATGGTGAAAAAGGAAATATCTTCCGTTCAAAACTGGAAAGAAGCTTTCTGAGAAACTGCTCTGTGTTCTGTTAATTCTTCTCACAGAGTTACATCTTTCCCTTCAAGAAGCCTTTCGCTAAGGCTGTTCTTGTGGAATTGGCAAAGGGATATTTGGAAGCCCATAGAGGGCTATGGTGAAAAAGGAAATATCTTCCGTTCAAAACTGGAAAGAAGCTTTCTGAGAAACTGCTCTGTGTTCTGTTAATTCAACTCAGAGTTACATCTTTCCCTTCAAGAAGCCTTTCGCTAACGCTGTTCTTGTGGAATTGGCAAAGGGATATTTGGAAGCCCATAGAGTGCTATGGTAAAAAAGGAAATATCTTCCGTTCAAAACTGGAAAGACTCTTTCTGAGAAACTACTCTGTGTTCTGTTAATTCATCTCACAGAGTTACATCTTTCCCTTCAAGAAGCCTGTCGCTAAGGCTGTTCTTGTGGAATTGGCAAAGGGATATTTGGAAGCCCATAGAGGGCTATGGTGAAAAAGGAAATATCTTCCGTTCAAAACTGGAAAGAAGCTTTCTGAGAAACTGCTCTGTGTTCTGTTAATTCAACTCAGAGTTACATCTTTCCCTTCAAGAAGCCTTTCGCTAAGGCTGTTCTTGTGGAATTGGCAAAGGGATATTTGGAAGCCCATAGAGGGCTATGGTGAAAAAGGAAATATCTTCCGTTCAAAACTGGAAAGAAGCTTTCTGAGAAACTGCTCTGTGTTCTGTTAATTCATCTCACAGAGTTACATCTTTCCCTTCAAGAAGCCTTTCGCTAAGGCTGTTCTTGTGGAATTGGCAAAGGGATATTTGGAAGCCCGTAGAGGGCTATGGTGAAAAAGGAAATATCTTCCGTTCAAAACTGGAAAGAAGCTTTCTGAGAAACTGCTCTGTGTTCTCTTAATTCATCTCACAGAGTTACATCTTTCCCTTCAAGAAGCCTGTCGCTAAGGCTGTTCTTGTGGAATTGGCAAAGGGATATTTGGAAGCCCATAGAGGGCTATGGTGAAAAAGGAAATATCTTCCGTTCAAAACTGGAAAGAAGTTTTCTGAGAAACTGCTCTGTGTTCTGTTAATTCATCTCACAGAGTTACATCTTTCCCTTCAAGAAGCCTGTCGCTAAGTCTGTTCTTGTGGAATTGGCAAAGGGATATTTGGAAGCCCATAGAGGGCTATGGTGAAAAAGGAAATATCTTCCGTTCAAAACTGGAAAGAAGCTTTCTGAGAAACTGCTCTGTGTTCTGTTAATTCATCACACAGAGTTACATCTTTGCCTTCAAGAAGCCTTTCGCTAAGGCTGTTCTTGTGCAATTGGAAAAGGGATATTTGGAAGCCCATAGAGGGCTATGGTGAAAAAGGAAATATCTTCCGTTCAAAACTGGAAAGAAGCTTTCTGAGAAACTGCTCTGTGTTCTGTTAATTCATCTCACAGAGTTACATCTTTCCCTTCAAGAAGCCTTTCGCTAAGGCTGTTCTTGTGGAATTGGCAAAGGGATATTTGGAAGCCCATAGAGGGCTATGGTGAAAAAGGAAATATCTTCCGTTCAAAACTGGAAAGAAGCTTTCTGACAAACTGCTCTGTGTTCTGTTAATTCATCTCACAGAGTTACATCATTCCGTTCAAGAAGCCTTTCGCTAAGGCTGTTCTTGTAGAATTGGCAAAGGGATTTTTTAAAGCCCAGAGAGGGCTATGGTGAAAAAGGAAATATCTTCCGTTCAAAACTGGAAAGAAGCTTTCTGAGAAACTGCTCTGTGTTCTCTTAATTCATCTCACAGAGTTACATCTTTCCCTTCAAGAAGCCTGTCGCTAAGGCTGTTCTTGTGGAATAGGCAAAGGGATATTTGGAAGCCCATAGAGGGCTATGGTGAAAAAGGAAATATCTTCCGTTCAAAACTGGAAAGAAGCTTTCTGAGAAACTGCTCTGTGTTCTGTTAATTCATCTCACAGAGTTACATCTTTCCCTTCAAGAAGCCTTTCGCTAAGGCTGTTCTTGTGGAATTGGCAAAGGGATATTTGGAAGCCCATAGAGGGCTATGGTGAAAAAGGAAATATCTTCCGTTCAAAACAGGAAAGAAGCTTTCTGAGACACTGCTCTGTGTTCTGTTAGGTCATCTCACAGAGTTACATCTTTCCCTTCAGGAAGACTTTCGCTAAGGCTGTTCTTGTGGAATTGGCAAAGGGATATTTGGAAGCCCATAGAGGGCTATGGTGAAAAAGGAAATATCTTCCGTTCAAAACTGGAAAGAAGCTTTCTGAGAAACTGCTCTGTGTTCTGTTAATTTATCTCACAGAGTTACATCTTTCCCTTCAAGAAGCCTTTCGCTAAGTCTGTTCTTGTGGAATTGGCAAAGGGATATTTGGAAGCCCATAGAGGGCTATGGTGAAAAAGGAAATATCTTCCGTTCAAAACTGGAAAGAAGCTTTCTGAGAAACTGCTCTGTGTTCTGTTAATTCATCTCACAGAGTTACATCTTTCCCTTCAAGAAGCCTTTCGCTAAGGCTGTTCTTGTGGAATTGTAAAAGGGATATTTGGAAGCCCATAGAGTGCTATGGTGAAAAAGGAAATATCTTCCGTTTAAAACTGGAAAGAAGCTTTCTGAGAAACTGCTCTGTGTTCTGTGAATTCATCTCACAGAGTTACATCTTTCCCTTCAAGAAGCCTGTCGCTAAGGCTGTTCTTGTGGAATTGGCAAAGGGATATTTGGAAGCCCATAGAGTGCTATGGTAAAAAAGGAAATATCTTCCGTTCAAAACTGGAAAGACGCTTTCTGAGAAACTGCTCTGTGTTCTGTTAATTCATCTCACAGAGTTACATCTTTCCCTTCAAGAAGCCTTTGGCTAAGGCTGTTCTTGTGGAATTGGCAAAGGGATATTTGGAAGCCCATAGAGGGCTATGGTGAAAAAGGAAATATCTTCCGTTCAAAACTGGAAAGAAGCTTTCTGAGAAACTGCTCTGTGTTCTGTTAATTCAACTCAGAGTTACATCTTTCCCTTCAAGAAGCCTTTCGCTAAGGCTGTTCTTGTGGAATTGGCAAAGGGATATTTGGAAGCCCATAGAGGGCTATGGTGAAAAAGGAAATATCTTCCGTTCAAAACTGGAAAGAAGCTTTCTGAGAAACTGCTCTGTGTTCTGTTAATTCATCTCACAGAGTTACATCTTTCCCTTCAAGAAGCCTTTCGCTAAGGCTGTTCTTGTGGAATTGGCAAAGGGATATTTGGAAGCCCGTAGAGGGCTATGGTGAAAAAGGAAATATCTTCCGTTCAAAACTGGAAAGAAGCTTTCTGAGAAACTGCTCTGTGTTCTGTTAATTCATCTCACAGAGTTACATCTTTCCCTTCAAGAAGCCTGTCGCTAAGGCTGTTCTTGTGGAATTGGCAAAGGGATATTTGGAAGCCCATAGAGGGCTATGGTGAAAAAGGAAATATCTTCCGTTCAAAACTGGAAAGAAGTTTTCTGAGAAACTGCTCTGTGTTCTGTTAATTCATCTCACAGAGTTACATCTTTCCGTTCAAGAAGCCTTTCGCTAAGGCTGTTCTTGTAGAATTGGCAAAGGGATTTTTTGAAGCCCAGAGAGGGCTATGGTGAAAAAGGAAATATCTTCCGTTCAAAACTGGAAAGAAGCTTTCTGAGAAACTGCTCTGTGTTCTCTTAATTCATCTCACAGAGTTACATCTTTCCCTTCAAGAAGCCTGTCGCTAAGGCTGTTCTTGTGGAATAGGCAAAGGGATATTTGGAAGCCCATAGAGGGCTATGGTGAAAAAGGAAATATCTTCCGTTCAAAACTGGAAAGAAGCTTTCTGACAAACTGCTCTGTGTTCTGTTAATTCATCTCACAGAGTTACATCATTCCGTTCAAGAAGCCTTTCGCTAAGGCTGTTCTTGTAGAATTGGCAAAGGGATTT
Source organism: Chlorocebus sabaeus (assembly GCF_047675955.1). NCBI lineage: Eukaryota > Metazoa > Chordata > Mammalia > Primates > Cercopithecidae > Chlorocebus > Chlorocebus sabaeus. Next base: position 1,353,130 of record NW_027327626.1, read on the forward strand.
TTTGAAGCCCAGAGAGGGCTATGGTGAAAAAGGAAATATCTTCCGTTCAAAACTGGAAAGAAGCTTTCTGAGAAACTGCTCTGTGTTCTCTTAATTCATCTCACAGAGTTACATCTTTCCCTTCAAGAAGCCTGTCGCTAAGGCTGTTCTTGTGGAATAGGCAAAGGGATATTTGGAAGCCCATAGAGGGCTATGGTGAAAAAGGAAATATCTTCCGTTCAAAACTGGAAAGAAGCTTTCTGAGAAACTGCTCTGTGTTCTGTTAATTCATCTCACAGAGTTACATCTTTCCCTTCAAGAAGCCTTTCGCTAAGGCTGTTCTTGTGGAATTGGCAAAGGGATATTTGGAAGCCCATAGAGGGCTATGGTGAAAAAGGAAATATCTTCCGTTCAAAACAGGAAAGAAGCTTTCTGAGACACTGCTCTGTGTTCTGTTAGGTCATCTCACAGAGTTACATCTTTCCCTTCAGGAAGACTTTCGCTAAGGCTGTTCTTGTGGAATTGGCAAAGGGATATTTGGAAGCCCATAGAGGGCTATGGTGAAAAAGGAAATATCTTCCGTTCAAAACTGGAAAGAAGCTTTCTGAGAAACTGCTCTGTGTTCTGTTAATTTATCTCACAGAGTTACATCTTTCCCTTCAAGAAGCCTTTCGCTAAGTCTGTTCTTGTGGAAATGGCAAAGGGATATTTGGAAGCCCATAGAGGGCTATGGTGAAAAAGGAAATATCTTCCGCTCAAAACTGGAAAGAAGCTTTCTGAGAAACTGCTCTGTGTTCTGTTAATTCATCTCACAGAGTTACATCTTTCCCTTCAAGATGCCTTTCGCTAAGGCTGTTCTTGTGGAATTGTAAAAGGGATATTTGGAAGCCCATAGAGGGCTATGGTGAAAAAGGAAATATCTTCCGTTCAAAACTGGAAAGAAGCTTTCTGAGAAACTGCTCTGTGTTCTGTTAATTCATCTCACAGACTTACTACTTTCCCTTCAAGAAGCCTTTCGCTAAGGCTGTTCTTATGGAATTGGCAAAGGGATATTTGGAAGCCCATAGAGGGCTATGGTGAAAAAGGAAATATCTTCCGTTCAAAACTGGAAAGAAGCCTTCTGAGAAACTGCTCTGTGTTCTGTTAATTCATCTCACAGAGTTACATCTTTCCCTTGAAGAATTCTTTGGCTAAGGCTGTTCTTGTGGAATTGGCAAAGGGATATTTGGAAGCCCATAGAGGGCTATGGTGAAAAAGGAAATATCTTCCGTTCAAAACTGGAAAGAAGCTTTCTGAGAAACTGCTCTGTGTTCTGTTAATTCATCTCACAGAGTTACATCTTTCCCTTCAAGAAGCCTTTCGCTAAGGCTGTTCTTGTGGAATTGGCAAAGGGATATTTGGAAGCCCATAGAGGGCTATGGTGAAAAAGGAAATATCTTCCGTTCAAAACTGGAAAGAAGCTTTCTGAGAAACTGCTCTGTGTTCTGTTAATTCATCTCACAGAGTTACATCTTTCCCTTCAAGAAGCCTGTCGCTAAGGCTGTTCTTGTGGAATTGGCAAAGGGATATTTGGAAGCCCTTAGAGGGCTATGGTGAAAAACGAAATATCTTCCGTTCAAAACTGGAAAGAAGGTTTCTGAGAAACTGCTCTGTGTTCTGTTAATTCGTCTCACAGAGTTACATCTTTCCCTTCAAGAATCCTTTCGCTAAGGCTGTTCTTGTGGAATTGGCAAAGGGATATTTGGAAGCCCATAGAGGGCTATGTTGAAAAAGGAAATATCTTAAGTTCAAAAATGGAAAGAAGCTTTCTGAGACACTGCTCTGTCTTCTGTTAGGTCATCTCACAGAGTTACATCTTTCCCTTCAAGAAGCCTTTGGCTAAGGCTGTTGTTGTGGAATTGGCAAAGGGATATTTGGAAGCCCATAGAGGGCTATGGTGAAAAAGGAAGTATCTTCCGTTCAAAACTGGAAAGAAGCTTTCTGAGAAACTGCTCTGTGTTCTGTTAATTCATCTCACAGAGTTACATCTTTCCCTTCAAGAAGCCTGTCGCTAAGGCTGTTTTGTGGAATTGGCAAAGGGATATTTGGAAGCACATAGAGGGCTATGGTGAAAAAGGAAATATCTTCCGTTCAAAACTGGAAAGAAGCTTTCTGACAAACTGCTCTGTGTTCTGTTAATTCATCTCACAGAGTTACATCATTCCGTTCAAGAAGCATTTCGCTAAGGCTGTTCTTGTAGAATTGGCAAAGGGATTTTTTGAAGCCCAGAGAGGGCTATGGTGAAAAAGGAAATATCTTCCGTTCAAAACTGGAAAGAAGCTTTCTGAGAAACTGCTCTGTGTTCTCTTAATTCATCTCACAGAGTTACATCTTTCCCTTCAAGAAGCCTGTCGCTAAGGCTGTTCTTGTGGAATAGGCAAAGGGATATTTGGAAGCCCATAGAGGGCTATGGTGAAAAAGGAAATATCTTCCGTTCAAAACTGGAAAGAAGCTTTCTGACAAACTGCTCTGTGTTCTGTTAATTCATCTCACAGAGTTACATCATTCCGTTCAAGAAGCCTTTCGCTAAGGCTGTTCTTGTAGAATTGGCAAAGGGATTTTTTGAAGCCCAGAGAGGGCTATGGTGAAAAAGGAAATATCTTCCGTTCAAAACTGGAAAGAAGCTTTCTGAGAAACTGCTCTGTGTTCTCTTAATTCATCTCACAGAGTTACATCTTTCCCTTCAAGAAGCCTGTCGCTAAGGCTGTTCTTGTGGAATAGGCAAAGGGATATTTGGAAGCCCATAGAGGGCTATGGTGAAAAAGGAAATATCTTCCGTTCAAAACTGGAAAGAAGCTTTCTGAGAAACTGCTCTGTGTTCTGTTAATTCATCTCAGAGAGTTACATCTTTCCCTTCAAGAAGCCTTTCGCTAAGGCTGTTCTTGTGGAATTGGCAAAGGGATATTTGGAAGCCCATAGAGGGCTATGGTGAAAAAGGAAATATCTTCCGTTCAAAACAGGAAAGAAGCTTTCTGAGACACTGCTCTGTGTTCTGTTAGGTCATCTCACAGAGTTACATCTTTCCCTTCAGGAAGACTTTCGCTAAGGCTGTTCTTGTGGAATTGGCAAAGGGATATTTGGAAGCCCATAGAGGGCTATGGTGAAAAAGGAAATATCTTCCGTTCAAAACTGGAAAGAAGCTTTCTGAGAAACTGCTCTGTGTTCTGTTAATTCATCTCACAGAGTTACATCTTTCCCTTCAAGAAGCCTTTCGCTAAGGCTGTTCTTGTGGAATTGGCAAAGGGATATTTGGAAGCCCATAGAGGGCTATGGTGAAAAAGGAAATATCTTCCGTTCAAAACTGGAAAGAAGCTTTCTGAGAAACTGCTCTGTGTTCTGTTAGTTCATCTCACAGAGTTACATCTTTCCCTTCAAGAAGCCTGTCGCTAAGGCTGTTCTTGTGGAATTGGCAAAGGGATATTTGGAAGCCCTTAGAGGGCTATGGTGAAAAACGAAATATCTTCCGTTCAAAACTGGAAAGAAGGTTTCTGAGAAACTGCTCTGTGTTCTGTTAATTCGTCTCACAGAGTTACATCTTTCCCTTCAAGAATCCTTTCGCTAAGGCTGTTCTTGTGGAATTGGCAAAGGGATATTTGGAAGCCCATAGAGGGCTATGTTGAAAAAGGAAATATCTTAAGTTCAAAAATGGAAAGAAGCTTTCTGAGACACTGCTCTGTCTTCTGTTAGGTCATCTCACAGAGTTACATCTTTCCCTTCAAGAAGCCTTTGGCTAAGGCTGTTGTTGTGGAATTGGCAAAGGGATATTTGGAAGCCCATAGAGGGCTATGGTGAAAAAGGAAATATCTTCCGTTCAAAACTGGAAAGAAGCTTTCTGAGAAACTGCTCTGTGTTCTGTTAATTCATCTCACAGACTTACATCATTCCCTTCAAGAAGCCTGTCGCTAAGGCTGTTCTTGTGGAATTGGCAAAGGGATATTTGGAAGCCCATAGAGGGCTATGGTGAAAAATGAAATATCTTCCGTTCAAAACTGGAAAGAAGCTTTCTGAGAAACTGCTCTGTGTTCTGTTAATTCATCTCACAGAGTTACATCTTTCCCTTCAAGAAGCCTGTCGCTAAGGCTGTTCTTGTGGAATTGGCAAAGGGATATTTGGAAGCACATAGAGGGCTATGGTGAAAAAGGAAATATCTTCCGTTCAAAACTGGAAAGAAGCTTTCTGAGAAACTGCTCTGTGTTTTGTTAATTTATCTCACAGAGTTACATCTTTCCCTTCAAGAAGCCTTTCGCTAAGGCTGTTCTTCTGGAATTGGCAAAGGGATATTTGGAAGCCCATAGAGGGCTATGGTGAAAAAGGAAATATCTTCCGTTCATAACTGGAAAGAAGCTTTCTGAGAAATTGCTCTGTGTTCTGTTAATTCATCTCACAGAGTTACATCTTTCCCTTCAAGAAGCCTTTCGCTAAGGCTGTTCTTGTGGAATTGGAAAAGGGATATTTGGAAGCCCATAGAGGGCTATGGTGAAAAAGGAAATATCTTCCGTTCAAAACTGGAAAGAAGCTTTCTGAGAAACTGCTCTGTGTTCTGTTAATTCATCTCACAGAGTTACATCTTTCCCTTCAAGAAGCCTTTCGCTAAGGCTGTTCTTGTGGAATTGGCAAAGGGATATTTGGAAGCCCATAGAGGGCTATGGTGAAAAAGGAAATATCTTCCGTTCAAAACTGGAAAGAAGCTTTCTGACAAATTGCTCTGTGTTCTGTTAATTCATCTCAGAGTTACATCTTTCCGTTCAAGAAGCCTTTCGCTAAGGCTGTTCTTGTAGAATTGGCAAAGGGATTTTTGGAAGCCCAGAGAGGGCTATGGTGAAAAAGGAAATATCTTCCGTTCAAAACTGGAAAGAAGCTTTCTGAGAAACTGCTCTGTGTTCTCTTAATTCATCTCACAGAGTTACATCTTTCCCTTCAAGAAGCCTGTCGCTAAGGCTGTTCTTGTGGAATAGGCAAAGGGATATTTGGAAGCCCATAGAGGGCTATGGTGAAAAAGGAAATATCTTCCGTTCAAAACTGGAAAGAAGCTTTCTGAGAAACTGCTCTGTGTTCTGTTAATTCATCTCACAGAGTTACATCTTTCCCTTCAAGAAGCCTTTCGCTAAGGCTGTTCTTGTGGAATTGGCAAAGGGATATTTGGAAGCCCATAGAGGGCTATGGTGAAAAAGGAAATATCTTCCGTTAAAAACAGGAAAGAAGCTTTCTGAGACACTGCTCTGTGTTCTGTTAGGTCATCTCACAGAGTTACATCTTTCCCTTCAGGAAGACTTTCGCTAAGGCTGTTCTTGTGGAATTGGCAAAGGGATATTTGGAAGCCCATAGAGGGCTCTGGTGAAAAAGGAAATATCTTCCGTTCAAAACTGGAAAGAAGCTTTCTGAGAAACTGCTCTGTGTTCTGTTAATTTATCTCACAGAGTTACATCTTTCCCTTCAAGAAGCCTTTCGCTAAGTCTGTTCTTGTGGAATTGGCAAAGGGATATTTGGAAGCCCATAGAGGGCTATGGTGAAAAAGGAAATATCTTCCGTTCAAAACTGGAAAGAAGCTTTCTGAGAAACTGCTCTGTGTTCTGTTAATTCATCTCACAGAGTTACATCTTTCCCTTCAAGAAGCCTTTCGCTAAGGCTGTTCTTGTGGAATTGTAAAAGGGATATTTGGAAGCCCATAGAGTGCTATGGTGAAAAAGGAAATATCTTCCGTTCAAAACTGGAAAGAAGCTTTCTGAGAAACTGCTCTGTGTTCTGTTAATTCATCTCACAGAGTTACATCTTTCCCTTCAAGAAGCCTGTCGCTAAGGCTGTTCTTGTGGAATTGGCAAAGGGATATTTGGAAGCCCATAGAGTGCTATGGTAAAAAAGGAAATATCTTCCGTTCAAAACTGGAAAGACTCTTTCTGAGAAACTACTCTGTGTTCTGTTAATTCATCTCACAGAGTTACATCTTTCCCTTCAAGAAGCCTGTCGCTAAGGCTGTTCTTGTGGATTGGCAAAGGGATATTTGGAAGCCCATAGAGGGGTATGGTGAAAAAGGAAATATCTTCCGTTCAAAACTGGAAAGAAGCTTTCTGAGAAACTGCTCTGTGTTCTGTTAATTCAACTCAGAGTTACATCTTTCCCTTCAAGAAGCCTTTCGCTAAGGCTGTTCTTGTGGAATTGGCAAAGGGATATTTGGAAGCCCATAGAGGGCTATGGTGAAAAAGGAAATATCTTCCGTTCAAAACTGGAAAGAAGCTTTCTGAGAAACTGCTCTGTGTTCTGTTAATTCATCTCACAGAGTTACATCTTTCCCTTCAAGAAGCCTTTCGCTAAGGCTGTTCTTGTGGAATTGGCAAAGGGATATTTGGAAGCCCGTAGAGGGCTATGGTGAAAAAGGAAATATCTTCCGTTCAAAACTGGAAAGAAGCTTTCTGAGAAACTGCTCTGTGTTCTGTTAATTCATCTCACAGAGTTACATCTTTCCCTTCAAGAAGCCTGTCGCTAAGGCTGTTCTTGTGGAATTGGCAAAGGGATATTTGGAAGCCCATAGAGGGCTATGGTGAAAAAGGAAATATCTTCCGTTCAAAACTGGAAAGAAGTTTTCTGAGAAACTGCTCTGTGTTCTGTTAATTCATCTCACAGAGTTACATCTTTCCGTTCAAGAAGCCTTTCGCTAAGGCTGTTCTTGTAGAATTGGCAAAGGGATTTTTTGAAGCCCAGAGAGGGCTATGGTGAAAAAGGAAATATCTTCCGTTCAAAACTGGAAAGAAGCTTTCTGAGAAACTGCTCTGTGTTCTGTTAATTCATCTCACAGAGTTACATCTTTCCCTTCAAGAAGCCTGTCGCTAAGGCTGTTCTTGTGGAATAGGCAAAGGGATATTTGGAAGCCCATAGAGGGCTATGGTGAAAAAGGAAATATCTTCCGTTCAAAACTGGAAAGAAGCTTTCTGACAAACTGCTCTGTGTTCTGTTAATTCATCTCACAGAGTTACATCATTCCGTTCAAGAAGCCTTTCGCTAAGGCTGTTCTTGTAGAATTGGCAAAGGGATTTTTTGAAGCCCAGAGAGGGCTATGGTGAAAAAGGAAATATCTTCCGTTCAAAACTGGAAAGAAGCTTTCTGAGAAACTGCTCTGTGTTCTCTTAATTCATCTCACAGAGTTACATCTTTCCCTTCAAGAAGCCTGTCGCTAAGGCTGTTCTTGTGGAATAGGCAAAGGGATATTTGGAAGCCCATAGAGGGCTATGGTGAAAAAGGAAATATCTTCCGTTCAAAACTGGAAAGAAGCTTTCTGAGAAACTGCTCTGTGTTCTGTTAATTCATCTCACAGAGTTACATCTTTCCCTTCAAGAAGCCTTTCGCTAAGGCTGTTCTTGTGGAATTGGCAAAGGGATATTTGGAAGCCCATAGAGGGCTATGGTGAAAAAGGAAATATCTTCCGTTCAAAACAGGAAAGAAGCTTTCTGAGACACTGCTCTGTGTTCTGTTAGGTCATCTCACAGAGTTACATCTTTCCCTTCAGGAAGACTTTCGCTAAGGCTGTTCTTGTGGAATTGGCAAAGGGATATTTGGAAGCCCATAGAGGGCTATGGTGAAAAAGGAAATATCTTCCGTTCAAAACTGGAAAGAAGCTTTCTGAGAAACTGCTCTGTGTTCTGTTAATTTATCTCACAGAGTTACATCTTTCCCTTCAAGAAGCCTTTCGCTAAGTCTGTTCTTGTGGAAATGGCAAAGGGATATTTGGAAGCCCATAGAGGGCTATGGTGAAAAAGGAAATATCTTCCGCTCAAAACTGGAAAGAAGCTTTCTGAGAAACTGCTCTGTGTTCTGTTAATTCATCTCACAGAGTTACATCTTTCCCTTCAAGATGCCTTTCGCTAAGGCTGTTCTTGTGGAATTGTAAAAGGGATATTTGGAAGCCCATAGAGGGCTATGGTGAAAAAGGAAATATCTTCCGTTCAAAACTGGAAAGAAGCTTTCTGAGAAACTGCTCTGTGTTCTGTTAATTCATCTCACAGACTTACAACTTTCCCTTCAAGAAGCCTTTCGCTAAGGCTGTTCTTGTGGAATTGGCAAAGGGATATTTGGAAGCCCATAGAGGGCTATGGTGAAAAAGGAAATATCTTCCGTTCAAAACTGGAAAGAAGCCTTCTGAGAAACTGCTCTGTGTTCTGTTAATTCATCTCACAGAGTTACATCTTTCCCTTGAAGAATTCTTTGGCTAAGGCTGTTCTTGTGGAATTGGCAAAGGGATATTTGGAAGCCCATAGAGGGCTATGGTGAAAAAGGAAATATCTTCCGTTCAAAACTGGAAAGAAGCTTTCTGAGAAACTGCTCTGTGTTCTGTTAATTCATCTCACAGAGTTACATCTTTCCCTTCAAGAAGCCTTTCGCTAAGGCTGTTCTTGTGGAATTGGCAAAGGGATATTTGGAAGCCCATAGAGGGCTATGTTGAAAAAGGAAATATCTTAAGTTCAAAAATGGAAAGAAGCTTTCTGAGACACTGCTCTGTCTTCTGTTAGGTCATCTCACAGAGTTACATCTTTCCCTTCAAGAAGCCTTTGGCTAAGGCTGTTGTTGTGGAATTGGCAAAGGGATATTTGGAAGCCCATAGAGGGCTATGGTGAAAAAGGAAGTATCTTCCGTTCAAAACTGGAAAGAAGCTTTCTGAGAAACTGCTCTGTGTTCTGTTAATTCATCTCACAGAGTTACATCTTTCCCTTCAAGAAGCCTGTCGCTAAGGCTGTTCTTGTGGAATTGGCAAAGGGATATTTGGAAGCACATAGAGGGCTATGGTGAAAAAGGAAATATCTTCCGTTCAAAACTGGAAAGAAGCTTTCTGAGAAACTGCTCTGTGTTTTGTTAATTTATCTCACAGAGTTACATCTTTCCCTTCAAGAAGCCTTTCGCTAAGGCTGTTCTTGTGGAATTGGCAAAGGGATATTTGGAAGCCCATAGAGGGCTATGGTGAAAAAGGAAATATCTTCCGTTCAAAACTGGAAAGAAGCTTTCTGACAAACTGCTCTGTGTTCTGTTAATTCATCTCACAGAGTTACATCATTCCGTTCAAGAAGCCTTTCGCTAAGGCTGTTCTTGTAGAATTGGCAAAGGGATTTTTTGAAGCCCAGAGAGGGCTATGGTGAAAAAGGAAATATCTTCCGTTCAAAACTGGAAAGAAGCTTTCTGAGAAACTGCTCTGTGTTCTCTTAATTCATCTCACAGAGTTACGTCTTTCCCTTCAAGAAGCCTGTCGCTAAGGCTGTTCTTGTGGAATAGGCAAAGGGATATTTGGAAGCCCATAGAGGGCTATGGTGAAAAAGGAAATATCTTCCGTTCAAAACTGGAAAGAAGCTTTCTGAGAAACTGCTCTGTGTTCTGTTAATTCATCTCAGAGAGTTACATCTTTCCCTTCAAGAAGCCTTTCGCTAAGGCTGTTCTTGTGGAATTGGCAAAGGGATATTTGGAAGCCCATATAGGGCTATGGTGAAAAAGGAAATATCTTCCGTTCAAAACAGGAAAGAAGCTTTCTGAGACACTGCTCTGTGTTCTGTTAGGTCATCTCACAGAGTTACATCTTTCCCTTCAGGAAGACTTTCGCTAAGGCTGTTCTTGTGGAATTGGCAAAGGGATATTTGGAAGCCCATAGAGGGCTATGGTGAAAAAGGAAATATCTTCCGTTCAAAACTGGAAAGAAGCTTTCTGAGAAACTGCTCTGTGTTCTGTTAATTTATCTCACAGAGTTACATCTTTCCCTTCAAGAAGCCTTTCGCTAAGTCTGTTCTTGTGGAATTGGCAAAGGGATATTTGGAAGCCCATAGAGGGCTATGGTGAAAAAGGAAATATCTTCCGTTCAAAACTGGAAAGAAGCTTTCTGAGAAACTGCTCTGTGTTCTGTTAATTCATCTCACAGAGTTACATCTTTCCCTTCAAGATGCCTTTCGCTAAGGCTGTTCTTGTGGAATTGTAAAAGGGATATTTGGAAGCCCATAGAGGGCTATGGTGAAAAAGGAAATATCTTCCGTTCAAAACTGGAAAGAAGCTTTCTGAGAAACTGCTCTGTGTTCTGTTAATTCGTCTCACAGACTTACAACTTTCCCTTCAAGAAGCCTTTCGCTAAGGCTGTTCTTGTGGAATTGGCAAAGGGATATTTGGAAGCCCATAGAGGGCTATGGTGAAAAAGGAAATATCTTCCGTTCAAAACTGGAAAGAAGCCTTCTGAGAAACTGCTCTGTGTTCTGTTAATTCATCTCACAGAGTTACATCTTTCCCTTGAAGAATTCTTTGGCTAAGGCTGTTCTTGTGGAATTGGCAAAGGGATATTTGGAAGCCCATAGAGGGCTATGGTGAAAAAGGAAATATCTTCCGTTCAAAACTGGAAAGAAGCTTTCTGAGAAACTGCTCTGTGTTCTGTTAATTCATCTCACAGAGTTACATCTTTCCCTTCAAGAAGCCTTTCGCTAAGGCTGTTCTTGTGGAATTGGCAAAGGGATATTTGGAAGCCCATAGAGGGCTATGGTGAAAAAGGAAATATCTTCCGTTCAAAACTGGAAAGAAGCTTTCTGAGAAACTGCTCTGTGTTCTGTTAGTTCATCTCACAGAGTTACATCTTTCCCTTCAAGAAGCCTGTCGCTAAGGCTGTTCTTGTGGAATTGGCAAAGGGATATTTGGAAGCCCTTAGAGGGCTATGGTGAAAAACGAAATATCTTCCGTTCAAAACTGGAAAGAAGGTTTCTGAGAAACTGCTCTGTGTTCTGTTAATTCGTCTCACAGAGTTACATCTTTCCCTTCAAGAATCCTTTCGCTAAGGCTGTTCTTGTGGAATTGGCAAAGGGATATTTGGAAGCCCATAGAGGGCTATGTTGAAAAAGGAAATATCTTAAGTTCAAAAATGGAAAGAAGCTTTCTGAGACACTGCTCTGTCTTCTGTTAGGTCATCTCACAGAGTTACATCTTTCCCTTCAAGAAGCCTTTGGCTAAGGCTGTTATTGTGGAATTGGCAAAGGGATATTTGGAAGCCCATAGAGGGCTATGGTGAAAAAGGAAATATCTTCCGTTCAAAACTGGAAAGAAGCTTTCTGAGAAACTGCTCTGTGTTCTGTTAATTCATCTCACAGACTTACATCATTCCCTTCAAGAAGCCTGTCGCTAAGGCTGTTCTTGTGGAATTGGCAAAGGGATATTTGGAAGCCCATAGAGGGCTCTGGTGAAAAAGGAAATATCTTCCGTTCAAAACTGGAAAGAAGCTTTCTGAGAAACTGCTCTGTGTTCTGTTAATTTATCTCACAGAGTTACATCTTTCCCTTCAAGAAGCCTTTCGCTAAGTCTGTTCTTGTGGAATTGGCAAAGGGATATTTGGAAGCCCATAGAGGGCTATGGTGAAAAAGGAAATATCTTCCGTTCAAAACTGGAAAGAAGCTTTCTGAGAAACTGCTCTGTGTTCTGTTAATTCATCTCACAGAGTTACATCTTTCCCTTCAAGAAGCCTTTCGCTAAGGCTGTTCTTGTGGAATTGTAAAAGGGATATTTGGAAGCCCATAGAGTGCTATGGTGAAAAAGGAAATATCTTCCGTTCAAAACTGGAAAGAAGCTTTCTGAGAAACTGCTCTGTGTTCTGTTAATTCATCTCACAGAGTTACATCTTTCCCTTCAAGAAGCCTGTCGCTAAGGCTGTTCTTGTGGAATTGGCAAAGGGATATTTGGAAGCCCATAGAGTGCTATGGTAAAAAAGGAAATATCTTCCGTTCAAAACTGGAAAGACTCTTTCTGAGAAACTACTCTGTGTTCTGTTAATTCATCTCACAGAGTTACATCTTTCCCTTCAAGAAGCCTGTCGCTAAGGCTGTTCTTGTGGATTGGCAAAGGGATATTTGGAAGCCCATAGAGGGCTATGGTGAAAAAGGAAATATCTTCCGTTCAAAACTGGAAAGAAGCTTTCTGAGAAACTGCTCTGTGTTCTGTTAATTCAACTCAGAGTTACATCTTTCCCTTCAAGAAGCCTTTCGCTAAGGCTGTTCTTGTGGAATTGGCAAAGGGATATTTGGAAGCCCATAGAGGGCTATGGTGAAAAAGGAAATATCTTCCGTTCAAAACTGGAAAGAAGCTTTCTGAGAAACTGCTCTGTGTTCTGTTAATTCATCTCACAGAGTTACATCTTTCCCTTCAAGAAGCCTTTCGCTAAGGCTGTTCTTGTGGAATTGGCAAAGGGATATTTGGAAGCCCGTAGAGGGCTATGGTGAAAAAGGAAATATCTTCCGTTCAAAACTGGAAAGAAGCTTTCTGAGAAACTGCTCTGTGTTCTGTTAATTCATCTCACAGAGTTACATCTTTCCCTTCAAGAAGCCTGTCGCTAAGGCTGTTCTTGTGGAATTGGCAAAGGGATATTTGGAAGCCCATAGAGGGCTATGGTGAAAAAGGAAATATCTTCCGTTCAAAACTGGAAAGAAGTTTTCTGAGAAACTGCTCTGTGTTCTGTTAATTCATCTCACAGAGTTACATCTTTCCGTTCAAGAAGCCTTTCGCTAAGGCTGTTCTTGTAGAATTGGCAAAGGGATTTTTTGAAGCCCAGAGAGGGCTATGGTGAAAAAGGAAATATCTTCCGTTCAAAACTGGAAAGAAGCTTTCTGAGAAACTGCTCTGTGTTCTCTTAATTCATCTCACAGAGTTACATCTTTCCCTTCAAGAAGCCTGTCGCTAAGGCTGTTCTTGTGGAATAGGCAAAGGGATATTTGGAAGCCCATAGAGGGCTATGGTGAAAAAGGAAATATCTTCCGTTCAAAACTGGAAAGAAGCTTTCTGACAAACTGCTCTGTGTTCTGTTAATTCATCTCACAGAGTTACATCATTCCGTTCAAGAAGCCTTTCGCTAAGGCTGTTCTTGTAGAATTGGCAAAGGGATTTTTTGAAGCCCAGAGAGGGCTATGGTGAAAAAGGAAATATCTTCCGTTCAAAACTGGAAAGAAGCTTTCTGAGAAACTGCTCTGTGTTCTCTTAATTCATCTCACAGAGTTACATCTTTCCCTTCAAGAAGCCTGTCGCTAAGGCTGTTCTTGTGGAATAGGCAAAGGGATATTTGGAAGCCCATAGAGGGCTATGGTGAAAAAGGAAATATCTTCCGTTCAAAACTGGAAAGAAGCTTTCTGAGAAACTGCTCTGTGTTCTGTTAATTCATCTCACAGAGTTACATCTTTCCCTTCAAGAAGCCTTTCGCTAAGGCTGTTCTTGTGGAATTGGCAAAGGGATATTTGGAAGCCCATAGAGGGCTATGGTGAAAAAGGAAATATCTTCCGTTCAAAACAGGAAAGAAGCTTTCTGAGACACTGCTCTGTGTTCTGTTAGGTCATCTCACAGAGTTACATCTTTCCCTTCAGGAAGACTTTCGCTAAGGCTGTTCTTGTGGAATTGGCAAAGGGATATTTGGAAGCCCATAGAGGGCTATGGTGAAAAAGGAAATATCTTCCGTTCAAAACTGGAAAGAAGCTTTCTGAGAAACTGCTCTGTGTTCTGTTAATTTATCTCACAGAGTTACATCTTTCCCTTCAAGAAGCCTTTCGCTAAGTCTGTTCTTGTGGAAATGGCAAAGGGATATTTGGAAGCCCATAGAGGGCTATGGTGAAAAAGGAAATATCTTCCGCTCAAAACTGGAAAGAAGCTTTCTGAGAAACTGCTCTGTGTTCTGTTAATTCATCTCACAGAGTTACATCTTTCCCTTCAAGATGCCTTTCGCTAAGGCTGTTCTTGTGGAATTGTAAAAGGGATATTTGGAAGCCCATAGAGGGCTATGGTGAAAAAGGAAATATCTTCCGTTCAAAACTGGAAAGAAGCTTTCTGAGAAACTGCTCTGTGTTCTGTTAATTCATCTCACAGAGTTACATCTTTCCCTTCAAGAAGCCTTTCGCTAAGGCTGTTCTTGTGGAATTGGCAAAGGGATATTTGGAAGCCCATAGAGGGCTATGTTGAAAAAGGAAATATCTTAAGTTCAAAAATGGAAAGAAGCTTTCTGAGACACTGCTCTGTCTTCTGTTAGGTCATCTCACAGAGTTACATCTTTCCCTTCAAGAAGCCTTTGGCTAAGGCTGTTGTTGTGGAATTGGCAAAGGGATATTTGGAAGCCCATAGAGGGCTATGGTGAAAAAGGAAGTATCTTCCGTTCAAAACTGGAAAGAAGCTTTCTGAGAAACTGCTCTGTGTTCTGTTAATTCATCTCACAGAGTTACATCTTTCCCTTCAAGAAGCCTGTCGCTAAGGCTGTTCTTGTGGAATTGGCAAAGGGATATTTGGAAGCACATAGAGGGCTATGGTGAAAAAGGAAATATCTTCCGTTCAAAACTGGAAAGAAGCTTTCTGAGAAACTGCTCTGTGTTTTGTTAATTTATCTCACAGAGTTACATCTTTCCCTTCAAGAAGCCTTTCGCTAAGGCTGTTCTTGTGGAATTGGCAAAGGGATATTTGGAAGCCCATAGAGGGCTATGGTGAAAAAGGAAATATCTTCCGTTCAAAACTGGAAAGAAGCTTTCTGACAAACTGCTCTGTGTTCTGTTAATTCATCTCACAGAGTTACATCATTCCGTTCAAGAAGCCTTTCGCTAAGGCTGTTCTTGTAGAATTGGCAAAGGGATTTTTTGAAGCCCAGAGAGGGCTATGGTGAAAAAGGAAATATCTTCCGTTCAAAACTGGAAAGAAGCTTTCTGAGAAACTGCTCTGTGTTCTCTTAATTCATCTCACAGATTTACGTCTTTCCCTTCAAGAAGCCTGTCGCTAAGGCTGTTCTTGTGGAATAGGCAAAGGGATATTTGGAAGCCCATAGAGGGCTATGGTGAAAAAGGAAATATCTTCCGTTCAAAACTGGAAAGAAGCTTTCTGACAAACTGCTCTGTGTTCTGTTAATTCATCTCACAGAGTTACATCATTCCGTTCAAGAAGCCTTTCGCTAAGGCTGTTCTTGTAGAATTGGCAAAGGGATTTTTTGAAGCCCAGAGAGGGCTATGGTGAAAAAGGAAATATCTTCCGTTCAAAACTGGAAAGAAGCTTTCTGAGAAACTGCTCTGTGTTCTCTTAATTCATCTCACAGAGTTACATCTTTCCCTTCAAGAAGCCTGTCGCTAAGGCTGTTCTTGTGGAATAGGCAAAGGGATATTTGGAAGCCCATAGAGGGCTATGGTGAAAAAGGAAATATCTTCCGTTCAAAACTGGAAAGAAGCTTTCTGAGAAACTGCTCTGTGTTCTGTTAATTCATCTCACAGAGTTACATCTTTCCCTTCAAGAAGCCTTTCGCTAAGGCTGTTCTTGTGGAATTGGCAAAGGGATATTTGGAAGCCCATAGAGGGCTATGGTGAAAAAGGAAATATCTTCCGTTCAAAACAGGAAAGAAGCTTTCTGAGACACTGCTCTGTGTTCTGTTAGGTCAACTCACAGAGTTACATCTTTCCCTTCAGGAAGACTTTCGCTAAGGCTGTTCTTGTGGAATTGGCAAAGGGATATTTGGAAGCCCATAGAGGGCTATGGTGAAAAAGGAAATATCTTCCGTTCAAAACTGGAAAGAAGCTTTCTGAGAAACTGCTCTGTGTTCTGTTAATTTATCTCACAGAGTTACATCTTTCCCTTCAAGAAGCCTTTCGCTAAGTCTGTTCTTGTGGAATTGGCAAAGGGATATTTGGAAGCCCATAGAGGGCTATGGTGAAAAAGGAAATATCTTCCGTTCAAAACTGGAAAGAAGCTTTCTGAGAAACTGCTCTGTGTTCTGTTAATTCATCTCACAGAGTTACATCTTTCCCTTCAAGATGCCTTTCGCTAAGGCTGTTCTTGTGGAATTGTAAAAGGGATATTTGGAAGCCCATAGAGGGCTATGGTGAAAAAGGAAATATCTTCCGTTCAAAACTGGAAAGAAGCTTTCTGAGAAACTGCTCTGTGTTCTGTTAATTCGTCTCACAGACTTACAACTTTCCCTTCAAGAAGCCTTTCGCTAAGGCTGTTCTTGTGGAATTGGCAAAGGGATATTTGGAAGCCCATAGAGGGCTATGGTGAAAAAGGAAATATCTTCCGTTCAAAACTGGAAAGAAGCCTTCTGAGAAACTGCTCTGTGTTCTGTTAATTCATCTCACAGAGTTACATCTTTCCCTTGAAGAATTCTTTGGCTAAGGCTGTTCTTGTGGAATTGGCAAAGGGATATTTGGAAGCCCATAGAGGGCTATGGTGAAAAAGGAAATATCTTCCGTTCAAAACTGGAAAGAAACTTTCTGAGAAACTGCTCTGTGTTCTGTTAATTCATCTCACAGAGTTACATCTTTCCCTTCAAGAAGCCTTTCGCTAAGGCTGTTCTTGTGGAATTGGCAAAGGGATATTTGGAAGCCCATAGAGGGCTATGGTGAAAAAGGAAATATCTTCGGTTCAAAACAGGAAAGAAGCTTTCTGAGAAACTGCTCTGTGTTCTGTTAATTCATCTCACAGAGTTACATCTTTCCCTTCAAGAAGCCTGTCGCTAAGGCTGTTCTTGTGGAATTGGCAAAGGGATATTTGGAAGCCCTTAGAGGGCTATGGTGAAAAACGAAATATCTTCCGTTCAAAACTGGAAAGAAGGTTTCTGAGAAACTGCTCTGTGTTCTGTTAATTCGTCTCACAGAGTTACATCTTTCCCTTCAAGAATCCTTTCGCTAAGGCTGTTCTTGTGGAATTGGCAAAGGGATATTTGGAAGCCCATAGAGGGCTATGTTGAAAAAGGAAATATCTTAAGTTCAAAAATGGAAAGAAGCTTTCTGAGACACTGCTCTGTCTTCTGTTAGGTCATCTCACAGAGTTACATCTTTCCCTTCAAGAAGCCTTTGGCTAAGGCTGTTGTTGTGGAATTGGCAAAGGGATATTTGGAAGCCCATAGAGGGCTATGGTGAAAAAGGAAGTATCTTCCGTTCAAAACTGGAAAGAAGCTTTCTGAGAAACTGCTCTGTGTTCTGTTAATTCATCTCACAGAGTTACATCTTTCCCTTCAAGAAGCCTGTCGCTAAGGCTGTTTTGTGGAATTGGCAAAGGGATATTTGGAAGCACATAGAGGGCTATGGTGAAAAAGGAAATATCTTCCGTTCAAAACTGGAAAGAAGCTTTCTGACAAACTGCTCTGTGTTCTGTTAATTCATCTCACAGAGTTACATCATTCCGTTCAAGAAGCCTTTCGCTAAGGCTGTTCTTGTAGAATTGGCAAAGGGATTTTTTGAAGCCCAGAGAGGGCTATGGTGAAAAAGGAAATATCTTCCGTTCAAAACTGGAAAGAAGCTTTCTGAGAAACTGCTCTGTGTTCTCTTAATTCATCTCACAGAGTTACATCTTTCCCTTCAAGAAGCCTGTCGCTAAGGCTGTTCTTGTGGAATAGGCAAAGGGATATTTGGAAGCCCATAGAGGGCTATGGTGAAAAAGGAAATATCTTCCGTTCAAAACTGGAAAGAAGCTTTCTGACAAACTGCTCTGTGTTCTGTTAATTCATCTCACAGAGTTACATCATTCCGTTCAAGAAGCCTTTCGCTAAGGCTGTTCTTGTAGAATTGGCAAAGGGATTTTTTGAAGCCCAGAGAGGGCTATGGTGAAAAAGGAAATATCTTCCGTTCAAAACTGGAAAGAAGCTTTCTGAGAAACTGCTCTGTGTTCTCTTAATTCATCTCACAGAGTTACATCTTTCCCTTCAAGAAGCCTGTCGCTAAGGCTGTTCTTGTGGAATAGGCAAAGGGATATTTGGAAGCCCATAGAGGGCTATGGTGAAAAAGGAAATATCTTCCGTTCAAAACTGGAAAGAAGCTTTCTGAGAAACTGCTCTGTGTTCTGTTAATTCATCTCAGAGAGTTACATCTTTCCCTTCAAGAAGCCTTTCGCTAAGGCTGTTCTTGTGGAATTGGCAAAGGGATATTTGGAAGCCCATAGAGGGCTATGGTGAAAAAGGAAATATCTTCCGTTCAAAACAGGAAAGAAGCTTTCTGAGACACTGCTCTGTGTTCTGTTAGGTCATCTCACAGAGTTACATCTTTCCCTTCAGGAAGACTTTCGCTAAGGCTGTTCTTGTGGAATTGGCAAAGGGATATTTGGAAGCCCATAGAGGGCTATGGTGAAAAAGGAAATATCTTCCGTTCAAAACTGGAAAGAAGCTTTCTGAGAAACTGCTCTGTGTTCTGTTAATTTATCTCACAGAGTTACATCTTTCCCTTCAAGAAGCCTTTCGCTAAGTCTGTTCTTGTGGAATTGGCAAAGGGATATTTGGAAGCCCATAGAGGGCTATGGTGAAAAAGGAAATATCTTCCGTTCAAAACTGGAAAGAAGCTTTCTGAGAAACTGCTCTGTGTTCTGTTAATTCATCTCACAGAGTTACATCTTTCCCTTCAAGATGCCTTTCGCTAAGGCTGTTCTTGTGGAATTGTAAAAGGGATATTTGGAAGCCCATAGAGGGCTATGGTGAAAAAGGAAATATCTTCCGTTCAAAACTGGAAAGAAGCTTTCTGAGAAACTGCTCTGTGTTCTGTTAATTCGTCTCACAGACTTACAACTTTCCCTTCAAGAAGCCTTTCGCTAAGGCTGTTCTTGTGGAATTGGCAAAGGGATATTTGGAAGCCCATAGAGGGCTATGGTGAAAAAGGAAATATCTTCCGTTCAAAACTGGAAAGAAGCCTTCTGAGAAACTGCTCTGTGTTCTGTTAATTCATCTCACAGAGTTACATCTTTCCCTTGAAGAATTCTTTGGCTAAGGCTGTTCTTGTGGAATTGGCAAAGGGATATTTGGAAGCCCATAGAGGGCTATGGTGAAAAAGGAAATATCTTCCGTTCAAAACTGGAAAGAAGCTTTCTGAGAAACTGCTCTGTGTTCTGTTAATTCATCTCACAGAGTTACATCTTTCCCTTCAAGAAGCCTTTCGCTAAGGCTGTTCTTGTGGAATTGGCAAAGGGATATTTGGAAGCCCATAGAGGGCTATGGTGAAAAAGGAAATATCTTCCGTTCAAAACTGGAAAGAAGCTTTCTGAGAAACTGCTCTGTGTTCTGTTAGTTCATCTCACAGAGTTACATCTTTCCCTTCAAGAAGCCTGTCGCTAAGGCTGTTCTTGTGGAATTGGCAAAGGGATATTTGGAAGCCCTTAGAGGGCTATGGTGAAAAACGAAATATCTTCCGTTCAAAACTGGAAAGAAGGTTTCTGAGAAACTGCTCTGTGTTCTGTTAATTCGTCTCACAGAGTTACATCTTTCCCTTCAAGAATCCTTTCGCTAAGGCTGTTCTTGTGGAATTGGCAAAGGGATATTTGGAAGCCCATAGAGGGCTATGTTGAAAAAGGAAATATCTTAAGTTCAAAAATGGAAAGAAGCTTTCTGAGACACTGCTCTGTCTTCTGTTAGGTCATCTCACAGAGTTACATCTTTCCCTTCAAGAAGCCTTTGGCTAAGGCTGTTGTTGTGGAATTGGCAAAGGGATATTTGGAAGCCCATAGAGGGCTATGGTGAAAAAGGAAATATCTTCCGTTCAAAACTGGAAAGAAGCTTTCTGAGAAACTGCTCTGTGTTCTGTTAATTCATCTCACAGACTTACATCATTCCCTTCAAGAAGCCTGTCGCTAAGGCTGTTCTTGTGGAATTGGCAAAGGGATATTTGGAAGCCCATAGAGGGCTATGGTGAAAAATGAAATATCTTCCGTTCAAAACTGGAAAGAAGCTTTCTGAGAAACTGCTCTGTGTTCTGTTAATTCATCTCACAGAGTTACATCTTTCCCTTCAAGAAGCCTGTCGCTAAGGCTGTTCTTGTGGAATTGGCAAAGGGATATTTGGAAGCACATAGAGGGCTATGGTGAAAAAGGAAATATCTTCCGTTCAAAACTGGAAAGAAGCTTTCTGAGAAACTGCTCTGTGTTTTGTTAATTTATCTCACAGAGTTACATCTTTCCCTTCAAGAAGCCTTTCGCTAAGGCTGTTCTTCTGGAATTGGCAAAGGGATATTTGGAAGCCCATAGAGGGCTATGGTGAAAAAGGAAATATCTTCCGTTCATAAGTGGAAAGAAGCTTTCTGAGAAATTGCTCTGTGTTCTGTTAATTCATCTCACAGAGTTACATCTTTCCCTTCAAGAAGCCTTTCGCTAAGGCTGTTCTTGTGGAATTGGAAAAGGGATATTTGGAAGCCCATAGAGGGCTATGGTGAAAAAGGAAATATCTTCCGTTCAAAACTGGAAAGAAGCTTTCTGAGAAACTGCTCTGTGTTCTGTTAATTCATCTCACAGAGTTACATCTTTCCCTTCAAGAAGCCTTTCGCTAAGGCTGTTCTTGTGGAATTGGCAAAGGGATATTTGGAAGCCCATAGAGGGCTATGGTGAAAAAGGAAATATCTTCCGTTCAAAACTGGAAAGAAGCTTTCTGACAAATTGCTCTGTGTTCTGTTAATTCATCTCACAGAGTTACATCTTTCCGTTCAAGAAGCCTTTCGCTAAGGCTGTTCTTGTAGAATTGGCAAAGGGATTTTTGGAAGCCCAGAGAGGGCTATGGTGAAAAAGGAAATATCTTCCGTTCAAAACTGGAAAGAAGCTTTCTGAGAAACTGCTCTGTGTTCTCTTAATTCATCTCACAGAGTTACATCTTTCCCTTCAAGAAGCCTGTCGCTAAGGCTGTTCTTGTGGAATAGGCAAAGGGATATTTGGAAGCCCATAGAGGGCTATGGTGAAAAAGGAAATATCTTCCGTTCAAAACTGGAAAGAAGCTTTCTGAGAAACTGCTCTGTGTTCTGTTAATTCATCTCACAGAGTTACATCTTTCCCTTCAAGAAGCCTTTCGCTAAGGCTGTTCTTGTGGAATTGGCAAAGGGATATTTGGAAGCCCATAGAGGGCTATGGTGAAAAAGGAAATATCTTCCGTTAAAAACAGGAAAGAAGCTTTCTGAGACACTGCTCTGTGTTCTGTTAGGTCATCTCACAGAGTTACATCTTTCCCTTCAGGAAGACTTTCGCTAAGGCTGTTCTTGTGGAATTGGCAAAGGGATATTTGGAAGCCCATAGAGGGCTCTGGTGAAAAAGGAAATATCTTCCGTTCAAAACTGGAAAGAAGCTTTCTGAGAAACTGCTCTGTGTTCTGTTAATTTATCTCACAGAGTTACATCTTTCCCTTCAAGAAGCCTTTCGCTAAGTCTGTTCTTGTGGTATTGGCAAAGGGATATTTGGAAGCCCATAGAGGGCTATGGTGAAAAAGGAAATATCTTCCGTTCAAAACTGGAAAGAAGCTTTCTGAGAAACTGCTCTGTGTTCTGTTAATTCATCTCACAGAGTTACATCTTTCCCTTCAAGAAGCCTTTCGCTAAGGCTGTTCTTGTGGAATTGTAAAAGGGATATTTGGAAGCCCATAGAGTGCTATGGTGAAAAAGGAAATATCTTCCGTTCAAAACTGGAAAGAAGCTTTCTGAGAAACTGCTCTGTGTTCTGTTAATTCATCTCACAGAGTTACATCTTTCCCTTCAAGAAGCCTGTCGCTAAGGCTGTTCTTGTGGAATTGGCAAAGGGATATTTGGAAGCCCATAGAGTGCTATGGTAAAAAAGGAAATATCTTCCGTTCAAAACTGGAAAGACTCTTTCTGAGAAACTACTCTGTGTTCTGTTAATTCATCTCACAGAGTTACATCTTTCCCTTCAAGAAGCCTGTCGCTAAGGCTGTTCTTGTGGATTGGCAAAGGGATATTTGGAAGCCCATAGAGGGCTATGGTGAAAAAGGAAATATCTTCCGTTCAAAACTGGAAAGAAGCTTTCTGAGAAACTGCTCTGTGTTCTGTTAATTCAACTCAGAGTTACATCTTTCCCTTCAAGAAGCCTTTCGCTAAGGCTGTTCTTGTGGAATTGGCAAAGGGATATTTGGAAGCCCATAGAGGGCTATGGTGAAAAAGGAAATATCTTCCGTTCAAAACTGGAAAGAAGCTTTCTGAGAAACTGCTCTGTGTTCTGTTAATTCATCTCACAGAGTTACATCTTTCCCTTCAAGAAGCCTTTCGCTAAGGCTGTTCTTGTGGAATTGGCAAAGGGATATTTGGAAGCCCGTAGAGGGCTATGGTGAAAAAGGAAATATCTTCCGTTCAAAACTGGAAAGAAGCTTTCTGAGAAACTGCTCTGTGTTCTGTTAATTCATCTCACAGAGTTACATCTTTCCCTTCAAGAAGCCTGTCGCTAAGGCTGTTCTTGTGGAATTGGCAAAGGGATATTTGGAAGCCCATAGAGGGCTATGGTGAAAAAGGAAATATCTTCCGTTCAAAACTGGAAAGAAGTTTTCTGAGAAACTGCTCTGTGTTCTGTTAATTCATCTCACAGAGTTACATCTTTCCGTTCAAGAAGCCTTTCGCTAAGGCTGTTCTTGTAGAATTGGCAAAGGGATTTTTTGAAGCCCAGAGAGGGCTATGGTGAAAAAGGAAATATCTTCCGTTCAAAACTGGAAAGAAGCTTTCTGAGAAACTGCTCTGTGTTCTCTTAATTCATCTCACAGAGTTACATCTTTCCCTTCAAGAAGCCTGTCGCTAAGGCTGTTCTTGTGGAATAGGCAAAGGGATATTTGGAAGCCCATAGAGGGCTATGGTGAAAAAGGAAATATCTTCCGTTCAAAACTGGAAAGAAGCTTTCTGACAAACTGCTCTGTGTTCTGTTAATTCATCTCACAGAGTTACATCATTCCGTTCAAGAAGCCTTTCGCTAAGGCTGTTCTTGTAGAATTGGCAAAGGGATTTTTTGAAGCCCAGAGAGGGCTATGGTGAAAAAGGAAATATCTTCCGTTCAAAACTGGAAAGAAGCTTTCTGAGAAACTGCTCTGTGTTCTCTTAATTCATCTCACAGAGTTACATCTTTCCCTTCAAGAAGCCTGTCGCTAAGGCTGTTCTTGTGGAATAGGCAAAGGGATATTTGGAAGCCCATAGAGGGCTATGGTGAAAAAGGAAATATCTTCCGTTCAAAACTGGAAAGAAGCTTTCTGAGAAACTGCTCTGTGTTCTGTTAATTCATCTCACAGAGTTACATCTTTCCCTTCAAGAAGCCTTTCGCTAAGGCTGTTCTTGTGGAATTGGCAAAGGGATATTTGGAAGCCCATAGAGGGCTATGGTGAAAAAGGAAATATCTTCCGTTCAAAACAGGAAAGAAGCTTTCTGAGACACTGCTCTGTGTTCTGTTAGGTCATCTCACAGAGTTACATCTTTCCCTTCAGGAAGACTTTCGCTAAGGCTGTTCTTGTGGAATTGGCAAAGGGATATTTGGAAGCCCATAGAGGGCTATGTTGAAAAAGGAAATATCTTAAGTTCAAAAATGGAAAGAAGCTTTCTGAGACACTGCTCTGTCTTCTGTTAGGTCATCTCACAGAGTTACATCTTTCCCTTCAAGAAGCCTTTGGCTAAGGCTGTTGTTGTGGAATTGGCAAAGGGATATTTGGAAGCCCATAGAGGGCTATGGTGAAAAAGGAAATATCTTCCGTTCAAAACTGGAAAGAAGCTTTCTGAGAAACTGCTCTGTGTTCTGTTAATTCATCTCACAGACTTACATCATTCCCTTCAAGAAGCCTGTCGCTAAGGCTGTTCTTGTGGAATTGGCAAAGGGATATTTGGAAGCCCATATAGGGCTATGGTGAAAAATGAAATATCTTCCGTTCAAAACTGGAAAGAAGCTTTCTGAGAAACAGCTCTGTGTTCTGTTAATTCATCTCACAGAGTTACATCTTTCCCTTCAAGAAGCCTGTCGCTAAGGCTGTTCTTGTGGAATTGGCAAAGGGATATTTGGAAGCACATAGAGGGCTATGGTGAAAAAGGAAATATCTTCCGTTCAAAACTGGAAAGAAGCTTTCTGAGAAACTGCTCTGTGTTTTGTTAATTTATCTCACAGAGTTACATCTTTCCCTTCAAGAAGCCTTTCGCTAAGGCTGTTCTTCTGGAATTGGCAAAGGGATATTTGGAAGCCCATAGAGGGCTATGGTGAAAAAGGAAATATCTTCCGTTCATAACTGGAAAGAAGCTTTCTGAGAAACTGCTCTGTGTTCTGTTAATTCATCTCACAGAGTTACATCTTTCCCTTCAAGAAGCCTTTCGCTAAGGCTGTTCTTGTGGAATTGGAAAAGGGATATTTGGAAGCCCATAGAGGGCTATGGTGAAAAAGGAAATATCTTCCGTTCAAAACTGGAAAGAAGCTTTCTGAGAAACAGCTCTGTGTTCTGTTAATTCATCTCACAGAGTTACATCTTTCCCTTCAAGAAGCCTTTCGCTAAGGCTGTTCTTGTGTTATTGGCAAAGGGATATTTGGAAGCCCATAGAGGGCTATGGTGAAAAAGGAAATATCTTCCGTTCAAAACTGGAAAGAAGCTTTCTGACAAATTGCTCTGTGTTCTGTTAATTCATCTCACAGAGTTACATCTTTCCGTTCAAGAAGCCTTTCGCTGAGGCTGTTCTTGTAGAATTGGCAAAGGGATTTTTGGAAGCCCAGAGAGTGCTATGGTGAAAAAGGAAATATCTTCCGTTCAAAACTAGAAAGAAGCTTTCTGAGAAACTGCTCTGTGTTCTCTTAATTCATCTCACAGAGTTACATCTTTCCCTTCAAGAAGCCTGTCGCTAAGGCTGTTCTTATGGAATAGGAAAAGGGATATTTGGAAGCCCATAGAGGGCTATGGTGAAAAAGGAAATATCTTCCGTTCAAAACTGGAAAGAAGCTTTCTGAGAAACTGCTCTGTGTTCTGTTAATTCATCTCACAGAGTTACATCTTTCCCTTCAAGAAGCCTTTCGCTAAGGCTGTTCTTGTGGAATTGGCAAAGGGATATTTGGAAGCCCATAGAGGGCTATGGTGAAAAAGGAAATATCTTCCGTTCAAAACTGGAAAGAAGCTTTCTGAGAAACTGCTCTGTGTTCTGTTAATTCATCTCACAGAATTATATCTTTCCCTTCAAGAAGCCTGTCGCTAAGGCTGTTCTTGGGGAATTGGCAAAGGGATATTTGGAAGCCCATAGAGGGCTATGGTGAAAAAGGAAATATCTTCCGTTCAAAACTGGAAAGAAGCTTTCTGAGAAACTGCTCTGTGTTCTGTTAATTCATCTCACAGAGTTACATCTTTCCCTTCAAGAAGCCTGTCGCTAAGGCTGTTCTTGTGGAATTGGCAAAGGGATATTTGGAAGCCCATAGAGGGCTATGGTGAAAAAGGAAATATCTTCCGTTCAAAACTGGAAAGAAGCTTTCTGAGAAACTGCTCTGTGTTCTGTTAATTCATCTCACAGAGTTACATCTTTCCCTTCAAGAAGCCTTTCGCTAAGGCTGTTATTCTGGAATTGGCAAAGGGATATTTGGAAGCCCAGAGAGGGCTATGGTGAAAAAGGAAATATCTTCCGTTCAAAACTGGAAAGAAGCTTTCTGAGAAACTGCTCTGTGTTCTGTTAATTCATCTCACAGAGTTACATCTTTCCCTTCAAGAAGCCTTTCGCTAAGGCTGTTCTTGTGGAATTGGCAAAGGGATATTTGGAAGCCCATAGACTGCTATGGTGAAAAAGGAAATATCTTCCGTTCAAAACTGGAAAGAAGCTTTCTGAGAAACTGCTCTGTGTTCTGTTAATTCATCTCACAGAGTTACATCTTTCCCTTCAAGAAGCCTTTCGCTAAGGCTGTTCTTGTGGAATTGGCAAAGGGATATTTGGAAGCCCGTAGAGGGCTATGGTGAAAAAGGAAATATCTTCCGTTCAAAACTGGAATGAGGCTTTCTGAGAAACTGCTCTGTGTTTTGTTAATTCATCTCACAGAGTTACATCTTTCCCTTCAAGAAGCCTTTCGCTAAGGCTGTTCTTGTGGAATTGTAAAAGGGATATTTGGAAGCCCATAGAGGGCTATGGTGAAAAAGGAAATATCTTCCGTTCAAAACTGGAAAGAAGCTTTCTGAGAAACTGCTCTGTGTTCTGTTAATTCATCTCACAGACTTACAACTTTCCCTTCAAGAAGCCTTTCGCTAAGGCTGTTCTTGTGGAATTGGCAAAGGGATATTTGGAAGCCCATAGAGGGCTATGGTGAAAAAGGAAATATCTTCCGTTCAAAACTGGAAAGAAGCTTTCTGAGAAACTGCTCTGTGTTCTGTTAATTCATCTCACAGAGTTACATCTTTCCCTTGAAGAATTCTTTGGCTAAGGCTGTTCTTGTGGAATTGGCAAAGGGATATTTGGAAGCCCATAGAGGGCTATGGTGAAAAAGGAAATATCTTCCGTTAAAAACTGGAAAGAAGCTTTCTGAGAAACTGCTCTGTGTTCTGTTAATTCATCTCACAGAGTTACATCTTTCCCTTCAAGAAGCCTTTCGCTAAGGCTGTTCTTGTGGAATTGGCAAAGGGATATTTGGAAGCCCATAGAGGGCTATGGTGAAAAAGGAAATATCTTCCGTTCAAAACTGGAAAGAAGCTTTCTGAGAAACTGCTCTGTGTTCTGTTAGTTCATCTCACAGAGTTACATCTTTCCCTTCAAGAAGCCTGTCGCTAAGGCTGTTCTTGTGGAATTGGCAAAGGGATATTTGGAAGCCCTTAGAGGGCTATGGTGAAAAACGAAATAGCTTCCGTTCAAAACTGGAAAGAAGCTTTCTGACAAACTGCTCTGTGTTCTGTTAATTCATCTCACAGAGTTACATCTTTCCCTTCAAGAAGCCTGTCGCTAAGGCTGTTCTTGTGGAATTGGCAAAGGGATATTTGGAAGCCCATAGAGGGCTATGGTGAAAAAGGAAATATCTTCCGTTCAAAACTGGAAAGAAGCTTTCTGAGAAACTGCTCTGTGTTCTGCTAATTCATCTCACAGAGTTACATCTTTCCCTTGAAGAATTCTTTGGCTAAGGCTGTTCTTGTGGAATTGGCAAAGGGATATTTGGAAGCCCATAGAGGGCTATGGTGAAAAAGGAAATATCTTCCGTTCAAAACTGGAAAGAAGCTTTCTGAGAAACTGCTCTGTGTTCTGTTAGTTCATCTCACAGAGTTACATCTTTCCCTTCAAGAAGCCTGTCGCTAAGGCTGTTCTTGTGGAATTGGCAAAGGGATATTTGGAAGCCCTTAGAGGGCTATGGTGAAAAAGGAAATATCTTCCGTTCAAAACTGGAAAGAAGCTTTCTGAGAAACTGCTCTGTGTTCTGTTAATTCATCTCACAGAGTTACATCTTTCCCTTCAAGAATCCTTTCGCTAAGGCTGTTCTTGTGGAATTGGCAAAGGGATATTTGGAAGCCCATAGAGGGCTATGTTGAAAAAGGAAATATCTTCCGTTCAAAACTGGAAAGAAGCTTTCTGAGACACTGCTCTGTCTTCTGTTAGGTCATCTCACAGAGTTACATCTTTCCCTTCAAGAAGCCTTTGGCTAAGGCTGTTGTTGTGGAATTGGCAAAGGGATATTTGGAAGCCCATAGAGGGCTATGGTGAAAAAGGAAATATCTTCCGTTCAAAACTGGAAAGAAGCTTTCTGAGAAACTGCTCTGTGTTCTGTTAATTCATCTCACAGACTTACATCATTCCCTTCAAGAAGCCTGTCGCTAAGGCTGTTCTTGTGGAATTGGCAAAGGGATATTTGGAAGCCCATAGAGGGCTATGGTGAAAAATGAAATATCTTCCGTTCAAAACTGGAAAGAAGCTTTCTGAGAAACTGCTCTGTGTTCTGTTAATTCATCTCACAGAGTTACATCTTTCCCTTCAAGAAGCCTTTCGCTAAGGCTGTTCTTGTGGAATTGGAAAAGGGATATTTGGAAGCCCATAGAGGGCTATGGTGAAAAAGGAAATATCTTCCGTTCAAAACTGGAAAGAAGCTTTCTGAGAAACTGCTCTGTGTTCTGTTAATTCATCTCACAGAGTTACATCTTTCCCTTCAAGAAGCCTTTCGCTAAGGCTGTTCTTGTGGAATTGGCAAAGGGATATTTGGAAGCCCATAGAGGGCTACGGTGAAAAAGGAAGTATCTTCCGTTCAAAACTGGAAAGAAGGTTTCTGAGAAACTGCTCTGTGTTCTGTTAATTCATCTCACAGAGTTACATCTTTCCCTTCAAGAAGCCTGTCGCTAAGGCTGTTCTTGTGGAATTGGCAAAGGGATATTTGGAAGCCCATAGAGGGCTATGGTGAAAAAGGAAATATCTTCCGTTCAAAACTGGAAAGAAGCTTTCTGAGAAACTGCTCTGTGTTCTGTTAATTCATCTCACAGAGTTACATCTTTCCCTTCAAGAAGGCTTTCGCTAAGGCTGTTCTTGTGGAATTGGCAAAGGGATATTTGGAAGCCCATAGAGGGCTATGGTGAAAAAGGAAATATCTTCGGTTCAAAACAGGAAAGAAGCTTTCTGAGAAACTGCTCTGTGTTCTGTTAATTCATCTCACAGAGTTACATCTTTCTCTTCAAGAAGCCTTTCGCTAAGGCTGTTCTTGTGGAATTGGCAAAGGGATATTTGGAAGCCCATAGAGGGCTATGGTGAAAAAGGAAATATCTTCCGTTCAAAACTGGAAAGAAGCTTTCTGACAAACTGCTCTGTGTTCTGTTAATTCATCTCACAGAGTTACATCTTTCCCTTCAAGAAGCCTTTCGCTAAGGCTGTTCTTGTGGAATTGGCAAAGGGATATTTGGAAGCCCATAGAGGGCTATGGTGAAAAAGGAAATATCTTGCGTTCAAAACTAGAAAGAAGCTTTCTGAGAAACTGCTCTGTGTTCTGTTAGTTCATCTCACAGAGTTACATCTTTCCCCTCAAGAAGCCTGTCGCTAAGGCTGTTCTTGTGGATTTGGCAAAGGGATATTTGGAAGCCCATAGAGGGCTATGGTGAAAAAGGAAATATCTTCCGTTCAAAACTGGAAAGAAGCTTTCTGAGAAACTGCTCTGTGTTCTGTTAATTCATCTCACAGAGTTACATCTTTCCCTTCAAGAAGCCATTCGCTAAGGCTGTTCTTGTGGAATTGGCAAAGGGATATTTGGAAGCCCATAGAGGGCTATGGTGAAAAAGGAAATATCTTCCTGTCAAAACTGGAAAGACGCTTTCTGAGAAACTGCTCTGTGTTCTGTTAATTCATCTCACAGAGTTACATCTTTCCCTTCAAGAAGCCTTTCGCTAAGGCTGTTCTTGTGGAATTGGCAAAGGGATATTTGGAAGCCCATAGGGTGCTATGGTGAAAAAGGAAATATCTTCCGTTCAAAACTGGAAAGAAGCTTTCTGAGAAACTGCTCTGTGTTCTGTGAATTCATCTCACAGAGTTACATCTTTCCCTTTAAGAAGCCTGTCGCTAAGGCTGTTCTTGTGGAATTGGCAAAGGGATATTTGAAAGCCCATAGAGTGCTATGGTAAAAAAGGAAATATCTTCCGTTCAAAACTGGAAAGACGCTTTCTGAGAAACTGCTCTGTGTTCTGTTAATTCATCTCACAGAGTTACATCTTTCCCTTCAAGAAGCCTTTCGCTAAGGCTGTTCTTGTGGAATTGGCAAAGGGATATTTGGAAGCCCATAGAGGGCTATGGTGAAAAAGGAAATATCTTCCGTTCAAAACTGGAAAGAAGCTTTCTGAGAAACTGCTCTGTGTTCTGTTAATTCAACTCAGAGTTACATCTTTCCCTTCAAGAAGCCTTTCGCTAAGGCTGTTCTTGTGGAATTGGCAAAGGGATATTTGGAAGCCCATAGAGTGCTATGGTGAAAAAGGAAATATCTTCCGTTCAAAACTGGAAAGAAGCTTTCTGAGAAACTGCTCTGTGTTCTGTTAATTCATCTCACAGAGTTACATCTTTCCCTTCAAGAAGCCTGTCGCTAAGGCTTTTCTTGTGGAATTGGCAAAGGGATATTTGGAAGCCCATAGAGTGCTATGGTAAAAAAGGAAATATCTTCCGTTCAAAACTGGAAAGACTCTTTCTGAGAAACTACTCTGTGTTCTGTTAATTCATCTCACAGGGTTACATCTTTCCCTTCAAGAAGCCTGTCGCTAAGGCTGTTCTTGTGGATTGGCAAAGGGATATTTGGAAGCCCATAGAGGGCTATGGTGAAAAAGGAAATATCTTCCGTTCAAAACTGGAAAGAAGCTTTCTGAGAAACTGCTCTGTGTTCTGTTAATTCAACTCAGAGTTACATCTTTCCCTTCAAGAAGCCTTTCGCTAAGGCTGTTCTTGTGGAATTGGCAAAGGGATATTTGGAAGCCCATAGAGGGCTATGGTGAAAAAGGAAAAATCTTCCGTTCAAAACTGGAAAGAAGCTTTCTGAGAAACTGCTCTGTGTTCTGTTAATTCATCTCACAGAGTTACATATTTCCCTTCAAGAAGCCTTTCGCTAAGGCTGTTCTTGTGGAATTGGCAAAGGGATATTTGGAAGCCCGTAGAGGGCTATGGTGAAAAAGGAAATATCTTCCGTTCAAAACTGGAAAGAAGCTTTCTGAGAAACTGCTCTGTGTTCTGTTAATTCATCTCACAGAGTTACATCTTTCCCTTCAAGAAGCCTGTCGCTAAGGCTGTTCTTGTGGAATTGGCAAAGGGATATTTGGAAGCCCATAGAGGGCTATGGTGAAAAAGGAAATATCTTCCGTTCAAAACTGGAAAGAAGTTTTCTGAGAAACTGCTCTGTGTTCTGTTAATTCATCTCATAGAGTTACATCTTTCCCTTCAAGAAGCCTGTCGCTAAGTCTGTTCTTGTGGAATTGGCAAAGGGATATTTGGAAGCCCATAGAGGGCTATGGTGAAAAAGGAAATATCTTCCGTTCAAAACTGGAAAGAAGCTTTCTGAGAAACTGCTCTGCGTTCTGTTAATTCATCTCACAGAGTTACAT
This sequence comes from Chlorocebus sabaeus, assembly GCF_047675955.1. Classification (NCBI taxonomy): domain Eukaryota; kingdom Metazoa; phylum Chordata; class Mammalia; order Primates; family Cercopithecidae; genus Chlorocebus; species Chlorocebus sabaeus. The sequence goes on from NW_027327626.1 coordinate 1,383,842, forward strand.
CATTCCCTTCAAGAAGCCTTTCGCTAAGGCTGTTCTTGTGGAATTGGCAAAGGGATATTTGGAAGCCCATAGAGGGCTATGGTGAAAAAGGAAATATCTTCCGTTCAAAACTGGAAAGAAGCTTTCTGAGAAACTGCTCTGTGTTCTGTTAATTCATCTCACAGAGTTACATCTTTCCCTTCAAGAAGCCTTTCGCTAAGGCTGTTCTTGTGCAATTGGAAAAGGGATATTTGGAAGCCCTTAGAGGGCTATGGTGAAAAAGGAAATATCTTCCGTTCAAAACTGGAAAGAAGCTTTCTGAGAAACTGCTCTGTGTTCTCTTAATTCATCTCACAGAGTTACATATTTCCCTTCAAGAAGCCTTTCGCTAAGGCTGTTCTTGTGGAATTGGCAAAGGGATATTTGGAAGCCCATAGAGGGCTATGGTGAAAAAGGAAATATCTTCCGTTCAAAACTGGAAAGAAGCTTTCTGACAAAATGCTCTGTGTTCTGTTAATTCATCTCACAGAGTTACATCATTCCGTTCAAGAAGCCTTTCGCTAAGGCTGTTCTTGTGGAATTGGCAAAGGGATTTTTTGAAGCCCAGAGAGGGCTATGGTGAAAAAGGAAATATCTTCCGTTCAAAACTGGAAAGAAGCTTTCTGAGAAACTGCTCTGTGTTCTCTTAATTCATCTCACAGAGTTACATCTTTCCCTTCAAGAAGCCTGTCGCTAAGGCTGTTCTTGTGGAATAGGCAAAGGGATATTTGGAAGCCCATAGAGGGCTATGGTGAAAAAGGAAATATCTTCCGTTCAAAACTGGAAAGAAGCTTTCTGACAAACTGCTCTGTGTTCTGTTAATTCATCTCACAGAGTTACATCATTCCGTTCAAGAAGCCTTTCGCTAAGGCTGTTCTTGTAGAATTGGCAAAGGGATTTTTTTAAGCCCAGAGAGGGCTATGGTGAAAAAGGAAATATCTTCCGTTCAAAACTGGAAAGAAGCTTTCTGAGAAACTGCTCTGTGTTCTCTTAATTCATCTCACAGAGTTACATCTTTCCCTTCAAGAAGCCTGTCGCTAAGGCTGTTCTTGTGGAATAGGCAAAGGGATATTTGGAAGCCCATAGAGGGCTATGGTGAAAAAGGAAATATCTTCCGTTCAAAACTGGAAAGAAGCTTTCTGAGAAACTGCTCTGTGTTCTGTTAATTCATCTCACAGAGTTACATCTTTCCCTTCAAGAAGCCTTTCGCTAAGGCTGTTCTTGTGGAATTGGCAAAGGGATATTTGGAAGCCCATAGAGGGCTATGGTGAAAAAGGAAATATCTTCCGTTCAAAACAGGAAAGAAGCATTCTGAGACACTGCTCTGTGTTCTGTTAGGTCATCTCACAGAGTTACATCTTTCCCTTCAGGAAGACTTTCGCTAAGGCTGTTCTTGTGGAATTGGCAAAGGGATATTTGGAAGCCCATAGAGGGCTATGGTGAAAAAGGAAATATCTTCCGTTCAAAACTGGAAAGAAGCTTTCTGAGAAACTGCTCTGTGTTCTGTTAATTTATCTCACAGAGTTACATCTTTCCCTTCAAGAAGCCTTTCGCTAAGTCTGTTCTTGTGGAATTGGCAAAGGGATATTTGGAAGCCCATAGAGGGCTATGGTGAAAAAGGAAATATCTTCCGTTCAAAACTGGAAAGAAGCTTTCTGAGAAACTGCTCTGTGTTCTGTTAATTCATCTCACAGAGTTACATCTTTCCCTTCAAGAAGCCTTTCGCTAAGGCTGTTCTTGTGGAATTGTAAAAGGGATATTTGGAAGCCCATAGAGGGCTATGGTGAAAAAGGAAATATCTTCCGTTCAAAACTGGAAAGAAGCTTTGTGAGAAACTGCTCTGTGTTCTGTTAATTCATCTCACAGACTTACAACTTTCCCTTCAAGAAGCCTTTCGCTAAGGCTGTTCTTGTGGAATTGGCAAAGGGATATTTGGAAGCCCATAGAGGGCTATGGTGAAAAAGGAAATATCTTCCGTTCAAAACTGGAAAGAAGCCTTCTGAGAAACTGCTCTGTGTTCTGTTAATTCATCTCACAGAGTTACATCTTTCCCTTGAAGAATTCCTTGGCTAAGGCTGTTCTTGTGGAATTGGCAAAGGGATATTTGGAAGCCCATAGAGGGCTATGGTGAAAAAGGAAATATCTTCCGTTCAAAACTGGAAAGAAGCTTTCTGAGAAACTGCTCTGTGTTCTGTTAATTCATCTCACAGAGTTACATCTTTCCCTTCAAGAAACCTTTCGCTAAGGCTGTTCTTGTGGAATTGGCAAAGGGATATTTGGAAGCCCATAGAGGGCTATGGTGAAAAAGGAAATATCTTCCGTTCAAAACTGGAAAGAAGCTTTCTGACAAACTGCTCTGTGTTCTGTTAATTCATCTCACAGAGTTACATCATTCCGTTCAAGAAGCCTTTCGCTAAGGCTGTTCTTGTGGAATTGGCAAAGGGATTTTTTGAAGCCCAGAGAGGGCTATGGTGAAAAAGGAAATATCTTCCGTTCAAAACTGGAAAGAAGCTTTCTGAGAAACTGCTCTGTGTTCTCTTAATTCATCTCACAGAGTTACATCTTTCCCTTCAAGAAGCCTGTCGCTAAGGCTGTTCTTGTGGAATAGGCAAAGGGATATTTGGAAGCCCATAGAGGGCTATGGTGAAAAAGGAAATATCTTCCGTTCAAAACTGGAAAGAAGCTTTCTGACAAACTGCTCTGTGTTCTGTTAATTCATCTCACAGAGTTACATCATTCCGTTCAAGAAGCCTTTCGCTAAGGCTGTTCTTGTAGAATTGGGAAAGGGATTTTTTGAAGCCCAGAGCGGGCTATGGTGAAAAAGGAAATATCTTCCGTTCAAAACTGGAAAGAAGCTTTCTGAGAAACTGCTCTGTGTTCTCTTAATTCATCTCACAGAGTTACATCTTTCCCTTCAAGAAGCCTGTCGCTAAGGCTGTTCTTGTGGAATAGGCAAAGGGATATTTGGAAGCCGATAGAGGGCTATGGTGAAAAAGGAAATATCTTCCGTTCAAAACTGGAAAGAAGCTTTCTGAGAAACTGCTCTGTGTTCTGTTAATTCATCTCACAGAGTTACATCTTTCCCTTCAAGAAGCCTTTCGCTAAGGCTGTTCTTGTGGAATTGGCAAAGGGATATTTGGAAGCCCATAGAGGGCTATGGTGAAAAAGGAAATATCTTCCGTTCAAAACAGGAAAGAAGCTTTCTGAGACACTGCTCTGTGTTCTGTTAGGTCATCTCACAGAGTTACATCTTTCCCTTCAGGAAGACTTTCGCTAAGGCTGTTCTTGTGGAATTGGCAAAGGGATATTTGGAAGCCCATAGAGGGCTATGGTGAAAAAGCAAATATCTTCCGTTCAAAACTGGAAAGAAGCTTTCTGAGAAACTGCTCTGTGTTCTGTTAATTTATCTCACAGAGTTACATCTTTCCCTTTAAGAAGCCTTTCGCTAAGTCTGTTCTTGTGGAATTGGCAAAGGGATATTTGGAAGCCCATAGAGGGCTATGGTGAAAAAGGAAATATCTTCCGTTCAAAACTGGAAAGAAGCTTTCTGAGAAACTGCTCTGTGTTCTGTTAATTCATCTCACAGAGTTACATCTTTCCCTTCAAGAAGCCTTTCGCTAAGGCTGTTCTTGTGGAATTGTAAAAGGGATATTTGGAAGCCCATAGAGGGCTATGGTGAAAAAGGAAATATCTTCCGTTCAAAACTGGAAAGAAGCTTTCTGAGAAACTGCTCTGTGTTCTGTTAATTCATCTCACAGACTTACAACTTTCCCTTCAAGAAGCCTTTCGCTAAGGCTGTTCTTGTGGAATTGGCAAAGGGATATTTGGAAGCCCATAGAGGGCTATGGTGAAAAAGGAAATATCTTCCGTTCAAAACTGGAAAGAAGCTTTCTGAGAAACTGCTCTGTGTTCTGTCAGTTCATCTCACAGAGTTACATCTTTCCCTTCAAGAAGCCTGTCGCTAAGGCTGTTCTTGTGGAATTGGCAAATGGATATTTGGAAGCCCTTAGAGGGCTATGGTGAAAAACGAAATATCTTCCGTTCAAAACTGGAAAGAAGCTTTCTGAGAAACTGCTCTCTGTTCTGTTAATTCATCTCACAGAGTTACATCTTTCCCTTCATGAATCCTTTCGCTAAGGCTGTTCTTGTGGAATTGGCAAAGGGATATTTGGAAGCCCATAGAGGGCTATGTTGAAAAAGGAAATATCTTCCGTTCAAAACTGGAAAGAAGCTTTCTGAGACACTGCTCTGTCTTCTGTTAGGTCATCTCACAGAGTTACATCTTTCCCTTCAAGAAGCCTTTGGCTAAGGCTGTTGTTGTGGAATTGGCAAAGGGATATTTGGAAGCCCATAGAGGTCTATGGTGAAAAAGGAAATATCTTCCGTTCAAAACTGGAAAGAAGCTTTCTGAGAAACTGCTCTGTGTTCTGTTAATTCATCTCACAGACTTACATCATTCCCTTCAAGAAGCCTGTCGCTAAGGCTGTTCTTGTGGAATTGGCAAAGGGATATTTGGAAGCCCATAGAGGGCTATGGTGAAAAATGAAATATCTTCCGTTCAAAACAGGAAAGAAGCTTTCTGAGAAAGTGCTCTGTGTTCTGTTAATTCATCTCACAGAGTTACATCTTTCCCTTCAAGAAGCCTTTCGCTAAGGCTGTTCTTGTGGAATTGGAAAAGGGATATTTGGAAGCCCATAGAGGGCTATGGTGAAAAAGGAAATATCTTCCGTTCAAAACTGGAATGAAGCTTTCTGAGAAACTGCTCTGTGTTCTGTTAATTCATCTCACAGAGTTACATCATTCCCTTCAAGAAGCCTGTCGCTAAGGCTGTTCTTGTGGAATTGGCAAAGGGATATTTGGAAGCCCATAGAGGGCTACGGTGGAAAAGGAAATATCTTCCGTTCAAAACTGGAAAGAAGCTTTCTGAGAAACTGCTCTGTGTTCTGTTAATTCATCTCACAGAGTTACATCTTTCCCTTCAAGAAGCCTTTCGCTAAGGCTGTTCTTGTGGAATTGGCAAAGGGATATTTGGAAGCCCATAGAGGGCTATGGTGAAAAAGGAAATATCTTCCGTTCAAAACTGGAAAGAAGCTTTCTGAGAAACTGCTCTGTGTTCTGTTAATTCATCTCACAGAGTTACATCTTTCCCTTCAAGAAGCCTTTCGCTAAGGCTGTTCTTGTGGAATTGTAAAAGGGATATTTGGAAGCCCATAGAGGGCTATGGTGAAAAAGGAAATATCTTCCGTTCAAAACTGGAAAGAAGCTTTGTGAGAAACTGCTCTGTGTTCTGTTAATTCATCTCACAGACTTACAACTTTCCCTTCAAGAAGCCTTTCGCTAAGGCTGTTCTTGTGGAATTGGCAAAGGGATATTTGGAAGCCCATAGAGGGCTATGGTGAAAAAGGAAATATCTTCCGTTCAAAACTGGAAAGAAGCCTTCTGAGAAACTGCTCTGTGTTCTGTTAATTCATCTCACAGAGTTACATCTTTCCCTTGAAGAATTCTTTGGCTAAGGCTGTTCTTGTGGAATTGGCAAAGGGATATTTGGAAGCCCATAGAGGGCTATGGTGAAAAAGGAAATATCTTCCGTTCAAAACTGGAAAGAAGCTTTCTGAGAAACTGCTCTGTGTTCTGTTAATTCATCTCACAGAGTTACATCTTTCCCTTCAAGAAGCCTTTCGCTAAGGCTGTTCTTGTGGAATTGGCAAAGGGATATTTGGAAGCCCATAGAGGGCTATGGTGAAAAAGGAAATATCTTCCGTTCAAAACTGGAAAGAAGCTTTCTGACAAACTGCTCTGTGTTCTGTTAATTCATCTCACAGAGTTACATCATTCCGTTCAAGAAGCCTTTCGCTAAGGCTGTTCTTGTGGAATTGGCAAAGGGATTTTTTGAAGCCCAGAGAGGGCTATGGTGAAAAAGGAAATATCTTCCGTTCAAAACTGGAAAGAAGCTTTCTGAGAAACTGCTCTGTGTTCTCTTAATTCATCTCACAGAGTTACATCTTTCCCTTCAAGAAGCCTGTCGCTAAGGCTGTTCTTGTGGAATAGGCAAAGGGATATTTGGAAGCCCATAGAGGGCTATGGTGAAAAAGGAAATATCTTCCGTTCAAAACTGGAAAGAAGCTTTCTGACAAACTGCTCTGTGTTCTGTTAATTCATCTCACAGAGTTACATCATTCCGTTCAAGAAGCCTTTCGCTAAGGCTGTTCTTGTAGAATTGGGAAAGGGATTTTTTGAAGCCCAGAGCGGGCTATGGTGAAAAAGGAAATATCTTCCGTTCAAAACTGGAAAGAAGCTTTCTGAGAAACTGCTCTGTGTTCTCTTAATTCATCTCACAGAGTTACATCTTTCCCTTCAAGAAGCCTGTCGCTAAGGCTGTTCTTGTGGAATAGGCAAAGGGATATTTGGAAGCCGATAGAGGGCTATGGTGAAAAAGGAAATATCTTCCGTTCAAAACTGGAAAGAAGCTTTCTGAGAAACTGCTCTGTGTTCTGTTAATTCATCTCACAGAGTTACATCTTTCCCTTCAAGAAGCCTTTCGCTAAGGCTGTTCTTGTGGAATTGGCAAAGGGATATTTGGAAGCCCATAGAGGGCTATGGTGAAAAAGGAAATATCTTCCGTTCAAAACAGGAAAGAAGCTTTCTGAGACACTGCTCTGTGTTCTGTTAGGTCATCTCACAGAGTTACATCTTTCCCTTCAGGAAGACTTTCGCTAAGGCTGTTCTTGTGGAATTGGCAAAGGGATATTTGGAAGCCCATAGAGGGCTATGGTGAAAAAGCAAATATCTTCCGTTCAAAACTGGAAAGAAGCTTTCTGAGAAACTGCTCTGTGTTCTGTTAATTTATCTCACAGAGTTACATCTTTCCCTTTAAGAAGCCTTTCGCTAAGTCTGTTCTTGTGGAATTGGCAAAGGGATATTTGGAAGCCCATAGAGGGCTATGGTGAAAAAGGAAATATCTTCCGTTCAAAACTGGAAAGAAGCTTTCTGAGAAACTGCTCTGTGTTCTGTTAATTCATCTCACAGAGTTACATCTTTCCCTTCAAGAAGCCTTTCGCTAAGGCTGTTCTTGTGGAATTGTAAAAGGGATATTTGGAAGCCCATAGAGGGCTATGGTGAAAAAGGAAATATCTTCCGTTCAAAACTGGAAAGAAGCTTTCTGAGAAACTGCTCTGTGTTCTGTTAATTCATCTCACAGACTTACAACTTTCCCTTCAAGAAGCCTTTCGCTAAGGCTGTTCTTGTGGAATTGGCAAAGGGATATTTGGAAGCCCATAGAGGGCTATGGTGAAAAAGGAAATATCTTCCGTTCAAAACTGGAAAGAAGCTTTCTGAGAAACTGCTCTGTGTTCTGTCAGTTCATCTCACAGAGTTACATCTTTCCCTTCAAGAAGCCTGTCGCTAAGGCTGTTCTTGTGGAATTGGCAAATGGATATTTGGAAGCCCTTAGAGGGCTATGGTGAAAAACGAAATATCTTCCGTTCAAAACTGGAAAGAAGCTTTCTGAGAAACTGCTCTCTGTTCTGTTAATTCATCTCACAGAGTTACATCTTTCCCTTCATGAATCCTTTCGCTAAGGTTGTTCTTGTGGAATTGGCAAAGGGATATTTGGAAGCCCATAGAGGGCTATGTTGAAAAAGGAAATATCTTCCGTTCAAAACTGGAAAGAAGCTTTCTGAGACACTGCTCTGTCTTCTGTTAGGTCATCTCACAGAGTTACATCTTTCCCTTCAAGAAGCCTTTGGCTAAGGCTGTTGTTGTGGAATTGGCAAAGGGATATTTGGAAGCCCATAGAGGTCTATGGTGAAAAAGGAAATATCTTCCGTTCAAAACTGGAAAGAAGCTTTCTGAGAAACTGCTCTGTGTTCTGTTAATTCATCTCACAGACTTACATCATTCCCTTCAAGAAGCCTGTCGCTAAGGCTGTTCTTGTGGAATTGGCAAAGGGATATTTGGAAGCCCATAGAGGGCTATGGTGAAAAATGAAATATCTTCCGTTCAAAACAGGAAAGAAGCTTTCTGAGAAAGTGCTCTGTGTTCTGTTAATTCATCTCACAGAGTTACATCTTTCCCTTCAAGAAGCCTTTCGCTAAGGCTGTTCTTGTGGAATTGGAAAAGGGATATTTGGAAGCCCATAGAGGGCTATGGTGAAAAAGGAAATATCTTCCGTTCAAAACTGGAATGAAGCTTTCTGAGAAACTGCTCTGTGTTCTGTTAATTCATCTCACAGAGTTACATCATTCCCTTCAAGAAGCCTGTCGCTAAGGCTGTTCTTGTGGAATTGGCAAAGGGATATTTGGAAGCCCATAGAGGGCTACGGTGGAAAAGGAAATATCTTCCGTTCAAAACTGGAAAGAAGCTTTCTGAGAAACTGCTCTGTGTTCTGTTAATTCATCTCACAGAGTTACATCTTTCCCTTCAAGAAGCCTTTCGCTAAGGCTGTTCTTGTGGAATTGGCAAAGGGATATTTGGAAGCCCATAGAGGGCTATGGTGAAAAAGGAAATATCTTCGGTTCAAAACAGGAAAGAAGCTTTCTGAGAAACTGCTCTGTGTTCTGTTAATTCATCTCACAGAGTTGCATCTTTGTCTTCAAGAAGCCTTTCGCTAAGGCTGTTCTTGTGGAATTGGCAAAGGGATATTTGGAAGCCCATAGAGGGCTATGGTGAAAAAGGAAATATCTTCCGTTCAAAACTGGAAAGAAGCTTTCTGAGAAACTGCTCTGTGTTCTGTTAATTCATCTCACAGAGTTACATCTTTCCCTTCAAGAAGCCTTTCGCTAAGGCTGTTCTTGTGGAATTGGCAAAGGGATATTTGGAAGCCCATAGAGGGCTATGGTGAAAAAGGAAATATCTTGCGTTCAAAACTAGAAAGAAGCTTTCTGAGAAACTGCTCTGTGTTCTGTTAGTTCATCTCACAGAGTTACATCTTTCCCCTCAAGAAGCCTGTCGCTAAGGCTGTTCTTGTGGATTTGGCAAAGGGATATTTGGAAGCCCATAGAGGGCTATGGTGAAAAAGGAAATATCTTCCGTTCAAAACTGGAAAGAAGCTTTCTGAGAAACTGCTCTGTGTTCTGTTAATTCATCTCACAGAGTTACATCTTTCCCTTCAAGAAGCTATTCGCTAAGGCTGTTCTTGTGGAATTGGCAAAGGGATATTTGGAAGCCCATAGAGGGCTATGGTGAAAAAGGAAATATCTTCCGGTCAAAACTGGAAAGAAGCTTTCTGAGAAACTGCTCTGTGTTCTGTTAATTCATCTCATAGAGTTACATCTTTCCCTTCAAGAAGCCTTTCGCTAAGGCTGTTCTTGTGGAATTGGCAAAGGGATATTTGGAAGCCCATAGAGGGCTATGGTGAAAAAGGAAATATCTTCCGTTCAAAACTGGAAAGAAGCTTTCTGAGAAACTGCTCTGTGTTCTGTTAATTCATCTCACAGAGTTACATCTTTCCCTTCAAGAAGCCTGTCGCTAAGGCTGTTCTTGTGGAATTGGCAAAGGGATATTTGGAAGCCCATAGAGTGCTATGGTAAAAAAGGAAATATCTTCTGTTCAATACAGGAAAGACGCTTTCTGAGAAACTGCTCTGTGTTCTGTTAATTCATCTCACAGAGTTACATCTTTCCCTTCAAGAAGCCTGTCGCTAAGGCTGTTCTTGTGGAATTGGCAAAGGGATATTTGGAAGCCCATAGAGGGCTATGGTGAAAAAGGAAATATCTTCCGTTCAAAACTGGAAAGAAGCTTTCTGAGAAACTGCTCTGTGTTCTGTTAATTCAACTCAGAGTTACATCTTTCCCTTCAAGAAGCCTTTCGCTAAGGCTGTTCTTGTGGAATTGGCAAAGGGATATTTGGAAGCCCATAGAGGGCTATGGCGAAAAAGGAAATATCTTCCGTTCAAAACTGGAAAGAAGCTTTCTGAGAAACTGCTCTGCGTTCTGTTAATTCATCTCACAGAGTTACATCTTTCCCTTCAAGAAGCCTTTCGCTAAGGCTGTTCTTGTGGAATTGGCAAAGGGATATTTGGAAGCCCGTAGAGGGCTATGGTGAAAAAGGAAATATCTTCCGTTCAAAACTGGAAAGAAGCTTTCTGAGAAACTGCTCTGTGTTCTCTTAATTCATCTCACAGAGTTACATCTTTCCCTTCAAGAAGCCTGTCGCTAAGGCTGTTCTTGTGGAATTGGCAAAGGGATATTTGGAAGCCCATAGAGGGCTATGGTGAAAAAGGAAATATCTTCCGTTCAAAACTGGAAAGAAGTTTTCTGAGAAACTGCTCTGTGTTCTGTTAATTCATCTCACAGAGTTACATCTTTCCCTTCAAGAAGCGTGTCGCTAAGTCTGTTCTTGTGGAATTGGCAAAGGGATATTTGGAAGCCCATAGAGGGCTATGGTGAAAAAGGAAATATCTTCCGTTCAAAACTGGAAAGAAGCTTTCTGAGAAACTGCTCTGCGTTCTGTTAATTCATCTCACAGAGTTACATCATTCCCTTCAAGAAGCCTTTCGCTAAGGCTGTTCTTGTGGAATTGGCAAAGGGATATTTGGAAGCCCATAGAGGGCTATGGTGAAAAAGGAAATATCTTCCGTTCAAAACTGGAAAGAAGCTTTCTGAGAAACTGCTCTGTGTTCTGTTAATTCATCTCACAGAGTTACATCTTTCCCTTCAAGAAGCCTTTCGCTAAGGCTGTTCTTGTGCAATTGGAAAAGGGATATTTGGAAGCCCATAGAGGGCTATGGTGAAAAAGGAAATATCTTCCGTTCAAAACTGGAAAGAAGCTTTCTGAGAAACTGCTCTGTGTTCTCTTAATTCATCTCACAGAGTTACATCTTTCCCTTCAACAAGCCTTTCGCTAAGGCTGTTCTTGTGGAATTGGCAAAGGGATATTTGGAAGCCCATAGAGGGCTATGGTGAAAAAGGAAATATCTTCCGTTCAAAACTGGAAAGAAGCTTTCTGACAAACTGCTCTGTGTTCTGTTAATTCATCTCACAGAGTTACATCTTTCCGTTCAAGAAGCCTTTCGCTAAGGCTGTTCTTGTAGAATTGGCAAAGGGATTTTTTGAAGCCCACAGAGGGCTATGGTGAAAAAGGAAATATCTTCCGTTCAAAACTGGAAAGAAGCTTTCTGAGAAACTGCTCTGTGTTCTCTTAATTCATCTCACAGAGTTACATCTTTCCCTTCAAGAAGCCTGTCGCTAAGGCTGTTCTTGTGGAATAGGCAAAGGGATATTTGGAAGCCCATAGAGGGCTATGGTGAAAAAGGAAATATCTTCCGTTCAAAACTGGAAAGAAGCTTTCTGAGAAACTGCTCTGTGTTCTGTTAATTCATCTCACAGAGTTACATCTTTCCCTTCAAGAAGCCTTTCGCTAAGGCTGTTCTTGTGGAATTGGCAAAGGGATATTTGGAAGCCCATAGAGGGCTATGGTGAAAAAGGAAATATCTTCCGTTCAAAACTGGAAAGAAGCTTTCTGAGAAACTGCTCTGTGTTCTGTTAATTCATCTCACAGAGTTACATCTTTCCCTTCAAGAAGCCTGTCGCTAAGGCTGTTCTTGTGGAATTGGCAAAGGGATATTTGGAAGCCCATAGAGGACTATGGTGAAAAAGGAAATATCTTCCATTCAAAACTGGAAAGAAGCTTTCTGAGAAACTGCTCTGTGTTCTGTTAATTCATCTCACAGAGTTACATCTTTCCCTTCAAGAAGCCTTTCGCTAAGGCTGTTCTTGTGGAATTGGCAAACGGATATTTGGAAGCTCGTAGAGGGCTATGGTGAAAAAGGAAATATCTTCCGTTCAAAACTGGAAAGAAGCTTTCTGAGAAACTGCTCTGTGTTCTGTTAATTCATCTCACAGAGTTACATCTTTCCCTTCAAGAAGCCTGTCGCTAAGGCTGTTCTTGTGGAATTGGCAAAGGGATATTTGGAAGCCCGTAGAGGGCTATGGTGAAAAAGGAAATATCTTCCGTTCAAAACTGGAAAGAAGCTTTCTGAGAAACTGCTCTGTGTTCTGTTAATTCATCTCACAGAGTTACATCTTTCCCTTCAAGAAGCCATTCGCTAAGGCTGTTCTTGTGGAATTGGCAAAGGGATATTTGGAAGCCCATAGAGGGCTATGGTGAAAAAGGAAATATCTTCCGTTCAAAACTGGAAAGAAGCTTTCTGAGAAACTGCTCTGTGTTCTCTTAATTCATCTCACAGAGTTACATCTTTCCCTTCAAGAAGCCTGTCGCTAAGTCTGTTCTTGTGGAATTGGCAAAGGGATATTTGGAAGCCCATAGAGGGCTATGGTGAAAAAGGAAATATCTTCCGTTCAAAACTGGAAAGAAGCTTTCTGAGAAACTGCTCTGCGTTCTGTTAATTCATCTCACAGAGTTACATCATTCCCTTCAAGAAGCCTTTCGCTAAGGCTGTTCTTGTGGAATTGGCAAAGGGATATTTGGAAGCCCATAGAGGGCTATGGTGAAAAAGGAAATATCTTCCGTTCAAAACTGGAAAGAAGCTTTCTGAGAAACTGCTCTGTGTTCTGTTAATTCATCTCACAGAGTTACATCTTTCCCTTCAAGAAGCCTTTCGCTAAGGCTGTTCTTGTGGAATTGGCAAAGGGATATTTGGAAGCCCATAGAGGGCTATGGTGAAAAAGGAAATATCTTCCGTTCAAAACTGGAAAGAAGCTTTCTGAGAAACTGCTCTGTGTTCTCTTAATTCATCTCACAGAGTTACATCTTTCCCTTCAAGAAGCCTGTCGCTAAGTCTGTTCTTGTGGAATTGGCAAAGGGATATTTGGAAGCCCATAGAGGGCTATGGTGAAAAAGGAAATATCTTCCGTTCAAAACTGGAAAGAAGCTTTCTGAGAAACTGCTCTGCGTTCTGTTAATTCATCTCACAGAGTTACATCATTCCCTTCAAGAAGCCTTTCGCTAAGGCTGTTCTTGTGGAATTGGCAAAGGGATATTTGGAAGCCCATAGAGGGCTATGGTGAAAAAGGAAATATCTTCCGTTCAAAACTGGAAAGAAGCTTTCTGAGAAACTGCTCTGTGTTCTGTTAATTCATCTCACAGAGTTACATCTTTCCCTTCAAGAAGCCTTTCGCTAAGGCTGTTCTTGTGCAATTGGAAAAGGGATATTTGGAAGCCCATAGAGGGCTATGGTGAAAAAGGAAATATCTTCCGTTCAAAACTGGAAAGAAGCTTTCTGAGAAACTGCTCTGTGTTCTCTTAATTCATCTCACAGAGTTACATCTTTCCCTTCAACAAGCCTTTCGCTAAGGCTGTTCTTGTGGAATTGGCAAAGGGATATTTGGAAGCCCATAGAGGGCTATGGTGAAAAAGGAAATATCTTCCGTTCAAAACTGGAAAGAAGCTTTCTGACAAACTGCTCTGTGTTCTGTTAATTCATCTCACAGAGTTACATCTTTCCGTTCAAGAAGCCTTTCGCTAAGGCTGTTCTTGTAGAATTGGCAAAGGGATTTTTTGAAGCCCAGAGAGGGCTATGGTGAAAAAGGAAATATCTTCCGTTCAAAACTGGAAAGAAGCTTTCTGAGAAACTGCTCTGTGTTCTTTAATTCATCTCACAGAGTTACATCTTTCCCTTCAAGAAGCCTGTCGCTAAGGCTGTTCTTGTGGAATAGGCAAAGGGATATTTGGAAGCCCATAGAGGGCTATGGTGAAAAAGGAAATATCTTCCGTTCAAAACTGGAAAGAAGCTTTCTGAGAAACTGCTCTGTGTTCTGTTAATTCATCTCACAGAGTTACATCTTTCCCTTCAAGAAGCCTTTCGCTAAGGCTGTTCTTGTGGAATTGGCAAAGGGATATTTGGAAGCCCATAGAGGGCTATGGTGAAAAAGGAAATATCTTCCGTTCAAAACTGGAAAGAAGCTTTCTGAGAAACTGCTCTGTGTTCTGTTAATTCATCTCACAGAGTTACATCTTTCCCTTCAAGAAGCCTGTCGCTAAGGCTGTTCTTGTGGAATTGGCAAAGGGATATTTGGAAGCCCATAGAGGACTATGGTGAAAAAGGAAATATCTTCCATTCAAAACTGGAAAGAAGCTTTCTGAGAAACTGCTCTGTGTTCTGTTAATTCATCTCACAGAGTTACATCTTTCCCTTCAAGAAGCCTTTCGCTAAGGCTGTTCTTGTGGAATTGGCAAACGGATATTTGGAAGCTCGTAGAGGGCTATGGTGAAAAAGGAAATATCTTCCGTTCAAAACTGGAAAGAAGCTTTCTGAGAAACTGCTCTGTGTTCTGTTAATTCATCTCACAGAGTTACATCTTTCCCTTCAAGAAGCCTGTCGCTAAGGCTGTTCTTGTGGAATTGGCAAAGGGATATTTGGAAGCCCGTAGAGGGCTATGGTGAAAAAGGAAATATCTTCCGTTCAAAACTGGAAAGAAGCTTTCTGAGAAACTGCTCTGTGTTCTGTTAATTCATCTCACAGAGTTACATCTTTCCCTTCAAGAAGCCTTTCGCTAAGGCTGTTCTTGTGGAATTGGCAAAGGGATATTTGGAAGCCCATAGAGGGCTATGGTGAAAAAGGAAATATCTTCCGTTCAAAACAGGAAAGAAGCTTTCTGAGACACTGCTCTGTGTTCTGTTAGGTCATCTCACAGAGTTACATCTTTCCCTTCAGGAAGACTTTCGCTAAGGCTGTTCTTGTGGAATTGGCAAAGGGATATTTGGAAGCCCATAGAGGGCTATGGTGAAAAAGGAAATATCTTCCGTTCAAAACTGGAAAGAAGCTTTCTGAGAAACTGCTCTGTGTTCTGTTAATTTATCTCACAGAGTTACATCTTTCCCTTCAAGAAGCCTTTCGCTAAGTCTGTTCTTGTGGAATTGGCAAAGGGATATTTGGAAGCCCATAGAGGGCTATGGTGAAAAAGGAAATATCTTCCGTTCAAAACTGGAAAGAAGCTTTCTGAGAAACTGCTCTGTGTTCTGTTAATTCATCTCACAGAGTTACATCTTTCCCTTCAAGATGCCTTTCGCTAAGGCTGTTCTTGTGGAATTGTAAAAGGGATATTTGGAAGCCCATAGAGGGCTATGGTGAAAAAGGAAATATCTTCCGTTCAAAACTGGAAAGAAGCTTTCTGAGAAACTGCTCTGTGTTCTGTTAATTCGTCTCACAGACTTACAACTTTCCCTTCAAGAAGCCTTTCGCTAAGGCTGTTCTTGTGGAATTGGCAAAGGGATATTTGGAAGCCCATAGAGGGCTATGGTGAAAAAGGAAATATCTTCCGTTCAAAACTGGAAAGAAGCCTTCTGAGAAACTGCTCTGTGTTCTGTTAATTCATCTCACAGAGTTACATCTTTCCCTTGAAGAATTCTTTGGCTAAGGCTGTTCTTGTGGAATTGGCAAAGGGATATTTGGAAGCCCATAGAGGGCTATGGTGAAAAAGGAAATATCTTCCGTTCAAAACTGGAAAGAAGCTTTCTGAGAAACTGCTCTGTGTTCTGTTAATTCATCTCACAGAGTTACATCTTTCCCTTCAAGAAGCCTTTCGCTAAGGCTGTTCTTGTGGAATTGGCAAAGGGATATTTGGAAGCCCATAGAGGGCTATGGTGAAAAAGGAAATATCTTCCGTTCAAAACTGGAAAGAAGCTTTCTGAGAAACTGCTCTGTGTTCTGTTAGTTCATCTCACAGAGTTACATCTTTCCCTTCAAGAAGCCTGTCGCTAAGGCTGTTCTTGTGGAATTGGCAAAGGGATATTTGGAAGCCCTTAGAGGGCTATGGTGAAAAACGAAATATCTTCCGTTCAAAACTGGAAAGAAGGTTTCTGAGAAACTGCTCTGTGTTCTGTTAATTCGTCTCACAGAGTTACATCTTTCCCTTCAAGAATCCTTTCGCTAAGGCTGTTCTTGTGGAATTGGCAAAGGGATATTTGGAAGCCCATAGAGGGCTATGTTGAAAAAGGAAATATCTTAAGTTCAAAAATGGAAAGAAGCTTTCTGAGACACTGCTCTGTCTTCTGTTAGGTCATCTCACAGAGTTACATCTTTCCCTTCAAGAAGCCTTTGGCTAAGGCTGTTGTTGTGGAATTGGCAAAGGGATATTTGGAAGCCCATAGAGGGCTATGGTGAAAAAGGAAATATCTTCCGTTCAAAACTGGAAAGAAGCTTTCTGAGAAACTGCTCTGTGTTCTGTTAATTCATCTCACAGACTTACATCATTCCCTTCAAGAAGCCTGTCGCTAAGGCTGTTCTTGTGGAATTGGCAAAGGGATATTTGGAAGCCCATATAGGGCTATGGTGAAAAATGAAATATCTTCCGTTCAAAACTGGAAAGAAGCTTTCTGAGAAACTGCTCTGTGTTCTGTTAATTCATCTCACAGAGTTACATCTTTCCCTTCAAGAAGCCTGTCGCTAAGGCTGTTCTTGTGGAATTGGCAAAGGGATATTTGGAAGCACATAGAGGGCTATGGTGAAAAAGGAAATATCTTCCGTTCAAAACTGGAAAGAAGCTTTCTGAGAAACTGCTCTGTGTTTTGTTAATTTATCTCACAGAGTTACATCTTTCCCTTCAAGAAGCCTTTCGCTAAGGCTGTTCTTCTGGAATTGGCAAAGGGATATTTGGAAGCCCATAGAGGGCTATGGTGAAAAAGGAAATATCTTCCGTTCATAACTGGAAAGAAGCTTTCTGAGAAACTGCTCTGTGTTCTGTTAATTCATCTCACAGAGTTACATCTTTCCCTTCAAGAAGCCTTTCGCTAAGGCTGTTCTTGTGGAATTGGAAAAGGGATATTTGGAAGCCCATAGAGGGCTATGGTGAAAAAGGAAATATCTTCCGTTCAAAACTGGAAAGAAGCTTTCTGAGAAACAGCTCTGTGTTCTGTTAATTCATCTCACAGAGTTACATCTTTCCCTTCAAGAAGCCTTTCGCTAAGGCTGTTCTTGTGGAATTGGCAAAGGGATATTTGGAAGCCCATAGAGGGCTATGGTGAAAAAGGAAATATCTTCCGTTCAAAACTGGAAAGAAGCTTTCTGACAAATTGCTCTGTGTTCTGTTAATTCATCTCACAGAGTTACATCTTTCCGTTCAAGAAGCCTTTCGCTGAGGCTGTTCTTGTAGAATTGGCAAAGGGATTTTTGGAAGCCCAGAGAGGGCTATGGTGAAAAAGGAAATATCTTCCGTTCAAAACTAGAAAGAAGCTTTCTGAGAAACTGCTCTGTGTTCTCTTAATTCATCTCACAGAGTTACATCTTTCCCTTCAAGAAGCCTGTCGCTAAGGCTGTTCTTATGGAATAGGAAAAGGGATATTTGGAAGCCCATAGAGGGCTATGGTGAAAAAGGAAATATCTTCCGTTCAAAACTGGAAAGAAGCTTTCTGAGAAACTGCTCTGTGTTCTGTTAATTCATCTCACAGAGTTACATCTTTCCCTTCAAGAAGCCTTTCGCTAAGGCTGTTCTTGTGGAATTGGCAAAGGGATATTTGGAAGCCCATAGAGGGCTATGGTGAAAAAGGAAATATCTTCCGTTCAAAACTGGAAAGAAGCTTTCTGAGAAACTGCTCTGTGTTCTGTTAATTCATCTCACAGAATTATATCTTTCCCTTCAAGAAGCCTGTCGCTAAGGCTGTTCTTGGGGAATTGGCAAAGGGATATTTGGAAGCCCATAGAGGGCTATGGTGAAAAAGGAAATATCTTCCGTTCAAAACTGGAAAGAAGCTTTCTGAGAAACTGCTCTGTGTTCTGTTAATTCATCTCACAGAGTTACATCTTTCCCTTCAAGAAGCCTGTCGCTAAGGCTGTTCTTGTGGAATTGGCAAAGGGATATTTGGAAGCCCATAGAGGGCTATGGTGAAAAAGGAAATATCTTCCGTTCAAAACTGGAAAGAAGCTTTCTGAGAAACTGCTCTGTGTTCTGTTAATTCATCTCACAGAGTTACATCTTTCCCTTCAAGAAGCCTTTCGCTAAGGCTGTTATTCTGGAATTGGCAAAGGGATATTTGGAAGCCCAGAGAGAGCTATGGTGAAAAAGGAAATATCTTCCGTTCAAAACTGGAAAGAAGCTTTCTGAGAAACTGCTCTGTGTTCTGTTAATTCATCTCACAGAGTTACATCTTTCCCTTCAAGAAGCCTTTCGCTAAGGCTGTTCTTGTGGAATTGGCAAAGGGATATTTGGAAGCCCATAGACTGCTGTGGTGAAAAAGGAAATATCTTCCGTTCAAAACTGGAAAGAAGCTTTCTGAGAAACTGCTCTGTGTTCTGTTAATTCATCTCACAGAGTTACATCTTTCCCTTCAAGAAGCCTTTCGCTAAGGCTGTTCTTGTGGAATTGGCAAAGGGATATTTGGAAGCCCGTAGAGGGCTATGGTGAAAAAGGAAATATCTTCCGTTCAAAACTGGAATGAGGCTTTCTGAGAAACTGCTCTGTGTTTTGTTAATTCATCTCACAGAGTTACATCTTTCCCTTCAAGAAGCCTTTCGCTAAGGCTGTTCTTGTGGAATTGTAAAAGGGATATTTGGAAGCCCATAGAGGGCTATGGTGAAAAAGGAAATATCTTCCGTTCAAAACTGGAAAGAAGCTTTCTGAGAAACTGCTCTGTGTTCTGTTAATTCATCTCACAGACTTACAACTTTCCCTTCAAGAAGCCTTTCGCTAAGGCTGTTCTTGTGGAATTGGCAAAGGGATATTTGGAAGCCCATAGAGGGCTATGGTGAAAAAGGAAATATCTTCCGTTCAAAACTGGAAAGAAGCTTTCTGAGAAACTGCTCTGTGTTCTGTTAATTCATCTCACAGAGTTACATCTTTCCCTTGAAGAATTCTTTGGCTAAGGCTGTTCTTGTGGAATTGGCAAAGGGATATTTGAAAGCCCATAGAGGGCTATGGTGAAAAAGGAAATATCTTCCGTTCAAAACTGGAAAGAAGCTTTCTGAGAAACTGCTCTGTGTTCTGTTAATTCATCTCACATAGTTACATCTTTCCCTTCAAGAAGCCTTTCGCTAAGGCTGTTCTTGTGGAATTGGCAAAGGGATATTTGGAAGCCCATAGAGGGCTATGGTGAAAAAGGAAATATCTTCCGTTCAAAACTGGAAAGAAGCTTTCTGAGAAACTGCTCTGTGTTCTGTTAGTTCATCTCACAGAGTTACATCTTTCCCTTCAAGAAGCCTGTCGCTAAGGCTGTTCTTGTGGAATTGGCAAAGGGATATTTGGAAGCCCTTAGAGGGCTATGGTGAAAAACGAAATAGCTTCCG
Source organism: Chlorocebus sabaeus (assembly GCF_047675955.1). Taxonomy (NCBI): domain Eukaryota; kingdom Metazoa; phylum Chordata; class Mammalia; order Primates; family Cercopithecidae; genus Chlorocebus; species Chlorocebus sabaeus. Next base: position 1,403,034 of record NW_027327626.1, read on the forward strand.
TTCAAAACTGGAAAGAAGCTTTCTGACAAACTGCTCTGTGTTCTGTTAATTCATCTCACAGAGTTACATCTTTCCCTTCAAGAAGCCTGTCGCTAAGGCTGTTCTTGTGGAATTGGCAAAGGGATATTTGGAAGCCCATAGAGGGCTATGGTGAAAAAGGAAATATCTTCCGTTCAAAACTGGAAAGAAGCTTTCTGAGAAACTGCTCTGTGTTCTGTTAATTCATCTCACAGAGTTACATCTTTCCCTTGAAGAATTCTTTGGCTAAGGCTGTTCTTGTGGAATTGGCAAAGGGATATTTGGAAGCCCATAGAGGGCTATGGTGAAAAAGGAAATATCTTCCGTTCAAAACTGGAAAGAAGCTTTCTGAGAAACTGCTCTGTGTTCTGTTAGTTCATCTCAGAGAGTTACATCTTTCCCTTCAAGAAGCCTGTCGCTAAGGCTGTTCTTGTGGAATTGGCAAAGGGATATTTGGAAGCCCTTAGAGGGCTATGGTGAAAAAGGAAATATCTTCCGTTCAAAACTGGAAAGAAGCTTTCTGAGAAACTGCTCTGTGTTCTGTTAATTCATCTCACAGAGTTACATCTTTCCCTTCAAGAATCCTTTCGCTAAGGCTGTTCTTGTGGAATTGGCAAAGGGATATTTGGAAGCCCATAGAGGGCTATGTTGAAAAAGGAAATATCTTCCGTTCAAAACTGGAAAGAAGCTTTCTGAGACACTGCTCTGTCTTCTGTTAGGTCATCTCACAGAGTTACATCTTTCCCTTCAAGAAGCCTTTGGCTAAGGCTGTTGTTGTGGAATTGGCAAAGGGATATTTGGAAGCCCATAGAGGGCTATGGTGAAAAAGGAAATATCTTCCGTTCAAAACTGGAAAGAAGCTTTCTGAGAAACTGCTCTGTGTTCTGTTAATTCATCTCACAGACTTACATCATTCCCTTCAAGAAGCCTGTCGCTAAGGCTGTTCTTGTGGAATTGGCAAAGGGATATTTGGAAGCCCATAGAGGGCTATGGTGAAAAATGAAATATCTTCCGTTCAAAACTGGAAAGAAGCTTTCTGAGAAACTGCTCTGTGTTCTGTTAATTCATCTCACAGAGTTACATCTTTCCCTTCAAGAAGCCTTTCGCTAAGGCTGTTCTTGTGGAATTGGAAAAGGGATATTTGGAAGCCCATAGAGGGCTATGGTGAAAAAGGAAATATCTTCCGTTCAAAACTGGAAAGAAGCTTTCTGAGAAACTGCTCTGTGTTCTGTTAATTCATCTCACAGAGTTACATCTTTCCCTTCAAGAAGCCTTTCGCTAAGGCTGTTCTTGTGGAATTGGCAAAGGGATATTTGGAAGCCCATAGAGGGCTACGGTGAAAAAGGAAGTATCTTCCGTTCAAAACTGGAAAGAAGGTTTCTGAGAAACTGCTCTGTGTTCTGTTAATTCATCTCACAGAGTTACATCTTTCCCTTCAAGAAGCCTGTCGCTAAGGCTGTTCTTGTGGAATTGGCAAAGGGATATTTGGAAGCCCATAGAGGGCTATGGTGAAAAAGGAAATATCTTCCGTTCAAAACTGGAAAGAAGCTTTCTGAGAAACTGCTCTGTGTTCTGTTAATTCATCTCACAGAGTTACATCTTTCCCTTCAAGAAGGCTTTCGCTAAGGCTGTTCTTGTGGAATTGGCAAAGGGATATTTGGAAGCCCATAGAGGGCTATGGTGAAAAAGGAAATATCTTCGGTTCAAAACAGGAAAGAAGCTTTCTGAGAAACTGCTCTGTGTTCTGTTAATTCATCTCACAGAGTTACATCTTTCTCTTCAAGAAGCCTTTCGCTAAGGCTGTTCTTGTGGAATTGGCAAAGGGATATTTGGAAGCCCATAGAGGGCTATGGTGAAAAAGGAAATATCTTCCGTTCAAAACTGGAAAGAAGCTTTCTGACAAACTGCTCTGTGTTCTGTTAATTCATCTCACAGAGTTACATCTTTCCCTTCAAGAAGCCTTTCGCTAAGGCTGTTCTTGTGGAATTGGCAAAGGGATATTTGGAAGCCCATAGAGGGCTATGGTGAAAAAGGAAATATCTTGCGTTCAAAACTAGAAAGAAGCTTTCTGAGAAACTGCTCTGTGTTCTGTTAGTTCATCTCACAGAGTTACATCTTTCCCCTCAAGAAGCCTGTCGCTAAGGCTGTTCTTGTGGATTTGGCAAAGGGATATTTGGAAGCCCATAGAGGGCTATGGTGAAAAAGGAAATATCTTCCGTTCAAAACTGGAAAGAAGCTTTCTGAGAAACTGCTCTGTGTTCTGTTAATTCATCTCACAGAGTTACATCTTTCCCTTCAAGAAGCCATTCGCTAAGGCTGTTCTTGTGGAATTGGCAAAGGGATATTTGGAAGCCCATAGAGGGCTATGGTGAAAAAGGAAATATCTTCCTGTCAAAACTGGAAAGACGCTTTCTGAGAAACTGCTCTGTGTTCTGTTAATTCATCTCACAGAGTTACATCTTTCCCTTCAAGAAGCCTTTCGCTAAGGCTGTTCTTGTGGAATTGGCAAAGGGATATTTGGAAGCCCATAGGGTGCTATGGTGAAAAAGGAAATATCTTCCGTTCAAAACTGGAAAGAAGCTTTCTGAGAAACTGCTCTGTGTTCTGTGAATTCATCTCACAGAGTTACATCTTTCCCTTTAAGAAGCCTGTCGCTAAGGCTGTTCTTGTGGAATTGGCAAAGGGATATTTGGAAGCCCATAGAGTGCTATGGTAAAAAAGGAAATATCTTCCGTTCAAAACTGGAAAGACGCTTTCTGAGAAACTGCTCTGTGTTCTGTTAATTCATCTCACAGAGTTACATCTTTCCCTTCAAGAAGCCTGTCGCTAAGGCTGTTCTTGTGGATTGGCAAAGGGATATTTGGAAGCCCATAGAGGGCTATGGTGAAAAAGGAAATATCTTCCGTTCAAAACTGGAAAGAAGCTTTCTGAGAAACTGCTCTGTGTTCTGTTAATTCAACTCAGAGTTACATCTTTCCCTTCAAGAAGCCTTTCGCTAAGGCTGTTCTTGTGGAATTGGCAAAGGGATATTTGGAAGCCCATAGAGGGCTATGGTGAAAAAGGAAAAATCTTCCGTTCAAAACTGGAAAGAAGCTTTCTGAGAAACTGCTCTGTGTTCTGTTAATTCATCTCACAGAGTTACATATTTCCCTTCAAGAAGCCTTTCGCTAAGGCTGTTCTTGTGGAATTGGCAAAGGGATATTTGGAAGCCCGTAGAGGGCTATGGTGAAAAAGGAAATATCTTCCGTTCAAAACTGGAAAGAAGCTTTCTGAGAAACTGCTCTGTGTTCTGTTAATTCATCTCACAGAGTTACATCTTTCCCTTCAAGAAGCCTGTCGCTAAGGCTGTTCTTGTGGAATTGGCAAAGGGATATTTGGAAGCCCATAGAGGGCTATGGTGAAAAAGGAAATATCTTCCGTTCAAAACTGGAAAGAAGTTTTCTGAGAAACTGCTCTGTGTTCTGTTAATTCATCTCATAGAGTTACATCTTTCCCTTCAAGAAGCCTGTCGCTAAGTCTGTTCTTGTGGAATTGGCAAAGGGATATTTGGAAGCCCATAGAGGGCTATGGTGAAAAAGGAAATATCTTCCGTTCAAAACTGGAAAGAAGCTTTCTGAGAAACTGCTCTGCGTTCTGTTAATTCATCTCACAGAGTTACATCATTCCCTTCAAGAAGCCTTTCGCTAAGGCTGTTCTTGTGGAATTGGCAAAGGGATATTTGGAAGCCCATAGAGGGCTATGGTGAAAAAGGAAATATCTTCCGTTCAAAACTGGAAAGAAGCTTTCTGAGAAACTGCTCTGTGTTCTGTTAATTCATCTCACAGAGTTACATCTTTCCCTTCAAGAAGCCTTTCGCTAAGGCTGTTCTTGTGCAATTGGAAAAGGGATATTTGGAAGCCCATAGAGGGCTATGGTGAAAAAGGAAATATCTTCCGTTCAAAACTGGAAAGAAGCTTTCTGAGAAACTGCTCTGTGTTCTCTTAATTCATCTCACAGAGTTACATATTTCCCTTCAAGAAGCCTTTCGCTAAGGCTGTTCTTGTGGAATTGGCAAAGGGATATTTGGAAGCCCATAGAGGGCTATGGTGAAAAAGGAAATATCTTCCGTTCAAAACTGGAAAGAAGCTTTCTGACAAACTGCTCTGTGTTCTGTTAATTCATCTCACAGAGTTACATCATTCCGTTCAAGAAGCCTTTCGCTAAGGCTGTTCTTGTGGAATTGGCAAAGGGATTTTTTGAAGCCCAGAGAGGGCTATGGTGAAAAAGGAAATATCTTCCGTTCAAAACTGGAAAGAAGCTTTCTGAGAAACTGCTCTGTGTTCTCTTAATTCATCTCACAGAGTTACATCTTTCCCTTCAAGAAGCCTGTCGCTAAGGCTGTTCTTGTGGAATAGGCAAAGGGATATTTGGAAGCCCATAGAGGGCTATGGTGAAAAAGGAAATATCTTCCGTTCAAAACTGGAAAGAAGCTTTCTGACAAACTGCTCTGTGTTCTGTTAATTCATCTCACAGAGTTACATCATTCCGTTCAAGAAGCCTTTCGCTAAGGCTGTTCTTGTAGAATTGGCAAAGGGATTTTTTGAAGCCCAGAGAGGGCTATGGTGAAAAAGGAAATATCTTCCGTTCAAAACTGGAAAGAAGCTTTCTGAGAAACTGCTCTGTGTTCTCTTAATTCATCTCACAGAGTTACATCTTTCCCTTCAAGAAGCCTGTCGCTAAGGCTGTTCTTGTGGAATAGGCAAAGGGATATTTGGAAGCCCATAGAGGGCTATGGTGAAAAAGGAAATATCTTCCGTTCAAAACTGGAAAGAAGCTTTCTGAGAAACTGCTCTGTGTTCTGTTAATTCATCTCACAGAGTTACATCTTTCCCTTCAAGAAGCCTTTCGCTAAAGCTGTTCTTGTGGAATTGGCAAAGGGATATTTGGAAGCCCATAGAGGGCTATGGTGAAAAAGGAAATATCTTCCGTTCAAAACAGGAAAGAAGCATTCTGAGACACTGCTCTGTGTTCTGTTAGGTCATCTCACAGAGTTACATCTTTCCCTTCAGGAAGACTTTCGCTAAGGCTGTTCTTGTGGAATTGGCAAAGGGATATTTGGAAGCCCATAGAGGGCTATGGTGAAAAAGGAAATATCTTCCGTTCAAAACTGGAAAGAAGCTTTCTGAGAAACTGCTCTGTGTTCTGTTAATTTATCTCACAGAGTTACATCTTTCCCTTCAAGAAGCCTTTCGCTAAGTCTGTTCTTGTGGAATTGGCAAAGGGATATTTGGAAGCCCATAGAGGGCTATGGTGAAAAAGGAAATATCTTCCGTTCAAAACTGGAAAGAAGCTTTCTGAGAAACTGCTCTGTGTTCTGTTAATTCATCTCACAGGGTTACATCTTTCCCTTCAAGAAGCCTTTCGCTAAGGCTGTTCTTGTGGAATTGTAAAAGGGATATTTGGAAGCCCATAGAGGGCTATGGTGAAAAAGGAAATATCTTCCGTTCAAAACTGGAAAGAAGCTTTCTGAGAAACTGCTCTGTGTTCTGTTAATTCATCTCACAGACTTACAACTTTCCCTTCAAGAAGCCTTTCGCTAAGGCTGTTCTTGTGGAATTGGCAAAGGGATATTTGGAAGCCCATAGAGGGCTATGGTGAAAAAGGAAATATCTTCCGTTCAAAACTGGAAAGAAGCCTTCTGAGAAACTGCTCTGTGTTCTGTTAATTCATCTCACAGAGTTACATCTTTCCCTTGAAGAATTCTTTGGCTAAGGCTGTTCTTGTGGAATTGGCAAAGGGATATTTGGAAGCCCATAGAGGGCTATGGTGAAAAAGGAAATATCTTCCGTTCAAAACTGGAAAGAAGCTTTCTGAGAAACTGCTCTGTGTTCTGTTAATTCATCTCACAGAGTTACATCTTTCCCTTCAAGAAGCCTTTCGCTAAGGCTGTTCTTGTGGAATTGGCAAAGGGATATTTGGAAGCCCATAGAGGGCTATGGTGAAAAAGGAAATATCTTCCGTTCAAAACTGGAAAGAAGCTTTCTGACAAACTGCTCTGTGTTCTGTTAATTCATCTCACAGAGTTACATCATTCCGTTCAAGAAGCCTTTCGCTAAGGCTGTTCTTGTGGAATTGGCAAAGGGATTTTTTGAAGCCCAGAGAGGGCTATGGTGAAAAAGGAAATATCTTCCGTTCAAAACTGGAAAGAAGCTTTCTGAGAAACTGCTCTGTGTTCTCTTAATTCATCTCACAGAGTTACATCTTTCCCTTCAAGAAGCCTGTCGCTAAGGCTGTTCTTGTGGAATAGGCAAAGGGATATTTGGAAGCCCATAGAGGGCTATGGTGAAAAAGGAAATATCTTCCGTTCAAAACTGGAAAGAAGCTTTCTGACAAACTGCTCTGTGTTCTGTTAATTCATCTCACAGAGTTACATCATTCCGTTCAAGAAGCCTTTCGCTAAGGCTGTTCTTGTAGAATAGGCAAAGGGATTTTTTGAAGCCCAGAGCGGGCTATGGTGAAAAAGGAAATATCTTCCGTTCAAAACTGGAAAGAAGCTTTCTGAGAAACTGCTCTGTGTTCTCTTAATTCATCTCACAGAGTTACATCTTTCCCTTCAAGAAGCCTGTCGCTAAGGCTGTTCTTGTGGAATAGGCAAAGGGATATTTGGAAGCCCATAGAGGGCTATGGTGAAAAAGGAAATATCTTCCGTTCAAAACTGGAAAGAAGCTTTCTGAGAAACTGCTCTGTGTTCTGTTAATTCATCTCACAGAGTTACATCTTTCCCTTCAAGAAGCCTTTCGCTAAGGCTGTTCTTGTGGAATTGGCAAAGGGATATTTGGAAGCCCATAGAGGGCTATGGTGAAAAAGGAAATATCTTCCGTTCAAAACAGGAAAGAAGCTTTCTGAGACACTGCTCTGTGTTCTGTTAGGTCATCTCACAGAGTTACATCTTTCCCTTCAGGAAGACTTTCGCTAAGGCTGTTCTTGTGGAATTGGCAAAGGGATATTTGGAAGCCCATAGAGGGCTATGGTGAAAAAGCAAATATCTTCCGTTCAAAACTGGAAAGAAGCTTTCTGAGAAACTGCTCTGTGTTCTGTTAATTTATCTCACAGAGTTACATCTTTCCCTTTAAGAAGCCTTTCGCTAAGTCTGTTCTTGTGGAATTGGCAAAGGGATATTTGGAAGCCCATAGAGGGCTATGGTGAAAAAGGAAATATCTTCCGTTCAAAACTGGAAAGAAGCTTTCTGAGAAACTGCTCTGTGTTCTGTTAATTCATCTCACAGAGTTACATCTTTCCCTTCAAGAAGCCTTTCGCTAAGGCTGTTCTTGTGGAATTGTAAAAGGGATATTTGGAAGCCCATAGAGGGCTATGGTGAAAAAGGAAATATCTTCCGTTCAAAACTGGAAAGAAGCTTTCTGAGAAACTGCTCTGTGTTCTGTTAATTCATCTCACAGACTTACAACTTTCCCTTCAAGAAGCCTTTCGCTAAGGCTGTTCTTGTGGAATTGGCAAAGGGATATTTGGAAGCCCATAGAGGGCTATGGTGAAAAAGGAAATATCTTCCGTTCAAAACTGGAAAGAAGCTTTCTGAGAAACTGCTCTGTGTTCTGTCAGTTCATCTCACAGAGTTACATCTTTCCCTTCAAGATGCCTGTCGCTAAGGCTGTTCTTGTGGAATTGGCAAATGGATATTTGGAAGCCCTTAGAGGGCTATGGTGAAAAACGAAATATCTTCCGTTCAAAACTGGAAAGAAGCTTTCTGAGAAACTGCTCTCTGTTCTGTTAATTCATCTCACAGAGTTACATCTTTCCCTTCATGAATCCTTTCGCTAAGGCTGTTCTTGTGGAATTGGCAAAGGGATATTTGGAAGCCCATAGAGGGCTATGTTGAAAAAGGAAATATCTTCCGTTCAAAACTGGAAAGAAGCTTTCTGAGACACTGCTCTGTCTTCTGTTAGGTCATCTCACAGAGTTACATCTTTCCCTTCAAGAAGCCTTTGGCTAAGGCTGTTGTTGTGGAATTGGCAAAGGGATATTTGGAAGCCCATAGAGGTCTATGGTGAAAAAGGAAATATCTTCCGTTCAAAACTGGAAAGAAGCTTTCTGAGAAACTGCTCTGTGTTCTGTTAATTCATCTCACAGACTTACATCATTCCCTTCAAGAAGCCTGTCGCTAAGGCTGTTCTTGTGGAATTGGCAAAGGGATATTTGGAAGCCCATAGAGGGCTATGGTGAAAAATGAAATATCTTCCGTTCAAAACAGGAAAGAAGCTTTCTGAGAAAGTGCTCTGTGTTCTGTTAATTCATCTCACAGAGTTACATCTTTCCCTTCAAGAAGCCTTTCGCTAAGGCTGTTCTTGTGGAATTGGAAAAGGGATATTTGGAAGCCCATAGAGGGCTATGGAGAAAAAGGAAATATCTTCCGTTCAAAACTGGAATGAAGCTTTCTGAGAAACTGCTCTGTGTTCTGTTAATTCATCTCACAGAGTTACATCATTCCCTTCAAGAAGCCTGTCGCTAAGGCTGTTCTTGTGGAATTGGCAAAGGGATATTTGGAAGCCCATAGAGGGCTACGGTGGAAAAGGAAATATCTTCCGTTCAAAACTGGAAAGAAGCTTTCTGAGAAACTGCTCTGTGTTCTGTTAATTCATCTCACAGAGTTACATCTTTCCCTTCAAGAAGCCTTTCGCTAAGGCTGTTCTTGTGGAATTGGCAAAGGGATATTTGGAAGCCCATAGAGGGCTATGGTGAAAAAGGAAATATCTTCGGTTCAAAACAGGAAAGAAGCTTTCTGAGAAACTGCTCTGTGTTCTGTTAATTCATCTCACAGAGTTGCATCTTTCTCTTCAAGAAGCCTTTCGCTAAGGCTGTTCTTGTGGAAGTGGCAAAGGGATATTTGGAAGCCCATAGAGGGCTATGGTGAAAAAGGAAATATCTTCCGTTCAAAACTGGAAAGAAGCTTTCTGAGAAACTGCTCTGTGTTCTGTTAATTCATCTCACAGAGTTACATCTTTCCCTTCAAGAAGCCTTTCGCTAAGGCTGTTCTTGTGGAATTGGCAAAGGGATATTTGGAAGCCCATAGAGGGCTATGGTGAAAAAGGAAATATCTTGCGTTCAAAACTAGAAAGAAGCTTTCTGAGAAACTGCTCTGTGTTCTGTTAGTTCATCTCACAGAGTTACATCTTTCCCCTCAAGAAGCCTGTCGCTAAGGCTGTTCTTGTGGATTTGGCAAAGGGATATTTGGAAGCCCATAGAGGGCTATGGTGAAAAAGGAAATATCTTCCGTTCAAAACTGGAAAGAAGCTTTCTGAGAAACTGCTCTGTGTTCTGTTAATTCATCTCACAGAGTTACATCTTTCCCTTCAAGAAGCTATTCGCTAAGGCTGTTCTTGTGGAATTGGCAAAGGGATATTTGGAAGCCCATAGAGGGCTATGGTGAAAAAGGAAATATCTTCCGGTCAAAACTGGAAAGAAGCTTTCTGAGAAACTGCTCTGTGTTCTGTTAATTCATCTCATAGAGTTACATCTTTCCCTTCAAGAAGCCTTTCGCTAAGGCTGTTCTTGTGGAATTGGCAAAGGGATATTTGGAAGCCCATAGAGGGCTATGGTGAAAAAGGAAATATCTTCCGTTCAAAACTGGAAAGAAGCTTTCTGAGAAACTGCTCTGTGTTCTGTTAATTCATCTCACAGAGTTACATCTTTCCCTTCAAGAAGCCTGTCGCTAAGGCTGTTCTTGTGGAATTGGCAAAGGGATATTTGGAAGCCCATAGAGTGCTATGGTAAAAAAGGAAATATCTTCTGTTCAAAACTGGAAAGACGCTTTCTGAGAAACTGCTCTGTGTTCTGTTAATGCATCTCACAGAGTTACATCTTTCCCTTCAAGAAGCCTGTCGCTAAGGCTGTTCTTGTGGAATTGGCAAAGGGATATTTGGAAGCCCATAGAGGGCTATGGTGAAAAAGGAAATATCTTCCGTTCCAAACTGGAAAGAAGCTTTCTGAGAAACTGCTCTGTGTTCTGTTAATTCAACTCAGAGTTACATCTTTCCCTTCAAGAAGCCTTTCGCTAAGGCTGTTCTTGTGGAATTGGCAAAGGGATATTTGGAAGCCCATAGAGGGCTATGGCGAAAAAGGAAATATCTTCCGTTCAAAACTGGAAAGAAGCTTTCTGAGAAACTGCTCTGTGTTCTGTTAATTCATCTCACAGAGTTACATCTTTCCCTTCAAGAAGCCTTTCGCTAAGGCTGTTCTTGTGGAATTGGCAAAGGGATATTTGGAAGCCCGTAGAGGGCTATGGTGAAAAAGGAAATATCTTCCGTTCAAAACTGGAAAGAAGCTTTCTGAGAAACTGCTCTGTGTTCTCTTAATTCATCTCACAGAGTTACATCTTTCCCTTCAAGAAGCCTGTCGCTAAGGCTGTTCTTGTGGAATTGGCAAAGGGATATTTGGAAGCCCATAGAGGGCTATGGTGAAAAAGGAAATATCTTCCGTTCAAAACTGGAAAGAAGTTTTCTGAGAAACTGCTCTGTGTTCTGTTAATTCATCTCACAGAGTTACATCTTTCCCTTCAAGAAGCCTGTCGCTAAGTCTGTTCTTGTGGAATTGGCAAAGGGATATTTGGAAGCCCATAGAGGGCTATGGTGAAAAAGGAAATATCTTCCGTTCAAAACTGGAAAGAAGCTTTCTGAGAAACTGCTCTGCGTTCTGTTAATTCATCTCACAGAGTTACATCATTCCCTTCAAGAAGCCTTTCGCTAAGGCTGTTCTTGTGGAATTGGCAAAGGGATATTTGGAAGCCCATAGAGGGCTATGGTGAAAAAGGAAATATCTTCCGTTCAAAACTGGAAAGAAGCTTTCTGAGAAACTGCTCTGTGTTCTGTTAATTCATCTCACAGAGTTACATCTTTCCCTTCAAGAAGCCTTTCGCTAAGGCTGTTCTTGTGCAATTGGAAAAGGGATATTTGGAAGCCCATAGAGGGCTATGGTGAAAAAGGAAATATCTTCCGTTCAAAACTGGAAAGAAGCTTTCTGAGAAACTGCTCTGTGTTCTCTTAATTCATCTCACAGAGTTACATCTTTCCCTTCAACAAGCCTTTCGCTAAGGCTGTTCTTGTGGAATTGGCAAAGGGATATTTGGAAGCCCATAGAGGGCTATGGTGAAAAAGGAAATATCTTCCGTTCAAAACTGGAAAGAAGCTTTCTGACAAACTGCTCTGTGTTCTGTTAATTCATCTCACAGAGTTACATCTTTCCGTTCAAGAAGCCTTTCGCTAAGGCTGTTCTTGTAGAATTGGCAAAGGGATTTTTTGAAGCCCAGAGAGGGCTATGGTGAAAAAGGAAATATCTTCCGTTCAAAACTGGAAAGAAGCTTTCTGAGAAACTGCTCTGTGTTCTCTTAATTCATCTCACAGAGTTACATCTTTCCCTTCAAGAAGCCTGTCGCTAAGGCTGTTCTTGTGGAATAGGCAAAGGGATATTTGGAAGCCCATAGAGGGCTATGGTGAAAAAGGAAATATCTTCCGTTCAAAACTGGAAAGAAGCTTTCTGAGAAACTGCTCTGTGTTCTGTTAATTCATCTCACAGAGTTACATCTTTCCCTTCAAGAAGCCTTTCGCTAAGGCTGTTCTTGTGGAATTGGCAAAGGGATATTTGGAAGCCCATAGAGGGCTATGGTGAAAAAGGAAATATCTTCCGTTCAAAACTGGAAAGAAGCTTTCTGAGAAACTGCTCTGTGTTCTGTTAATTCATCTCACAGAGTTACATCTTTCCCTTCAAGAAGCCTGTCGCTAAGGCTGTTCTTGTGGAATTGGCAAAGGGATATTTGGAAGCCCATAGAGGACTATGGTGAAAAAGGAAATATCTTCCATTCAAAACTGGAAAGAAGCTTTCTGAGAAACTGCTCTGTGTTCTGTTAATTCATCTCACAGAGTTACATCTTTCCCTTCAAGAAGCCTTTCGCTAAGGCTGTTCTTGTGGAATTGGCAAACGGATATTTGGAAGCTCGTAGAGGGCTATGGTGAAAAAGGAAATATCTTCCGTTCAAAACTGGAAAGAAGCTTTCTGAGAAACTGCTCTGTGTTCTGTTAATTCATCTCACAGAGTTACATCTTTCCCTTCAAGAAGCCTGTCGCTAAGGCTGTTCTTGTGGAATTGGCAAAGGGATATTTGGAAGCCCGTAGAGGGCTATGGTGAAAAAGGAAATATCTTCCGTTCAAAACTGGAAAGAAGCTTTCTGAGAAACTGCTCTGTGTTCTGTTAATTCATCTCACAGAGTTACATCTTTCCCTTCAAGAAGCCATTCGCTAAGGCTGTTCTTGTGGAATTGGCAAAGGGATATTTGGAAGCCCATAGAGGGCTATGGTGAAAAAGGAAATATCTTCCGTTCAAAACTGGAAAGAAGCTTTCTGAGAAACTGCTCTGTGTTCTCTTAATTCATCTCACAGAGTTACATCTTTCCCTTCAAGAAGCCTGTCGCTAAGTCTGTTCTTGTGGAATTGGCAAAGGGATATTTGGAAGCCCATAGAGGGCTATGGTGAAAAAGGAAATATCTTCCGTTCAAAACTGGAAAGAAGCTTTCTGAGAAACTGCTCTGCGTTCTGTTAATTCATCTCACAGAGTTACATCATTCCCTTCAAGAAGCCTTTCGCTAAGGCTGTTCTTGTGGAATTGGCAAAGGGATATTTGGAAGCCCATAGAGGGCTATGGTGAAAAAGGAAATATCTTCCGTTCAAAACTGGAAAGAAGCTTTCTGAGAAACTGCTCTGTGTTCTGTTAATTCATCTCACAGAGTTACATCTTTCCCTTCAAGAAGCCTTTCGCTAAGGCTGTTCTTGTGCAATTGGAAAAGGGATATTTGGAAGCCCATAGAGGGCTATGGTGAAAAAGGAAATATCTTCCGTTCAAAACTGGAAAGAAGCTTTCTGAGAAACTGCTCTGTGTTCTCTTAATTCATCTCACAGAGTTACATCTTTCCCTTCAACAAGCCTTTCGCTAAGGCTGTTCTTGTGGAATTGGCAAAGGGATATTTGGAAGCCCATAGAGGGCTATGGTGAAAAAGGAAATATCTTCCGTTCAAAACTGGAAAGAAGCTTTCTGACAAACTGCTCTGTGTTCTGTTAATTCATCTCACAGAGTTACATCTATCCGTTCAAGAAGCCTTTCGCTAAGGCTGTTCTTGTAGAATTGGCAAAGGGATTTTTTGAAGCCCAGAGAGGGCTATGGTGAAAAAGGAAATATCTTCCGTTCAAAACTGGAAAGAAGCTTTCTGAGAAACTGCTCTGTGTTCTCTTAATTCATCTCACAGAGTTACATCTTTCCCTTCAAGAAGCCTGTCGCTAAGGCTGTTCTTGTGGAATAGGCAAAGGGATATTTGGAAGCCCATAGAGGGCTATGGTGAAAAAGGAAATATCTTCCGTTCAAAACTGGAAAGAAGCTTTCTGAGAAACTGCTCTGTGTTCTGTTAATTCATCTCACAGAGTTACATCTTTCCCTTCAAGAAGCCTTTCGCTAAGGCTGTTCTTGTGGAATTGGCAAAGGGATATTTGGAAGCCCATAGAGGGCTATGGTGAAAAAGGAAATATCTTCCGTTCAAAACTGGAAAGAAGCTTTCTGAGAAACTGCTCTGTGTTCTGTTAATTCATCTCACAGAGTTACATCTTTCCCTTCAAGAAGCCTTTCGCTAAGGCTGTTCTTGTGGAATTGGCAAACGGATATTTGGAAGCTCGTAGAGGGCTATGGTGAAAAAGGAAATATCTTCCGTTCAAAACTGGAAAGAAGCTTTCTGAGAAACTGCTCTGTGTTCTGTTAATTCATCTCACAGAGTTACATCTTTCCCTTCAAGAAGCCTGTCGCTAAGGCTGTTCTTGTGGAATTGGCAAAGGGATATTTGGAAGCCCGTAGAGGGCTATGGTGAAAAAGGAAATATCTTCCGTTCAAAACTGGAAAGAAGCTTTCTGAGAAACTGCTCTGTGTTCTGTTAATTCATCTCACAGAGTTACATCTTTCCCTTCAAGAAGCCATTCGCTAAGGCTGTTCTTGTGGAATTGGCAAAGGGATATTTGGAAGCCCATAGAGGGCTATGGTGAAAAAGGAAATATCTTCCGTTCAAAACTGGAAAGAAGCTTTCTGAGAAACTGCTCTGTGTTCTCTTAATTCATCTCACAGAGTTACATCTTTCCCTTCAAGAAGCCTGTCGCTAAGGCTGTTCTTGTGGAATAGGCAAAGGGATATTTGGAAGCCCATAGAGGGCTATGGTGAAAAAGGAAATATCTTCCGTTCAAAACTGGAAAGAAGCTTTCTGAGAAACTGCTCTGTGTTCTGTTAATTCATCTCACAGAGTTACATCTTTCCCTTCAAGAAGCCTTTCGCTAAGGCTGTTCTTGTGGAATTGGCAAAGGGATATTTGGAAGCCCATAGAGGGCTATGGTGAAAAAGGAAATATCTTCCGTTCAAAACAGGAAAGAAGCTTTCTGAGACACTGCTCTGTGTTCTGTTAGGTCATCTCACAGAGTTACATCTTTCCCTTCAGGAAGACTTTCGCTAAGGCTGTTCTTGTGGAATTGGCAAAGGGATATTTGGAAGCCCATAGAGGGCTATGGTGAAAAAGGAAATATCTTCCGTTCAAAACTGGAAAGAAGCTTTCTGAGAAACTGCTCTGTGTTCTGTTAATTTATCTCACAGAGTTACATCTTTCCCTTCAAGAAGCCTTTCGCTAAGTCTGTTCTTGTGGAATTGGCAAAGGGATATTTGGAAGCCCATAGAGGGCTATGGTGAAAAAGGAAATATCTTCCGTTCAAAACTGGAAAGAAGCTTTCTGAGAAACTGCTCTGTGTTCTGTTAATTCATCTCACAGAGTTACATCTTTCCCTTCAAGAAGCCTTTCGCTAAGGCTGTTCTTGTGGAATTGTAAAAGGGATATTTGGAAGCCCATAGAGGGCTATGGTGAAAAAGGAAATATCTTCCGTTCAAAACTGGAAAGAAGCTTTCTGAGAAACTGCTCTGTGTTCTGTCAGTTCATCTCACAGAGTTACATCTTTCCCTTCAAGAAGCCTGTCGCTAAGGCTGTTCTTGTGGAATTGGCAAAGGGATATTTGGAAGCCCTTAGAGGGCTATGGTGAAAAACGAAATATCTTCCGTTCAAAACTGGAAAGAAGCTTTCTGAGAAACTGCTCTGTGTTCTGTTAATTCATCTCACAGAGTTACATCTTTCCCTTCATGAATCCTTTCGCTAAGGCTGTTCTTGTGGAATTGGCAAAGGGATATTTGGAAGCCCATAGAGGGCTATGTTGAAAAAGGAAATATCTTCCGTTCAAAACTGGAAAGAAGCTTTCTGAGACACTGCTCTGTCTTCTGTTAGGTCATCTCACAGAGTTACATCTTTCCCTTCAAGAAGCCTTTGGCTAAGGCTGTTGTTGTGGAATTGGCAAAGGGATATTTGGAAGCCCATAGAGGTCTATGGTGAAAAAGAAAATATCTTCCGTTCAAAACTGGAAAGAAGCTTTCTGAGAAACTGCTCTGTGTTCTGTTAATTCATCTCACAGACTTACATCATTCCCTTCAAGAAGCCTGTCGCTAAGGCTGTTCTTGTGGAATTGGCAAAGGGATATTTGGAAGCCCATAGAGGGCTATGGTGAAAAATGAAATATCTTCCGTTCAAAACTGGAAAGAAGCTTTCTGAGAAAGTGCTCTGTGTTCTGTTAATTCATCTCACAGAGTTACATCTTTCCCTTCAAGAAGCCTTTCGCTAAGGCTGTTCTTGTGGAATTGGAAAAGGGATATTTGGAAGCCCATAGAGGGCTATGGTGAAAAAGGAAATATCTTCGGTTCAAAACAGGAAAGAAGCTTTCTGAGAAACTGCTCTGTGTTCTGTTAATTCATCTCACAGAGTTGCATCTTTCTCTTCAAGAAGCCTTTCGCTAAGGCTGTTCTTGTGGAATTGGCAAAGGGATATTTGGAAGCCCATAGAGGGCTATGGTGAAAAAGGAAATATCTTCCGTTCAAAACTGGAAAGAAGCTTTCTGAGAAACTGCTCTGTGTTCTGTTAATTCATCTCACAGAGTTACATCTTTCCCTTCAAGAAGTCTTTCGCTAAGGCTGTTCTTGTGGAATTGGCAAAGGGATATTTGGAAGCCCATAGAGGGCTATGGTGAAAAAGGAAATATCTTGCGTTCAAAACTAGAAAGAAGCTTTCTGAGAAACTGCTCTGTGTTCTGTTAGTTCATCTCACAGAGTTACATCTTTCCCCTCAAGAAGCCTGTCGCTAAGGCTGTTCTTGTGGATTTGGCAAAGGGATATTTGGAAGCCCATAGAGGGCTATGGTGAAAAAGGAAATATCTTCCGTTCAAAACTGGAAAGAAGCTTTCTGAGAAACTGCTCTGTGTTCTGTTAATTCATCTCACAGAGTTACATCTTTCCCTTCAAGAAGCCATTCGCTAAGGCTGTTCTTGTGGAATTGGCAAAGGGATATTTGGAAGCCCATAGAGGGCTATGGTGAAAAAGGAAATATCTTCCGGTCAAAACTGGAAAGAAGCTTTCTGAGAAACTGCTCTGTGTTCTGTTAATTCATCTCACAGAGTTATATCTTTCCCTTCAAGAAGCCTGTTGCTAAGGCTGTTCTTGGGGAATTGGCAAAGGGATATTTGGAAGCCCATAGACGGCTATGGTGAAAAAGGAAATATCTTCCGTTCAAAACTGGAAAGAAGCTTTCTGACAAACTGCTCTGTGTTTTGTTAATTCATCTCACAGAGTTACATCTTTCCCTTCAAGAAGCCTTTCGCTAAGGCTGTTCTTCTGGAATTGGCAAAGGGATATTTGGAAGCCCAGAGAGGGCTATGGTGAAAAAGGAAATATCTTCCGTTCAAAACTGGAAAGAAGCTTTCTGAGAAACTGCTCTGTGTTCTGTTAATTCATCTCACAGAGTTACATCTTTCCCTTCAAGAAGCCTTTCGCTAAGGCTGTTCTTGTGTAATTGGCAAAGGGATATTTGGAAGCCCATAGAGTGCTATGGTGAAAAAGGAAATACCTTCCGTTCAAAACTGGAAAGAAGCTTTCTGAGAAACTGCTCTGTGTTCTGTTAATTCATCTCACAGAGTTACATCTTTCCCTTCAAGAAGCCTGTCGCTAAGGCTGTTCTTGTGGAATTGGCAAAGGGATATTTGGAAGCCCATAGAGGACTATGGTGAAAAAGGAAATATCTTCCATTCAAAACTGGAAAGAAGCTTTCTGAGAAACTGCTCTGTGTTCTGTTAATTCATCTCACAGAGTTACATCTTTCCCTTCAAGAAGCCTTTCGCTAAGGCTGTTCTTGTGGAATTGGCAAACGGATATTTGGAAGCTCGTAGAGGGCTATGGTGAAAAAGGAAATATCTTCCGTTCAAAACTGGAAAGAAGCTTTCTGAGAAACTGCTCTGTGTTCTGTTAATTCATCTCACAGAGTTACATCTTTCCCTTCAAGAAGCCTGTCGCTAAGGCTGTTCTTGTGGAATTGGCAAAGGGATATTTGGAAGCCCGTAGAGGGCTATGGTGAAAAAGGAAATATCTTCCGTTCAAAACTGGAAAGAAGCTTTCTGAGAAACTGCTCTGTGTTCTGTTAATTCATCTCACAGAGTTACATCTTTCCCTTCAAGAAGCCATTCGCTAAGGCTGTTCTTGTGGAATTGGCAAAGGGATATTTGGAAGCCCATAGAGGGCTATGGTGAAAAAGGAAATATCTTCCGTTCAAAACTGGAAAGAAGCTTTCTGAGAAACTGCTCTGTGTTCTCTTAATTCATCTCACAGAGTTACATCTTTCCCTTCAAGAAGCCTGTCGCTAAGGCTGTTCTTGTGGAATAGGCAAAGGGATATTTGGAAGCCCATAGAGGGCTATGGTGAAAAAGGAAATATCTTCCGTTCAAAACTGGAAAGAAGCTTTCTGAGAAACTGCTCTGTGTTCTGTTAATTCATCTCACAGAGTTACATCTTTCCCTTCAAGAAGCCTTTCGCTAAGGCTGTTCTTGTGGAATTGGCAAAGGGATATTTGGAAGCCCATAGAGGGCTATGGTGAAAAA
Source organism: Chlorocebus sabaeus (assembly GCF_047675955.1). Taxonomy (NCBI): domain Eukaryota; kingdom Metazoa; phylum Chordata; class Mammalia; order Primates; family Cercopithecidae; genus Chlorocebus; species Chlorocebus sabaeus. The sequence goes on from NW_027327626.1 coordinate 1,421,075, forward strand.
GGAAATATCTTCCGTTCAAAACAGGAAAGAAGCTTTCTGAGACACTGCTCTGTGTTCTGTTAGGTCATCTCACAGAGTTACATCTTTCCCTTCAAGAAGCCTTTCGCTAAGGCTGTTCTTGTGCAATTGGAAAAGGGATATTTGGAAGCCCATAGAGGGCTATGGTGAAAAAGGAAATATCTTCCGTTCAAAACAGGAAAGAAGCTTTCTGAGACACTGCTCTGTGTTCTGTTAGGTCATCTCACAGAGTTACATCTTTCCCTTCAAGAAGCCTTTCGCTAAGGCTGTTCTTGTGCAATTGGCAAAGGGATATTTGGAAGCCCATAGAGGACTATGGTGAAAAAGGAAATATCTTCCATTCAAAACTGGAAAGAAGCTTTCTGAGAAACTGCTCTGTGTTCTGTTAATTCATCTCACAGAGTTACATCTTTCCCTTCAAGAAGCCTTTCGCTAAGGCTGTTCTTGTGGAATTGGCAAACGGATATTTGGAAGCTCGTAGAGGGCTATGGTGAAAAAGGAAATATCTTCCGTTCAAAACTGGAAAGAAGCTTTCTGAGAAACTGCTCTGTGTTCTGTTAATTCATCTCACAGAGTTACATCTTTCCCTTCAAGAAGCCTGTCGCTAAGGCTGTTCTTGTGGAATTGGCAAAGGGATATTTGGAAGCCCGTAGAGGGCTATGGTGAAAAAGGAAATATCTTCCGTTCAAAACTGGAAAGAAGCTTTCTGAGAAACTGCTCTGTGTTCTGTTAATTCATCTCACAGAGTTACATCTTTCCCTTCAAGAAGCCATTCGCTAAGGCTGTTCTTGTGGAATTGGCAAAGGGATATTTGGAAGCCCATAGAGGGCTATGGTGAAAAAGGAAATATCTTCCGTTCAAAACTGGAAAGAAGCTTTCTGAGAAACTGCTCTGTGTTCTCTTAATTCATCTCACAGAGTTACATCTTTCCCTTCAAGAAGCCTGTCGCTAAGGCTGTTCTTGTGGAATAGGCAAAGGGATATTTGGAAGCCCATAGAGGGCTATGGTGAAAAAGGAAATATCTTCCGTTCAAAACTGGAAAGAAGCTTTCTGAGAAACTGCTCTGTGTTCTGTTAATTCATCTCACAGAGTTACATCTTTCCCTTCAAGAAGCCTTTCGCTAAGGCTGTTCTTGTGGAATTGGCAAAGGGATATTTGGAAGCCCATAGAGGGCTATGGTGAAAAAGGAAATATCTTCCGTTCAAAACAGGAAAGAAGCTTTCTGAGACACTGCTCTGTGTTCTGTTAGGTCATCTCACAGAGTTACATCTTTCCCTTCAGGAAGACTTTCGCTAAGGCTGTTCTTGTGGAATTGGCAAAGGGATATTTGGAAGCCCATAGAGGGCTATGGTGAAAAAGGAAATATCTTCCGTTCAAAACTGGAAAGAAGCTTTCTGAGAAACTGCTCTGTGTTCTGTAAATTTATCTCACAGAGTTACATCTTTCCCTTCAAGAAGCCTTTCGCTAAGTCTGTTCTTGTGGAATTGGCAAAGGGATATTTGGAAGCCCATAGAGGGCTATGGTGAAAAAGGAAATATCTTCCGTTCAAAACTGGAAAGAAGCTTTCTGAGAAACTGCTCTGTGTTCTGTTAATTCATCTCACAGAGTTACATCTTTCCCTTCAAGAAGCCTTTCGCTAAGGCTGTTCTTGTGGAATTGTAAAAGGGATATTTGGAAGCCCATAGAGGGCTATGGTGAAAAAGGAAATATCTTCCGTTCAAAACTGGAAAGAAGCTTTCTGAGAAACTGCTCTGTGTTCTGTTAATTCATCTCACAGACTTACAACTTTCCCTTCAAGAAGCCTTTCGCTAAGGCTGTTCTTGTGGAATTGGCAAAGGGATATTTGGAAGCCCATAGAGGGCTATGGTGAAAAAGGAAATATCTTCCGTTCAAAACTGGAAAGAAGCTTTCTGAGAAACTGCTCTGTGTTCTGTCAGTTCATCTCACAGAGTTACATCTTTCCCTTCAAGAAGCCTGTCGCTAAGGCTGTTCTTGTGGAATTGGCAAAGGGATATTTGGAAGCCCTTAGAGGGCTATGGTGAAAAACGAAATATCTTCCGTTCAAAACTGGAAAGAAGCTTTCTGAGAAACTGCTCTGTGTTCTGTTAATTCATCTCACAGAGTTACATCTTTCCCTTCATGAATCCTTTCGCTAAGGCTGTTCTTGTGGAATTGGCAAAGGGATATTTGGAAGCCCATAGAGGGCTATGTTGAAAAAGGAAATATCTTCCGTTCAAAACTGGAAAGAAGCTTTCTGAGACACTGCTCTGTCTTCTGTTAGGTCATCTCACAGAGTTACATCTTTCCCTTCAAGAAGCCTTTGGCTAAGGCTGTTGTTGTGGAATTGGCAAAGGGATATTTGGAAGCCCATAGAGGTCTATGGTGAAAAAGGAAATATCTTCCGTTCAAAACTGGAAAGAAGCTTTCTGAGAAACTGCTCTGTGTTCTGTTAATTCATCTCACAGACTTACATCATTCCCTTCAAGAAGCCTGTCGCTAAGGCTGTTCTTGTGGAATTGGCAAAGGGATATTTGGAAGCCCATAGAGGGCTATGGTGAAAAATGAAATATCTTCCGTTCAAAACTGGAAAGAAGCTTTCTGAGAAAGTGCTCTGTGTTCTGTTAATTCATCTCACAGAGTTACATCTTTCCCTTCAAGAAGCCTTTCGCTAAGGCTGTTCTTGTGGAATTGGAAAAGGGATATTTGGAAGCCCATAGAGGGCTATGGTGAAAAAGGAAATACCTTCGGTTCAAAACAGGAAAGAAGCTTTCTGAGAAACTGCTCTGTGTTCTGTTAATTCATCTCACAGAGTTGCATCTTTCTCTTCAAGAAGCCTTTCGCTAAGGCTGTTCTTGTGGAATTGGCAAAGGGATATTTGGAAGCCCATAGAGGGCTATGGTGAAAAAGGAAATATCTTCCGTTCAAAACTGGAAAGAAGCTTTCTGAGAAACTGCTCTGTGTTCTGTTAATTCATCTCACAGAGTTACATCTTTCCCTTCAAGAAGCCTTTCGCTAAGGCTGTTCTTGTGGAATTGGCAAAGGGATATTTGGAAGCCCATAGAGGGCTATGGTGAAAAAGGAAATATCTTGCGTTCAAAACTAGAAAGAAGCTTTCTGAGAAACTGCTCTGTTTTCTGTTAGTTCATCTCACAGAGTTACATCTTTCCCCTCAAGAAGCCTGTCGCTAAGGCTGTTCTTGTGGATTTGGCAAAGGGATATTTGGAAGCCCATAGAGGGCTATGGTGAAAAAGGAAATATCTTCCGTTCAAAACTGGAAAGAAGCTTTCTGAGAAACTGCTCTGTGTTCTGTTAATTCATCTCACAGAGTTACATCTTTCCCTTCAAGAAGCCATTCGCTAAGGCTGTTCTTGTGGAATTGGCAAAGGGATATTTGGAAGCCCATAGAGGGCTATGGTGAAAAAGGAAATATCTTCCGGTCAAAACTGGAAAGAAGCTTTCTGAGAAACTGCTCTGTGTTCTGTTAATTCATCTCACAGAGTTATATCTTTCCCTTCAAGAAGCCTGTCGCTAAGGCTGTTCTTGGGGAATTGGCAAAGGGATATTTGGAAGCCCATAGACGGCTATGGTGAAAAAGGAAATATCTTCCGTTCAAAACTGGAAAGAAGCTTTCTGACAAACTGCTCTGTGTTTTGTTAATTCATCTCACAGAGTTACATCTTTCCCTTCAAGAAGCCTTTCGCTAAGGCTGTTCTTCTGGAATTGGCAAAGGGATATTTGGAAGCCCAGAGAGGGCTATGGTGAAAAAGGAAATATCTTCCGTTCAAAACTGGAAAGAAGCTTTCTGAGAAACTGCTCTGTGTTCTGTTAATTCATCTCACAGAGTTACATCTTTCCCTTCAAGAAGCCTTTCGCTAAGGCTGTTCTTGTGGAATTGGAAAAGGGATATTTGGAAGCCCATAGAGTGCTATGGTGAAAAAGGAAATACCTTCCGTTCAAAACTGGAAAGAAGCTTTCTGAGAAACTGCTCTGTGTTCTGTTAATTCATCTCACAGAGTTACATCTTTCCCTTCAAGAACCTGTCGCTAAGGCTGTTCTTGTGGAATTGGCAAAGGGATATTTGGAAGCCCATAGAGGACTATGGTGAAAAAGGAAATATCTTCCATTCAAAACTGGAAAGAAGCTTTCTGAGAAACTGCTCTGTGTTCTGTTAATTCATCTCACAGAGTTACATCTTTCCCTTCAAGAAGCCTTTCGCTAAGGCTGTTCTTGTGGAATTGGCAAACGGATATTTGGAAGCTCGTAGAGGGCTATGGTGAAAAAGGAAATATCTTCCGTTCAAAACTGGAAAGAAGCTTTCTGAGAAACTGCTCTGTGTTCTGTTAATTCATCTCACAGAGTTACATCTTTCCCTTCAAGAAGCCTGTCGCTAAGGCTGTTCTTGTGGAATTGGCAAAGGGATATTTGGAAGCCCGTAGAGGGCTATGGTGAAAAAGGAAATATCTTCCGTTCAAAACTGGAAAGAAGCTTTCTGAGAAACTGCTCTGTGTTCTGTTAATTCATCTCACAGAGTTACATCTTTCCCTTCAAGAAGCCATTCGCTAAGGCTGTTCTTGTGGAATTGGCAAAGGGATATTTGGAAGCCCATAGAGGGCTATGGTGAAAAAGGAAATATCTTCCGTTCAAAACTGGAAAGAAGCTTTCTGAGAAACTGCTCTGTGTTCTCTTAATTCATCTCACAGAGTTACATCTTTCCCTTCAAGAAGCCTGTCGCTAAGGCTGTTCTTGTGGAATAGGCAAAGGGATATTTGGAAGCCCATAGAGGGCTATGGTGAAAAAGGAAATATCTTCCGTTCAAAACTGGAAAGAAGCTTTCTGAGAAACTGCTCTGTGTTCTGTTAATTCATCTCACAGAGTTACATCTTTCCCTTCAAGAAGCCTTTCGCTAAGGCTGTTCTTGTGGAATTGGCAAAGGGATATTTGGAAGCCCATAGAGGGCTATGGTGAAAAAGGAAATATCTTCCGTTCAAAACAGGAAAGAAGCTTTCTGAGACACTGCTCTGTGTTCTGTTAGGTCATCTCACAGAGTTACATCTTTCCCTTCAGGAAGACTTTCGCTAAGGCTGTTCTTGTGGAATTGGCAAAGGGATATTTGGAAGCCCATAGAGGGCTATGGTGAAAAAGGAAATATCTTCGGTTCAAAACTGGAAAGAAGCTTTCTGAGAAACTACTCTGTGTTCTGTTAATTTATCTCACAGAGTTACATCTTTCCCTTCAAGAAGCCTTTCGCTAAGTCTGTTCTTGTGGAATTGGCAAAGGGATATTTGGAAGCCCATAGAGGGCTATGGTGAAAAAGGAAATATCTTCCGTTCAAAACTGGAAAGAAGCTTTCTGAGAAACTGCTCTGTGTTCTGTTAATTCATCTCACAGAGTTACATCTTTCCCTTCAAGAAGCCTTTCGCTAAGGCTGTTCTTGTGGAATTGTAAAAGGGATATTTGGAAGCCCATAGAGGGCTATGGTGAAAAAGGAAATATCTTCCGTTCAAAACTGGAAAGAAGCTTTCTGAGAAACTGCTCTGTGTTCTGTTAATTCATCTCACAGACTTACAACTTTCCCTTCAAGAAGCCTTTCGCTAAGGCTGTTCTTGTGGAATTGGCAAAGGGATATTTGGAAGCCCATAGAGGGCTATGGTGAAAAAGGAAATATCTTCCGTTCAAAACTGGAAAGAAGCTTTCTGAGAAACTGCTCTGTGTTCTGTCAGTTCATCTCACAGAGTTACATCTTTCCCTTCAAGAAGCCTGTCGCTAAGGCTGTTCTTGTGGAATTGGCAAAGGGATATTTGGAAGCCCTTAGAGGGCTATGGTGAAAAACGAAATATCTTCCGTTCAAAACTGGAAAGAAGTTTTCTGAGAAACTGCTCTGTGTTCTGTTAATTCATCTCACAGAGTTACATCTTTTCCTTCATGAATCCTTTCGCTAAGGCTGTTCTTGTGGAATTGGCAAAGGGATATTTGGAAGCCCATAGAGGGCTATGTTGAAAAAGGAAATATCTTCCGTTCAAAACTGGAAAGAAGCTTTCTGAGACACTGCTCTGTCTTCTGTTAGGTCATCTCACAGAGTTACATCTTTCCCTTCAAGAAGCCTTTCGCTAAGGCTGTTCTTGTGGAATTGGCAAACGGATATTTGGAAGCTCGTAGAGGGCTATGGTGAAAAAGGAAATATCTTCCGTTCAAAACTGGAAAGAAGCTTTCTGAGAAACTGCTCTGTGTTCTCTTAATTCATCTCACAGAGTTACATCTTTCCCTTCAAGAAGCCTGTCGCTAAGGCTGTTCTTGTGGAATAGGCAAAGGGATATTTGGAAGCCCATAGAGGGCTATGGTGAAAAAGGAAATATCTTCCGTTCAAAACTGGAAAGAAGCTTTCTGAGAAACTGCTCTGTGTTCTGTTAATTCATCTCACAGACTTACAACTTTCCCTTCAAGAAGCCTTTCGCTAAGGCTGTTCTTGTGGAATTGGCAAAGGGATATTTGGAAGCCCATAGAGGGCTATGGTGAAAAAGGAAATATCTTCCGTTCAAAACTGGAAAGAAGCTTTCTGAGAAACTGCTCTGTGTTCTGTCAGTTCATCTCACAGAGTTACATCTTTCCCTTCATGAATCCTTTCGCTAAGGCTGTTCTTGTGGAATTGGCAAAGGGATATTTGGAAGCCCATAGAGGGCTATGTTGAAAAAGGAAATATCTTCCGTTCAAAACTGGAAAGAAGCTTTCTGAGACACTGCTCTGTCTTCTGTTAGGTCATCTCACAGAGTTACATCTTTCCCTTCAAGAAGCCTTTGGCTAAGGCTGTTGTTGTGGAATTGGCAAAGGGATATTTGGAAGCCCATAGAGGTCTATGGTGAAAAAGGAAATATCTTCCGTTCAAAACTGGAAAGAAGCTTTCTGAGAAACTGCTCTGTGTTCTGTTAATTCATCTCACAGACTTACATCATTCCCTTCAAGAAGCCTGTCGCTAAGGCTGTTCTTGTGGAATTGGCAAAGGGATATTTGGAAGCCCATAGAGGGCTATGGTGAAAAATGAAATATCTTCCGTTCAAAACTGGAAAGAAGCTTTCTGAGAAAGTGCTCTGTGTTCTGTTAATTCATCTCACAGAGTTACATCTTTCCCTTCAAGAAGCCTTTCGCTAAGGCTGTTCTTGTGGAATTGGAAAAGGGATATTTGGAAGCCCATAGAGGGCTATGGTGAAAAAGGAAATATCTTCCGTTCAAAACTGGAATGAAGCTTTCTGAGAAACTGCTCTGTGTTCTGTTAATTCATCTCACAGAGTTACATCATTCCCTTCAAGAAGCCTGTCGCTAAGGCTGTTCTTGTGGAAATGGCAAAGGGATATTTGGAAGCCCATAGAGGGCTACGGTGGAAAAGGAAATATCTTCCGTTCAAAACTGGAAAGAAGCTTTCTGAGAAACTGCTCTGTGTTCTGTTAATTCATCTCACAGAGTTACATCTTTCCCTTCAAGAAGCCTTTCGCTAAGGCTGTTCTTGTGGAATTGGCAAAGGGATATTTGGAAGCCCATAGAGGGCTATGGTGAAAAAGGAAATATCTTCGGTTCAAAACAGGAAAGAAGCTTTCTGAGAAACTGCTCTGTGTTCTGTTAATTCATCTCACAGAGTTGCATCTTTCTCTTCAAGAAGCCTTTCGCTAAGGCTGTTCTTGTGGAATTGGCAAAGGGATATTTGGAAGCCCATAGAGGGCTATGGTGAAAAAGGAAATATCTTCCGTTCAAAACTGGAAAGAAGCTTTCTGAGAAACTGCTCTGTGTTCTGTTAATTCATCTCACAGAGTTACATCTATCCCTTCAAGAAGCCTTTCGCTAAGGCTGTTCTTGTGGAATTGGCAAAGGGATATTTGGAAGCCCATAGAGGGCTATGGTGAAAAAGGAAATATCTTGCGTTCAAAACTAGAAAGAAGCTTTCTGAGAAACTGCTCTGTGTTCTGTTAGTTCATCTCACAGAGTTACATCTTTCCCCTCAAGAAGCCTGTCGCTAAGGCTGTTCTTGTGGATTTGGCAAAGGGATATTTGGAAGCCCATAGAGGGCTATGGTGAAAAAGGAAATATCTTCCGTTCAAAACTGGAAAGAAGCTTTCTGAGAAACTGCTCTGTGTTCTGTTAATTCATCTCACAGAGTTACATCTTTCCCTTCAAGAAGCCATTCGCTAAGGCTGTTCTTGTGGAATTGGCAAAGGGATATTTGGAAGCCCATAGAGGGCTATGGTGAAAAAGGAAATATCTTCCGGTCAAAACTGGAAAGAAGCTTTCTGAGAAACTGCTCTGTGTTCTGTTAATTCATCTCACAGAGTTATATCTTTCCCTTCAAGAAGCCTGTCGCTAAGGCTGTTCTTGGGGAATTGGCAAAGGGATATTTGGAAGCCCATAGACGGCTATGGTGAAAAAGGAAATATCTTCTGTTCAAAACTGGAAAGAAGCTTTCTGACAAACTGCTCTGTGTTTTGTTAATTCATCTCACAGAGTTACATCTTTCCCTTCAAGAAGCCTTTCGCTAAGGCTGTTCTTCTGGAATTGGCAAAGGGATATTTGGAAGCCCAGAGAGGGCTATGGTGAAAAAGGAAATATCTTCCGTTCAAAACTGGAAAGAAGCTTTCTGAGAAACTGCTCTGTGTTCTGTTAATTCATCTCACAGAGTTACATCTTTCCCTTCAAGAAGCCTTTCGCTAAGGCTGTTCTTGTGTAATTGGCAAAGGGATATTTGGAAGCCCATAGAGTGCTATGGTGAAAAAGGAAATACCTTCCGTTCAAAACTGGAAAGAAGCTTTCTGAGAAACTGCTCTGTGTTCTGTTAATTCATCTCACAGAGTTACATCTTTCCCTTCAAGAAGCCTGTCGCTAAGGCTGTTCTTGTGGAATTGGCAAAGGGATATTTGGAAGCCCGTAGAGGACTATGGTGAAAAAGGAAATATCTTCCATTCAAAACTGGAAAGAAGCTTTCTGAGAAACTGCTCTGTGTTCTGTTAATTCATCTCACAGAGTTACATCTTTCCCTTCAAGAAGCCTTTCGCTAAGGCTGTTCTTGTGGAATTGGCAAACGGATATTTGGAAGCTCGTAGAGGGCTATGGTGAAAAAGGAAATATCTTCCGTTCAAAACTGGAAAGAAGCTTTCTGAGAAACTGCTCTGTGTTCTGTTAATTCATCTCACAGAGTTACATCTTTCCCTTCAATAAGCCTGTCGCTAAGGCTGTTCTTGTGGAATTGGCAAAGGGATATTTGGAAGCCCGTAGAGGGCTATGGTGAAAAAGGAAATATCTTCCGTTCAAAACTGGAAAGAAGCTTTCTGAGAAACTGCTCTGTGTTCTGTTAATTCATCTCACAGAGTTACATCTTTCCCTTCAAGAAGCCATTCGCTAAGGCTGTTCTTGTGGAATTGGCAAAGGGATATTTGGAAGCCCATAGAGGGCTATGGTGAAAAAGGAAATATCTTCCGTTCAAAACTGGAAAGAAGCTTTCTGAGAAACTGCTCTGTGTTCTCTTAATTCATCTCACAGAGTTACATCTTTCCCTTCAAGAAGCCTGTCGCTAAGGCTGTTCTTGTGGAATAGGCAAAGGGATATTTGGAACCCCTAGAGGGCTATGGTGAAAAAGGAAATATCTTCCGTTCAAAACTGGAAAGAAGCTTTCTGAGAAACTGCTCTGTGTTCTGTTAATTCATCTCACAGAGTTACATCTTTCCCTTCAAGAAGCCTTTCGCTAAGGCTGTTCTTGTGGAATTGGCAAACGGATATTTGGAAGCCCATAGAGGGCTATGGTGAAAAAGGAAATATCTTCCGTTCAAAACAGGAAAGAAGCTTTCTGAGACACTGCTCTGTGTTCTGTTAGGTCATCTCACAGAGTTACATCTTTCCCTTCAGGAAGACTTTCGCTAAGGCTGTTCTTGTGGAATTGGCAAAGGGATATTTGGAAGCCCATAGAGGGCTATGGTGAAAAAGGAAATATCTTCCGTTCAAAACTGGAAAGAAGCTTTCTGAGAAACTGCTCTGTGTTCTGTTAATTTATCTCACAGAGTTACATCTTTCCCTTCAAGAAGCCTTTCGCTAAGTCTGTTCTTGTGGAATTGGCAAAGGGATATTTGGAAGCCCATAGAGGGCTATGGTGAAAAAGGAAATATCTTCCGTTCAAAACTGGAAAGAAGCTTTCTGAGAAACTGCTCTGTGTTCTGTTAATTCATCTCACAGAGTTACATCTTTCCCTTCAAGAAGCCTTTCGCTAAGGCTGTTCTTGTGGAATTGTAAAAGGGATATTTGGAAGCCCATAGAGGGCTATGGTGAAAAAGGAAATATCTTCCGTTCAAAACTGGAAAGAAGCTTTCTGAGAAACTGCTCTGTGTTCTGTTAATTCATCTCACAGACTTACAAATTTCCCTTCAAGAAGCCTTTCGCTAAGGCTGTTCTTGTGGAATTGGCAAAGGGATATTTGGAAGCCCATAGAGGGCTATGGTGAAAAAGGAAATATCTTCCGTTCAAAACTGGAAAGAAGCTTTCTGAGAAACTGCTCTGTGTTCTGTCAGTTCATCTCACAGAGTTACATCTTTCCCTTCAAGAAGCCTGTCGCTAAGGCTGTTCTTGTGGAATTGGCAAAGGGATATTTGGAAGCCCTTAGAGGGCTATGGTGAAAAACGAAATATCTTCCGTTCAAAACTGGAAAGAAGCTTTCTGAGAAACTGCTCTGTGTTCTGTTAATTCATCTCACAGAGTTACATCTTTCCCTTCATGAATCCTTTCGCTAAGGCTGTTCTTGTGGAATTGGCAAAGGGATATTTGGAAGCCCATAGAGGGCTATGTTGAAAAAGGAAATATCTTCCGTTCAAAACTGGAAAGAAGCTTTCTGAGATACTGCTCTGTCTTCTGTTAGGTCATCTCACAGAGTTACATCTTTCCCTTCAAGAAGCCTTTCGCTAAGGCTGTTCTTGTGGAATTGGCAAACGGATATTTGGAAGCTCGTAGAGGGCTATGGTGAAAAAGGAAATATCTTCCGTTCAAAACTGGAAAGAAGTTTTCTGAGAAACTGCTCTGTGTTCTCTTAATTCATCTCACAGAGTTACATCTTTCCCTTCAAGAAGCCTGTCGCTAAGGCTGTTCTTGTGGAATAGGCAAAGGGATATTTGGAAGCCCATAGAGGGCTATGGTGAAAAAGGAAATATCTTCCGTTCAAAACTGGAAAGAAGCTTTCTGAGAAACTGCTCTGTGTTCTGTTAATTCATCTCACAGAGTTACATCTTTCCCTTCAAGAAGCCTTTCGCTAAGGCTGTTCTTGTGGAATTGGCAAAGGGATATTTGGAAGCCCATAGAGGGCTATGGTGAAAAAGGAAATATCTTCCGTTCAAAACAGGAAAGAAGCTTTCTGAGACACTGCTCTGTGTTCTGTTAGGTCATCTCACAGAGTTACATCTTTCCCTTCAGGAAGACTTTCGCTAAGGCTGTTCTTGTGGAATTGGCAAAGGGATATTTGGAAGCCCATAGAGGGCTATGGTGAAAAAGGAAATATCTTCCGTTCAAAACTGGAAAGAAGCTTTCTGAGAAACTGCTCTGTGTTCTGTTAATTTATCTCACAGAGTTACATCTTTCCCTTCAAGAAGCCTTTCGCTAAGTCTGTTCTTGTGGAATTGGCAAAGGGATATTTGGAAGCCCATAGAGGGCTATGGTGAAAAAGGAAATATCTTCCGTTCAAAACTGGAAAGAAGCTTTCTGAGAAACTGCTCTGTGTTCTGTTAATTCATCTCACAGAGTTACATCTTTCCCTTCAAGAAGCCTTTCGCTAAGGCTGTTCTTGTGGAATTGTAAAAGGGATATTTGGAAGCCCATAGAGGGCTATGGTGAAAAAGGAAATATCTTCCGTTCAAAACTGGAAAGAAGCTTTCTGAGAAACTGCTCTGTGTTCTGTTAATTCATCTCACAGACTTACAACTTTCCCTTCAAGAAGCCTTTCGCTAAGGCTGTTCTTGTGGAATTGGCAAAGGGATATTTGGAAGCCCATAGAGGGCTATGGTGAAAAAGGAAATAACTTCCGTTCAAAACTGGAAAGAAGCTTTCTGAGAAACTGCTCTGTGTTCTGTCAGTTCATCTCACAGAGTTACATCTTTCCCTTCAAGAAGCCTGTCGCTAAGGCTGTTCTTGTGGAATTGGCAAAGGGATATTTGGAAGCCCTTAGAGGGCTATGGTGAAAAACGAAATATCTTCCGTTCAAAACTGGAAAGAAGCTTTCTGAGAAACTGCTCTGTGTTCTGTTAATTCATCTCACAGAGTTGCATCTTTCTCTTCAAGAAGCCTTTCGCTAAGGCTGTTCTTGTGGAATTGGCAAAGGGATATTTGGAAGCCCATAGAGGGCTATGGTGAAAAAGGAAATATCTTCCGTTCAAAACTGGAAAGAAGCTTTCTGAGAAACTGCTCTGTGTTCTGTTAATTCATCTCACAGAGTTACATCTTTCCCTTCAAGAAGCCTTTCGCTAAGGCTGTTCTTGTGGAATTGGCAAAGGGATATTTGGAAGCCCATAGAGGGCTATGGTGAAAAAGGAAATATCTTGCGTTCAAAACTAGAAAGAAGCTTTCTGAGAAACTGCTCTGTGTTCTGTTAGTTCATCTCACAGAGTTACATCTTTCCCCTCAAGAAGCCTGTCGCTAAGGCTGTTCTTGTGGATTTGGCAAAGGGATATTTGGAAGCCCATAGAGGGCTATGGTGAAAAAGGAAATATCTTCCGTTCAAAACTGGAAAGAAGCTTTCTGAGAAACTGCTCTGTGTTCTGTTAATTCATCTCACAGAGTTACATCTTTCCCTTCAAGAAGCCATTCGCTAAGGCTGTTCTTGTGGAATTGGCAAAGGGATATTTGGAAGCCCATAGAGGGCTATGGTGAAAAAGGAAATATCTTCCGGTCAAAACTGGAAAGAAGCTTTCTGAGAAACTGCTCTGTGTTCTGTTAATTCATCTCACAGAGTTATATCTTTCCCTTCAAGAAGCCTGTCGCTAAGGCTGTTCTTGGGGAATTGGCAAAGGGATATTTGGAAGCCCATAGACGGCTATGGTGAAAAAGGAAATATCTTCCGTTCAAAACTGGAAAGAAGCTTTCTGACAAACTGCTCTGTGTTTTGTTAATTCATCTCACAGAGTTACATCTTTCCCTTCAAGAAGCCTTTCGCTAAGGCTGTTCTTCTGGAATTGGCAAAGGGATATTTGGAAGCCCAGAGAGGGCTATGGTGAAAAAGGAAATATCTTCCGTTCAAAACTGGAAAGAAGCTTTCTGAGAAACTGCTCTGTGTTCTGTTAATTCATCTCACAGAGTTACATCTTTCCCTTCAAGAAGCCTTTCGCTAAGGCTGTTCTTGTGTAATTGGCAAAGGGATATTTGGAAGCCCATAGAGTGCTATGGTGAAAAAGGAAATACCTTCCGTTCAAAACTGGAAAGAAGCTTTCTGAGAAACTGCTCTGTGTTCTGTTAATTCATCTCACAGAGTTACATCTTTCCCTTCAAGAAGCCTGTCGCTAAGGCTGTTCTTGTGGAATTGGCAAAGGGATATTTGGAAGCCCATAGAGGACTATGGTGAAAAAGGAAATATCTTCCATTCAAAACTGGAAAGAAGCTTTCTGAGAAACTGCTCTGTGTTCTGTTAATTCATCTCACAGAGTTACATCTTTCCCTTCAAGAAGCCTTTCGCTAAGGCTGTTCTTGTGGAATTGGCAAACGGATATTTGGAAGCTCGTAGAGGGCTATGGTGAAAAAGGAAATATCTTCCGTTCAAAACTGGAAAGAAGCTTTCTGAGAAACTGCTCTGTGTTCTGTTAATTCATCTCACAGAGTTACATCTTTCCCTTCAAGAAGCCTGTCGCTAAGGCTGTTCTTGTGGAATTGGCAAAGGGATATTTGGAAGCCCGTAGAGGGCTATGGTGAAAAAGGAAATATCTTCCGTTCAAAACTGGAAAGAAGCTTTCTGAGAAACTGCTCTGTGTTCTGTTAATTCATCTCACAGAGTTACATCTTTCCCTTCAAGAAGCCATTCGCTAAGGCTGTTCTTGTGGAATTGGCAAAGGGATATTTGGAAGCCCATAGAGGGCTATGGTGAAAAAGGAAATATCTTCCGTTCAAAACTGGAAAGAAGCTTTCTGAGAAACTGCTCTGTGTTCTCTTAATTCATCTCACAGAGTTACATCTTTCCCTTCAAGAAGCCTGTCGCTAAGGCTGTTCTTGTGGAATAGGCAAAGGGATATTTGGAAGCCCATAGAGGGCTATGGTGAAAAAGGAAATATCTTCCGTTCAAAACTGGAAAGAAGCTTTCTGAGAAACTGCTCTGTGTTCTGTTAATTCATCTCACAGAGTTACATCTTTCCCTTCAAGAAGCCTTTCGCTAAGGCTGTTCTTGTGGAATTGGCAAAGGGATATTTGGAAGCCCATAGAGGGCTATGGTGAAAAAGGAAATATCTTCCGTTCAAAACAGGAAAGAAGCTTTCTGAGACACTGCTCTGTGTTCTGTTAGGTCATCTCACAGAGTTACATCTTTCCCTTCAGGAAGACTTTCGCTAAGGCTGTTCTTGTGGAATTGGCAAAGGGATATTTGGAAGCCCATAGAGGGCTATGGTGAAAAAGGAAATATCTTCCGTTCAAAACTGGAAAGAAGCTTTCTGAGAAACTGCTCTGTGTTCTGTTAATTTATCTCACAGAGTTACATCTTTCCCTTCAAGAAGCCTTTCGCTAAGTCTGTTCTTGTGGAATTGGCAAAGGGATATTTGGAAGCCCATAGAGGGCTATGGTGAAAAAGGAAATATCTTCCGTTCAAAACTGGAAAGAAGCTTTCTGAGAAACTGCTCTGTGTTCTGTTAATTCATCTCACAGAGTTACATCTTTCCCTTCAAGAAGCCTTTCGCTAAGGCTGTTCTTGTGGAATTGTAAAAGGGATATTTGGAAGCCCATAGAGGGCTATGGTGAAAAAGGAAATATCTTCCGTTCAAAACTGGAAAGAAGCTTTCTGAGAAACTGCTCTGTGTTCTGTTAATTCATCTCACAGAGTTACATCTTTCCCTTCAAGAAGCCTTTCGCTAAGGCTGTTCTTGTGGAATTGGCAAAGGGATATTTGGAAGCCCATAGAGGGCTATGGTGAAAAAGGAAATATCTTCCGTTCAAAACTGGAAAGAAGCTTTCTGAGAAACTGCTCTGTGTTCTGTTAATTCATCTCACAGACTTACAACTTTCCCTTCAAGAAGCCTTTCGCTAAGGCTGTTCTTGTGGAATTGGCAAAGGGATATTTGGAAGCCCATAGAGGGCTATGGTGAAAAAGGAAATATCTTCCGTTCAAAACTGGAAAGAAGCTTTCTGAGAAACTGCTCTGTGTTCTGTCAGTTCATCTCACAGAGTTACATCTTTCCCTTCAAGAAGCCTGTCGCTAAGGCTGTTCTTGTGGAATTGGCAAAGGGATATTTGGAAGCCCTTAGAGGGCTATGGTGAAAAACGAAATATCTTCCGTTCAAAACTGGAAAGAAGCTTTCTGAGAAACTGCTCTGTGTTCTGTTAATTCATCTCACAGAGTTACATCTTTCCCTTCATGAATCCTTTCGCTAAGGCTGTTCTTGTGGAATTGGCAAAGGGATATTAGGAAGCCCATAGAGGGCTGTGTTGAAAAAGGAAATATCTTCCGTTCAAAACTGGAAAGAAGCTTTCTGAGACACTGCTCTGTGTTCTGTTAATTTATCTCACAGAGTTACATCTTTCCCTTCAAGAAGCCTTTCGCTAAGTCTGTTCTTGTGGAATTGGCAAAGGGATATTTGGAAGCCCATAGAGGGCTATGGTGAAAAAGGAAATATCTTCCGTTCAAAACTGGAAAGAAGCTTTCTGAGAAACTGCTCTGTGTTCTGTTAATTCATCTCACAGAGTTACATCTTTCCCTTCAAGAAGCCTTTCGCTAAGGCTGTTCTTGTGGAATTGTAAAAGGGATATTTGGAAGCCCATAGAGGGCTATGGTGAAAAAGGAAATATCTTCCGTTCAAAACTGGAAAGAAGCTTTCTGAGAAACTGCTCTGTGTTCTGTTAATTCATCTCACAGACATACAACTTTCCCTTCAAGAAGCCTTTCGCTAAGGCTGTTCTTGTGGAATTGGCAAAGGGATATTTGGAAGCCCATAGAGGGCTATGGTGAAAAAGGAAATATCTTCCGTTCAAAACTGGAAAGAAGCTTTCTGAGAAACTGCTCTGTGTTCTGTCAGTTCATCTCACAGAGTTACATCTTTCCCTTCAAGAAGCCTGTCGCTAAGGCTGTTCTTGTGGAATTGGCAAAGGGATATTTGGAAGCCCTTAGAGGGCTATGGTGAAAAACGAAATATCTTCCGTTCAAAACTGGAAAGAAGCTTTCTGAGAAACTGCTCTGTGTTCTGTTAATTCACCTCACAGAGTTACATCTTTCCCTTCATGAATCCTTTCGCTAAGGCTGTTCTTGTGGAATTGGCAAAGGGATATTTGGAAGCCCATAGAGGGCTATGTTGAAAAAGGAAATATCTTCCGTTCAAAACTGGAAAGAAGCTTTCTGAGACACTGCTCTGTCTTCTGTTAGGTCATCTCACAGAGTTACATCTTTCCCTTCAAGAAGCCTTTGGCTAAGGCTGTTGTTGTGGAATAGGCAAAGGGATATTTGGAAGCCCATAGAGGTCTATGGTGAAAAAGGAAATATCTTCCGTTCAAAACTGGAAAGAAGCTTTCTGAGAAACTGCTCTGTGTTCTGTTAATTCATCTCACAGACTTACATCATTCCCTTCAAGAAGCCTGTCGCTAAGGCTGTTCTTGTGGAATTGGCAAAGGGATATTTGGAAGCCCATAGAGGGCTATGGTGAAAAATGAAATATCTTCCGTTCAAAACTGGAAAGAAGCTTTCTGAGAAAGTGCTCTGTGTTCTGTTAATTCATCTCACAGAGTTACATCTTTCCCTTCAAGAAGCCTTTCGCTAAGGCTGTTCTTGTGGAATTGGAAAAGGGATATTTGGAAGCCCATAGAGGGCTATGGTGAAAAAGGAAATATCTTCCGTTCAAAACTGGAATGAAGCTTTCTGAGAAACTGCTCTGTGTTCTGTTAATTCATCTCACAGAGTTACATCATTCCCTTCAAGAAGCCTGTCGCTAAGGCTGTTCTTGTGGATTTGGCAAAGGGATATTTGGAAGCCCATAGAGGGCTATGGTGAAAAAGGAAATATCTTCCGTTCAAAACTGGAAAGAAGCTTTCTGAGAAACTGCTCTGTGTTCTGTTAATTCATCTCACAGAGTTACATCTTTCCCTTCAAGAAGCCTTTCGCTAAGGCTGTTCTTGTGGAATTGGCAAACGGATATTTGGAAGCTCGTAGAGGGCTATGGTGAAAAAGGAAATATCTTCCGTTCAAAACTGGAAAGAAGCTTTCTGAGAAACTGCTCTGTGTTCTGTTAATTCATCTCACAGAGTTACATCTTTCCCTTCAAGAAGCCTGTCGCTAAGGCTGTTCTTGTGGAATTGGCAAAGGGATATTTGGAAGCCCGTAGAGGGCTATGGTGAAAAAGGAAATATCTTCCGTTCAAAACTGGAAAGAAGCTTTCTGAGAAACTGCTCTGTGTTCTGTTAATTCATCTCACAGAGTTACATCTTTCCCTTCAAGAAGCCATTCGCTAAGGCTGTTCTTGTGGAATTGGCAAAGGGATATTTGGAAGCCCATAGAGGGCTATGGTGAAAAAGGAAATATCTTCCGTTCAAAACTGGAAAGAAGCTTTCTGAGACACTGCTCTGTCTTCTGTTAGGTCATCTCACAGAGTTACATCTTTCCCTTCAAGAAGCCTTTCGCTAAGGCTGTTCTTGTGGAATTGGCAAACGGATATTTGGAAGCTCGTAGAGGGCTATGGTGAAAAAGGAAATATCTTCCGTTCAAAACTGGAAAGAAGCTTTCTGAGAAACTGCTCTGTGTTCTCTTAATTCATCTCACAGAGTTACATCTTTCCCTTCAAGAAGCCTGTCGCTAAGGCTGTTCTTGTGGAATAGGCAAAGGGATATTTGGAAGCCCATAGAGGGCTATGGTGAAAAAGGAAATATCTTCCGTTCAAAACTGGAAAGAAGCTTTCTGAGAAACTGCTCTGTGTTCTGTTAATTCATCTCACAGAGTTACATCTTTCCCTTCAAGAAGCCTTTCGCTAAGGCTGTTCTTGTGGAATTGGCAAAGGGATATGTGGAAGCCCATAGAGGGCTATGGTGAAAAAGGAAATATCTTCCGTTCAAAACAGGAAAGAAGCTTTCTGAGACACTGCTCTGTGTTCTGTTAGGTCATCTCACAGAGTTACATCTTTCCCTTCAGGAAGACTTTCGCTAAGGCTGTTCTTGTGGAATTGGCAAAGGGATATTTGGAAGCCCATAGAGGGCTATGGTGAAAAAGGAAATATCTTCCGTTCAAAACTGGAAAGAAGCTTTCTGAGAAACTGCTCTGTGTTCTGTTAATTTATCTCACAGAGTTACATCTTTCCCTTCAAGAAGCCTTTCGCTAAGTCTGTTCTTGTGGAATTGGCAAAGGGATATTTGGAAGCCCATAGAGGGCTATGGTGAAAAAGGAAATATCTTCCGTTCAAAACTGGAAAGAAGCTTTCTGAGAAACTGCTCTGTGTTCTGTTAATTCATCTCACAGAGTTACATCTTTCCCTTCAAGAAGCCTTTCGCTAAGGCTGTTCTTGTGGAATTGTAAAAGGGATATTTGGAAGCCCATAGAGGGCTATGGTGAAAAAGGAAATATCTTCCGTTCAAAACTGGAAAGAAGCTTTCTGAGAAACTGCTCTGTGTTCTGTTAATTCATCTCACAGACTTACAACTTTCCCTTCAAGAAGCCTTTCGCTAAGGCTGTTCTTGTGGAATTGGCAAAGGGATATTTGGAAGCCCATAGAGGGCTATGGTGAAAAAGGAAATATCTTCCGTTCAAAACTGGAAAGAAGCTTTCTGAGAAACTGCTCTGTGTTCTGTCAGTTCATCTCACAGAGTTACATCTTTCCCTTCAAGAAGCCTGTCGCTAAGGCTGTTCTTGTGGAATTGGCAAAGGGATATTTGGAAGCCCTTAGAGGGCTATGGTGAAAAACGAAATATCTTCCGTTCAAAACTGGAAAGAAGCTTTCTGAGAAACTGCTCTGTGTTCTGTTAATTCATCTCACAGAGTTACATCTTTCCCTTCATGAATCCTTTCGCTAAGGCTGTTCTTGTGGAATTGGCAAAGGGATATTTGGAAGCCCATAGAGGGCTATGTTGAAAAAGGAAATATCTTCCGTTCAAAACTGGAAAGAAGCTTTCTGAGACACTGCTCTGTCTTCTGTTAGGTCATCTCACAGAGTTACATCTTTCCCTTCAAGAAGCCTTTGGCTAAGGCTGTTGTTGTGGAATTGGCAAAGGGATATTTGGAAGCCCATAGAGGTCTATGGTGAAAAAGGAAATATCTTCCGTTCAAAACTGGAAAGAAGCTTTCTGAGAAACTGCTCTGTGTTCTGTTAATTCATCTCACAGACTTACATCATTCCCTTCAAGAAGCCTGTCGCTAAGGCTGTTCTTGTGGAATTGGCAAAGGGATATTTGGAAGCCCATAGAGGGCTATGGTGAAAAATGAAATATCTTCCGTTCAAAACTGGAAAGAAGCTTTCTGAGAAAGTGCTCTGTGTTCTGTTAATTCATCTCACAGAGTTACATCTTTCCCTTCAAGAAGCCTTTCGCTAAGGCTGTTCTTGTGGAATTGGAAAAGGGATATTTGGAAGCCCATAGAGGGCTATGGTGAAAAAGGAAATATCTTCCGTTCAAAACTGGAATGAAGCTTTCTGAGAAACTGCTCTGCGTTCTGTTAATTCATCTCACAGAGTTACATCATTCCCTTCAAGAAGCCTGTCGCTAAGGCTGTTCTTGTGGAATTGGCAAAGGGATATTTGGAAGCCCATAGAGGGCTACGGTGGAAAAGGAAATATCTTCCGTTCAAAACTGGAAAGAAGCTTTCTGAGAAACTGCTCTGTGTTCTGTTAATTCATCTCACAGAGTTACATCTTTCCCTTCAAGAAGCCTGTCGCTAAGGCTGTTCTTGTGGAATTGGCAAAGGGATATTTGGAAGCCCGTAGAGGGCTATGGTGAAAAAGGAAATATCTTCCGTTCAAAACTGGAAAGAAGCTTTCTGAGAAACTGCTCTGTGTTCTGTTAATTCATCTCACAGAGTTACATCTTTCCCTTCAAGAAGCCATTCGCTAAGGCTGTTCTTGTGGAATTGGCAAAGGGATATTTGGAAGCCCATAGAGGGCTATGGTGAAAAAGGAAATATCTTCCGTTCAAAACTGGAAAGAAGCTTTCTGAGAAACTGCTCTGTGTTCTCTTAATTCATCTCACAGAGTTACATCTTTCCCTTCAAGAAGCCTGTCGCTAAGGCTGTTCTTGTGGAATAGGCAAAGGGATATTTGGAAGCCCATAGAGGGCTATGGTGAAAAAGGAAATATCTTCCGTTCAAAACTGGAAAGAAGCTTTCTGAGAAACTGCTCTGTGTTCTGTTAATTCATCTCACAGAGTTACATCTTTCCCTTCAAGAAGCCTTTCGCTAAGGCTGTTCTTGTGGAATTGGCAAAGGGATATTTGGAAGCCCATAGAGGGCTATGGTGAAAAAGGAAATATCTTCCGTTCAAAACAGGAAAGAAGCTTTCTGAGACACTGCTCTGTGTTCTGTTAGGTCATCTCACAGAGTTACATCTTTCCCTTCAGGAAGACTTTCGCTAAGGCTGTTCTTGTGGAATTGGCAAAGGGATATTTGGAAGCCCATAGAGGGCTATGGTGAAAAAGGAAATATCTTCCGTTCAAAACTGGAAAGAAGCTTTCTGAGAAACTGCTCTGTGTTCTGTTAATTTATCTCACAGAGTTACATCTTTCCCTTCAAGAAGCCTTTCGCTAAGTCTGTTCTTGTGGAATTGGCAAAGGGATATTTGGAAGCCCATAGAGGGCTATGGTGAAAAAGGAAATATCTTCCGTTCAAAACTGGAAAGAAGCTTTCTGAGAAACTGCTCTGTGTTCTGTTAATTCATCTCACAGAGTTACATCTTTCCCTTCAAGAAGCCTTTCGCTAAGGCTGTTCTTGTGGAATTGTAAAAGGGATATTTGGAAGCCCATAGAGGGCTATGGTGAAAAAGGAAATATCTTCCGTTCAAAACTGGAAAGAAGCTTTCTGAGAAACTGCTCTGTGTTCTGTTAATTCATCTCACAGACTTACAACTTTCCCTTCAAGAAGCCTTTCGCTAAGGCTGTTCTTGTGGAATTGGCAAAGGGATATTTGGAAGCCCATAGAGGGCTATGGTGAAAAAGGAAATATCTTCCGTTCAAAACTGGAAAGAAGCTTTCTGAGAAACTGCTCTGTGTTCTGTCAGTTCATCTCACAGAGTTACATCTTTCCCTTCAAGAAGCCTGTCGCTAAGGCTGTTCTTGTGGAATTGGCAAAGGGATATTTGGAAGCCCTTAGAGGGCTATGGTGAAAAACGAAATATCTTCCGTTCAAAACTGGAAAGAAGCTTTCTGAGAAACTGCTCTGTGTTCTGTTAATTCATCTCACAGAGTTACATCTTTCCCTTCATGAATCCTTTCGCTAAGGCTGTTCTTGTGGAATTGGCAAAGGGATATTTGGAAGCCCATAGAGGGCTATGTTGAAAAAGGAAATATCTTCCGTTCAAAACTGGAAAGAAGCTTTCTGAGACACTGCTCTGTCTTCTGTTAGGTCATCTCACAGAGTTACATCTTTCCCTTCAAGAAGCCTTTCGCTAAGGCTGTTCTTGTGGAATTGGCAAACGGATATTTGGAAGCTCGTAGAGGGCTATGGTGAAAAAGGAAATATCTTCCGTTCAA
The DNA here is from genome assembly GCF_047675955.1 of Chlorocebus sabaeus. NCBI lineage: Eukaryota > Metazoa > Chordata > Mammalia > Primates > Cercopithecidae > Chlorocebus > Chlorocebus sabaeus. The sequence goes on from NW_027327626.1 coordinate 1,442,936, forward strand.
AACTGGAAAGAAGCTTTCTGAGAAACTGCTCTGTGTTCTCTTAATTCATCTCACAGAGTTACATCTTTCCCTTCAAGAAGCCTGTCGCTAAGGCTGTTCTTGTGGAATAGGCAAAGGGATATTTGGAAGCCCATAGAGGGCTATGGTGAAAAAGGAAATATCTTCCGTTCAAAACTGGAAAGAAGCTTTCTGAGAAACTGCTCTGTGTTCTGTTAATTCATCTCACAGAGTTACATCTTTCCCTTCAAGAAGCCTTTCGCTAAGGCTGTTCTTGTGGAATTGGCAAAGGGATATGTGGAAGCCCATAGAGGGCTATGGTGAAAAAGGAAATATCTTCCGTTCAAAACAGGAAAGAAGCTTTCTGAGACACTGCTCTGTGTTCTGTTAGGTCATCTCACAGAGTTACATCTTTCCCTTCAGGAAGACTTTCGCTAAGGCTGTTCTTGTGGAATTGGCAAAGGGATATTTGGAAGCCCATAGAGGGCTATGGTGAAAAAGGAAATATCTTCCGTTCAAAACTGGAAAGAAGCTTTCTGAGAAACTGCTCTGTGTTCTGTTAATTTATCTCACAGAGTTACATCTTTCCCTTCAAGAAGCCTTTCGCTAAGTCTGTTCTTGTGGAATTGGCAAAGGGATATTTGGAAGCCCATAGAGGGCTATGGTGAAAAAGGAAATATCTTCCGTTCAAAACTGGAAAGAAGCTTTCTGAGAAACTGCTCTGTGTTCTGTTAATTCATCTCACAGAGTTACATCTTTCCCTTCAAGAAGCCTTTCGCTAAGGCTGTTCTTGTGGAATTGTAAAAGGGATATTTGGAAGCCCATAGAGGGCTATGGTGAAAAAGGAAATATCTTCCGTTCAAAACTGGAAAGAAGCTTTCTGAGAAACTGCTCTGTGTTCTGTTAATTCATCTCACAGACTTACAACTTTCCCTTCAAGAAGCCTTTCGCTAAGGCTGTTCTTGTGGAATTGGCAAAGGGATATTTGGAAGCCCATAGAGGGCTATGGTGAAAAAGGAAATATCTTCCGTTCAAAACTGGAAAGAAGCTTTCTGAGAAACTGCTCTGTGTTCTGTCAGTTCATCTCACAGAGTTACATCTTTCCCTTCAAGAAGCCTGTCGCTAAGGCTGTTCTTGTGGAATTGGCAAAGGGATATTTGGAAGCCCTTAGAGGGCTATGGTGAAAAACGAAATATCTTCCGTTCAAAACTGGAAAGAAGCTTTCTGAGAAACTGCTCTGTGTTCTGTTAATTCATCTCACAGAGTTACATCTTTCCCTTCATGAATCCTTTCGCTAAGGCTGTTCTTGTGGAATTGGCAAAGGGATATTTGGAAGCCCATAGAGGGCTATGTTGAAAAAGGAAATATCTTCCGTTCAAAACTGGAAAGAAGCTTTCTGAGACACTGCTCTGTCTTCTGTTAGGTCATCTCACAGAGTTACATCTTTCCCTTCAAGAAGCCTTTCGCTAAGGCTGTTCTTGTGGAATTGGCAAACGGATATTTGGAAGCTCGTAGAGGGCTATGGTGAAAAAGGAAATATCTTCCGTTCAAAACTGGAAAGAAGCTTTCTGAGAAACTGCTCTGTGTTCTCTTAATTCATCTCACAGAGTTACATCTTTCCCTTCAAGAAGCCTGTCGCTAAGGCTGTTCTTGTGGAATAGGCAAAGGGATATTTGGAAGCCCATAGAGGGCTATGGTGAAAAAGGAAATATCTTCCGTTCAAAACTGGAAAGAAGCTTTCTGAGAAACTGCTCTGTGTTCTGTTAATTCATCTCACAGAGTTACATCTTTCCCTTCAAGAAGCCTTTCGCTAAGGCTGTTCTTGTGGAATTGGCAAAGGGATATGTGGAAGCCCATAGAGGGCTATGGTGAAAAAGGAAATATCTTCCGTTCAAAACAGGAAAGAAGCTTTCTGAGACACTGCTCTGTGTTCTGTTAGGTCATCTCACAGAGTTACATCTTTCCCTTCAGGAAGACTTTCGCTAAGGCTGTTCTTGTGGAATTGGCAAAGGGATATTTGGAAGCCCATAGAGGGCTATGGTGAAAAAGGAAATATCTTCCGTTCAAAACTGGAAAGAAGCTTTCTGAGAAACTGCTCTGTGTTCTGTTAATTTATCTCACAGAGTTACATCTTTCCCTTCAAGAAGCCTTTCGCTAAGTCTGTTCTTGTGGAATTGGCAAAGGGATATTTGGAAGCCCATAGAGGGCTATGGTGAAAAAGGAAATATCTTCCGTTCAAAACTGGAAAGAAGCTTTCTGAGAAACTGCTCTGTGTTCTGTTAATTCATCTCACAGAGTTACATCTTTCCCTTCAAGAAGCCTTTCGCTAAGGCTGTTCTTGTGGAATTGTAAAAGGGATATTTGGAAGCCCATAGAGGGCTATGGTGAAAAAGGAAATATCTTCCGTTCAAAACTGGAAAGAAGCTTTCTGAGAAACTGCTCTGTGTTCTGTTAATTCATCTCACAGACTTACAACTTTCCCTTCAAGAAGCCTTTCGCTAAGGCTGTTCTTGTGGAATTGGCAAAGGGATATTTGGAAGCCCATAGAGGGCTATGGTGAAAAAGGAAATATCTTCCGTTCAAAACTGGAAAGAAGCTTTCTGAGAAACTGCTCTGTGTTCTGTCAGTTCATCTCACAGAGTTACATCTTTCCCTTCAAGAAGCCTGTCGCTAAGGCTGTTCTTGTGGAATTGGCAAAGGGATATTTGGAAGCCCTTAGAGGGCTATGGTGAAAAACGAAATATCTTCCGTTCAAAACTGGAAAGAAGCTTTCTGAGAAACTGCTCTGTGTTCTGTTAATTCATCTCACAGAGTTACATCTTTCCCTTCATGAATCCTTTCGCTAAGGCTGTTCTTGTGGAATTGGCAAAGGGATATTTGGAAGCCCATAGAGGGCTATGTTGAAAAAGGAAATATCTTCCGTTCAAAACTGGAAAGAAGCTTTCTGAGACACTGCTCTGTCTTCTGTTAGGTCATCTCACAGAGTTACATCTTTCCCTTCAAGAAGCCTTTGGCTAAGGCTGTTGTTGTGGAATTGGCAAAGGGATATTTGGAAGCCCATAGAGGTCTATGGTGAAAAAGGAAATATCTTCCGTTCAAAACTGGAAAGAAGCTTTCTGAGAAACTGCTCTGTGTTCTGTTAATTCATCTCACAGACTTACATCATTCCCTTCAAGAAGCCTGTCGCTAAGGCTGTTCTTGTGGAATTGGCAAAGGGATATTTGGAAGCCCATAGAGGGCTATGGTGAAAAATGAAATATCTTCCGTTCAAAACTGGAAAGAAGCTTTCTGAGAAAGTGCTCTGTGTTCTGTTAATTCATCTCACAGAGTTACATCTTTCCCTTCAAGAAGCCTTTCGCTAAGGCTGTTCTTGTGGAATTGGAAAAGGGATATTTGGAAGCCCATAGAGGGCTATGGTGAAAAAGGAAATATCTTCCGTTCAAAACTGGAATGAAGCTTTCTGAGAAACTGCTCTGCGTTCTGTTAATTCATCTCACAGAGTTACATCATTCCCTTCAAGAAGCCTGTCGCTAAGGCTGTTCTTGTGGAATTGGCAAAGGGATATTTGGAAGCCCATAGAGGGCTACGGTGGAAAAGGAAATATCTTCCGTTCAAAACTGGAAAGAAGCTTTCTGAGAAACTGCTCTGTGTTCTGTTAATTCTTCTCACAAAGTTACATCTTTCCCTTCAAGAAGCCTTTCGCTAAGGCTGTTCTTGTGGAATTGGCAAAGGGATATTTGGAAGCCCATAGAGGGCTATGGTGAAAAAGGAAATATCTTCGGTTCAAAACAGGAAAGAAGCTTTCTGAGAAACTGCTCTGTGTTCTGTTAATTCACCTCACAGAGTTACATCTTTCCCTTCATGAATCCTTTCGCTAAGGCTGTTCTTGTGGAATTGGCAAAGGGATATTTGGAAGCCCATAGAGGGCTATGTTGAAAAAGGAAATATCTTCCGTTCAAAACTGGAAAGAAGCTTTCTGAGACACTGCTCTGTCTTCTGTTAGGTCATCTCACAGAGTTACATCTTTCCCTTCAAGAAGCCTTTGGCTAAGGCTGTTGTTGTGGAATAGGCAAAGGGATATTTGGAAGCCCATAGAGGTCTATGGTGAAAAAGGAAATATCTTCCGTTCAAAACTGGAAAGAAGCTTTCTGAGAAACTGCTCTGTGTTCTGTTAATTCATCTCACAGACTTACATCATTCCCTTCAAGAAGCCTGTCGCTAAGGCTGTTCTTGTGGAATTGGCAAAGGGATATTTGGAAGCCCATAGAGGGCTATGGTGAAAAATGAAATATCTTCCGTTCAAAACTGGAAAGAAGCTTTCTGAGAAAGTGCTCTGTGTTCTGTTAATTCATCTCACAGAGTTACATCTTTCCCTTCAAGAAGCCTTTCGCTAAGGCTGTTCTTGTGGAATTGGAAAAGGGATATTTGGAAGCCCATAGAGGGCTATGGTGAAAAAGGAAATATCTTCCGTTCAAAACTGGAATGAAGCTTTCTGAGAAACTGCTCTGTGTTCTGTTAATTCATCTCACAGAGTTACATCATTCCCTTCAAGAAGCCTGTCGCTAAGGCTGTTCTTGTGGATTTGGCAAAGGGATATTTGGAAGCCCATAGAGGGCTATGGTGAAAAAGGAAATATCTTCCGTTCAAAACTGGAAAGAAGCTTTCTGAGAAACTGCTCTGTGTTCTGTTAATTCATCTCACAGAGTTACATCTTTCCCTTCAAGAAGCCTTTCGCTAAGGCTGTTCTTGTGGAATTGGCAAACGGATATTTGGAAGCTCGTAGAGGGCTATGGTGAAAAAGGAAATATCTTCCGTTCAAAACTGGAAAGAAGCTTTCTGAGAAACTGCTCTGTGTTCTGTTAATTCATCTCACAGAGTTACATCTTTCCCTTCAAGAAGCCTGTCGCTAAGGCTGTTCTTGTGGAATTGGCAAAGGGATATTTGGAAGCCCGTAGAGGGCTATGGTGAAAAAGGAAATATCTTCCGTTCAAAACTGGAAAGAAGCTTTCTGAGAAACTGCTCTGTGTTCTGTTAATTCATCTCACAGAGTTACATCTTTCCCTTCAAGAAGCCATTCGCTAAGGCTGTTCTTGTGGAATTGGCAAAGGGATATTTGGAAGCCCATAGAGGGCTATGGTGAAAAAGGAAATATCTTCCGTTCAAAACTGGAAAGAAGCTTTCTGAGAAACTGCTCTGTGTTCTCTTAATTCATCTCACAGAGTTACATCTTTCCCTTCAAGAAGCCTGTCGCTAAGGCTGTTCTTGTGGAATAGGCAAAGGGATATTTGGAAGCCCATAGAGGGCTATGGTGAAAAAGGAAATATCTTCCGTTCAAAACTGGAAAGAAGCTTTCTGAGAAACTGCTCTGTGTTCTGTTAATTCATCTCACAGAGTTACATCTTTCCCTTCAAGAAGCCTTTCGCTAAGGCTGTTCTTGTGGAATTGGCAAAGGGATATTTGGAAGCCCATAGAGGGCTATGGTGAAAAAGGAAATATCTTCCGTTCAAAACAGGAAAGAAGCTTTCTGAGACACTGCTCTGTGTTCTGTTAGGTCATCTCACAGAGTTACATCTTTCCCTTCAGGAAGACTTTCGCTAAGGCTGTTCTTGTGGAATTGGCAAAGGGATATTTGGAAGCCCATAGAGGGCTATGGTGAAAAAGGAAATATCTTCCGTTCAAAACTGGAAAGAAGCTTTCTGAGAAACTGCTCTGTGTTCTGTTAATTTATCTCACAGAGTTACATCTTTCCCTTCAAGAAGCCTTTCGCTAAGTCTGTTCTTGTGGAATTGGCAAAGGGATATTTGGAAGCCCATAGAGGGCTATGGTGAAAAAGGAAATATCTTCCGTTCAAAACTGGAAAGAAGCTTTCTGAGAAACTGCTCTGTGTTCTGTTAATTCATCTCACAGAGTTACATCTTTCCCTTCAAGAAGCCTTTCGCTAAGGCTGTTCTTGTGGAATTGTAAAAGGGATATTTGGAAGCCCATAGAGGGCTATGGTGAAAAAGGAAATATCTTCCGTTCAAAACTGGAAAGAAGCTTTCTGAGAAACTGCTCTGTGTTCTGTTAATTCATCTCACAGACTTACAACTTTCCCTTCAAGAAGCCTTTCGCTAAGGCTGTTCTTGTGGAATTGGCAAAGGGATATTTGGAAGCCCATAGAGGGCTATGGTGAAAAAGGAAATATCTTCCGTTCAAAACTGGAAAGAAGCTTTCTGAGAAACTGCTCTGTGTTCTGTCAGTTCATCTCACAGAGTTACATCTTTCCCTTCAAGAAGCCTGTCGCTAAGGCTGTTCTTGTGGAATTGGCAAAGGGATATTTGGAAGCCCTTAGAGGGCTATGGTGAAAAACGAAATATCTTCCGTTCAAAACTGGAAAGAAGCTTTCTGAGAAACTGCTCTGTGTTCTGTTAATTCATCTCACAGAGTTACATCTTTCCCTTCATGAATCCTTTCGCTAAGGCTGTTCTTGTGGAATTGGCAAAGGGATATTTGGAAGCCCATAGAGGGCTATGTTGAAAAAGGAAATATCTTCCGTTCAAAACTGGAAAGAAGCTTTCTGAGACACTGCTCTGTCTTCTGTTAGGTCATCTCACAGAGTTACATCTTTCCCTTCAAGAAGCCTTTCGCTAAGGCTGTTCTTGTGGAATTGGCAAACGGATATTTGGAAGCTCGTAGAGGGCTATGGTGAAAAAGGAAATATCTTCCGTTCAAAACTGGAAAGAAGCTTTCTGAGAAACTGCTCTGTGTTCTCTTAATTCATCTCACAGAGTTACATCTTTCCCTTCAAGAAGCCTGTCGCTAAGGCTGTTCTTGTGGAATAGGCAAAGGGATATTTGGAAGCCCATAGAGGGCTATGGTGAAAAAGGAAATATCTTCCGTTCAAAACTGGAAAGAAGCTTTCTGAGAAACTGCTCTGTGTTCTGTTAATTCATCTCACAGAGTTACATCTTTCCCTTCAAGAAGCCTTTCGCTAAGGCTGTTCTTGTGGAATTGGCAAAGGGATATGTGGAAGCCCATAGAGGGCTATGGTGAAAAAGGAAATATCTTCCGTTCAAAACAGGAAAGAAGCTTTCTGAGACACTGCTCTGTGTTCTGTTAGGTCATCTCACAGAGTTACATCTTTCCCTTCAGGAAGACTTTCGCTAAGGCTGTTCTTGTGGAATTGGCAAAGGGATATTTGGAAGCCCATAGAGGGCTATGGTGAAAAAGGAAATATCTTCCGTTCAAAACTGGAAAGAAGCTTTCTGAGAAACTGCTCTGTGTTCTGTTAATTTATCTCACAGAGTTACATCTTTCCCTTCAAGAAGCCTTTCGCTAAGTCTGTTCTTGTGGAATTGGCAAAGGGATATTTGGAAGCCCATAGAGGGCTATGGTGAAAAAGGAAATATCTTCCGTTCAAAACTGGAAAGAAGCTTTCTGAGAAACTGCTCTGTGTTCTGTTAATTCATCTCACAGAGTTACATCTTTCCCTTCAAGAAGCCTTTCGCTAAGGCTGTTCTTGTGGAATTGTAAAAGGGATATTTGGAAGCCCATAGAGGGCTATGGTGAAAAAGGAAATATCTTCCGTTCAAAACTGGAAAGAAGCTTTCTGAGAAACTGCTCTGTGTTCTGTTAATTCATCTCACAGACTTACAACTTTCCCTTCAAGAAGCCTTTCGCTAAGGCTGTTCTTGTGGAATTGGCAAAGGGATATTTGGAAGCCCATAGAGGGCTATGGTGAAAAAGGAAATATCTTCCGTTCAAAACTGGAAAGAAGCTTTCTGAGAAACTGCTCTGTGTTCTGTCAGTTCATCTCACAGAGTTACATCTTTCCCTTCAAGAAGCCTGTCGCTAAGGCTGTTCTTGTGGAATTGGCAAAGGGATATTTGGAAGCCCTTAGAGGGCTATGGTGAAAAACGAAATATCTTCCGTTCAAAACTGGAAAGAAGCTTTCTGAGAAACTGCTCTGTGTTCTGTTAATTCATCTCACAGAGTTACATCTTTCCCTTCATGAATCCTTTCGCTAAGGCTGTTCTTGTGGAATTGGCAAAGGGATATTTGGAAGCCCATAGAGGGCTATGTTGAAAAAGGAAATATCTTCCGTTCAAAACTGGAAAGAAGCTTTCTGAGACACTGCTCTGTCTTCTGTTAGGTCATCTCACAGAGTTACATCTTTCCCTTCAAGAAGCCTTTGGCTAAGGCTGTTGTTGTGGAATTGGCAAAGGGATATTTGGAAGCCCATAGAGGTCTATGGTGAAAAAGGAAATATCTTCCGTTCAAAACTGGAAAGAAGCTTTCTGAGAAACTGCTCTGTGTTCTGTTAATTCATCTCACAGACTTACATCATTCCCTTCAAGAAGCCTGTCGCTAAGGCTGTTCTTGTGGAATTGGCAAAGGGATATTTGGAAGCCCATAGAGGGCTATGGTGAAAAATGAAATATCTTCCGTTCAAAACTGGAAAGAAGCTTTCTGAGAAAGTGCTCTGTGTTCTGTTAATTCATCTCACAGAGTTACATCTTTCCCTTCAAGAAGCCTTTCGCTAAGGCTGTTCTTGTGGAATTGGAAAAGGGATATTTGGAAGCCCATAGAGGGCTATGGTGAAAAAGGAAATATCTTCCGTTCAAAACTGGAATGAAGCTTTCTGAGAAACTGCTCTGCGTTCTGTTAATTCATCTCACAGAGTTACATCATTCCCTTCAAGAAGCCTGTCGCTAAGGCTGTTCTTGTGGAATTGGCAAAGGGATATTTGGAAGCCCATAGAGGGCTACGGTGGAAAAGGAAATATCTTCCGTTCAAAACTGGAAAGAAGCTTTCTGAGAAACTGCTCTGTGTTCTGTTAATTCATCTCACAGAGTTACATCTTTCCCTTCAAGAAGCCTGTCGCTAAGGCTGTTCTTGTGGAATTGGCAAAGGGATATTTGGAAGCCCGTAGAGGGCTATGGTGAAAAAGGAAATATCTTCCGTTCAAAACTGGAAAGAAGCTTTCTGAGAAACTGCTCTGTGTTCTGTTAATTCATCTCACAGAGTTACATCTTTCCCTTCAAGAAGCCATTCGCTAAGGCTGTTCTTGTGGAATTGGCAAAGGGATATTTGGAAGCCCATAGAGGGCTATGGTGAAAAAGGAAATATCTTCCGTTCAAAACTGGAAAGAAGCTTTCTGAGAAACTGCTCTGTGTTCTCTTAATTCATCTCACAGAGTTACATCTTTCCCTTCAAGAAGCCTGTCGCTAAGGCTGTTCTTGTGGAATAGGCAAAGGGATATTTGGAAGCCCATAGAGGGCTATGGTGAAAAAGGAAATATCTTCCGTTCAAAACTGGAAAGAAGCTTTCTGAGAAACTGCTCTGTGTTCTGTTAATTCATCTCACAGAGTTACATCTTTCCCTTCAAGAAGCCTTTCGCTAAGGCTGTTCTTGTGGAATTGGCAAAGGGATATTTGGAAGCCCATAGAGGGCTATGGTGAAAAAGGAAATATCTTCCGTTCAAAACAGGAAAGAAGCTTTCTGAGACACTGCTCTGTGTTCTGTTAGGTCATCTCACAGAGTTACATCTTTCCCTTCAGGAAGACTTTCGCTAAGGCTGTTCTTGTGGAATTGGCAAAGGGATATTTGGAAGCCCATAGAGGGCTATGGTGAAAAAGGAAATATCTTCCGTTCAAAACTGGAAAGAAGCTTTCTGAGAAACTGCTCTGTGTTCTGTTAATTTATCTCACAGAGTTACATCTTTCCCTTCAAGAAGCCTTTCGCTAAGTCTGTTCTTGTGGAATTGGCAAAGGGATATTTGGAAGCCCATAGAGGGCTATGGTGAAAAAGGAAATATCTTCCGTTCAAAACTGGAAAGAAGCTTTCTGAGAAACTGCTCTGTGTTCTGTTAATTCATCTCACAGAGTTACATCTTTCCCTTCAAGAAGCCTTTCGCTAAGGCTGTTCTTGTGGAATTGTAAAAGGGATATTTGGAAGCCCATAGAGGGCTATGGTGAAAAAGGAAATATCTTCCGTTCAAAACTGGAAAGAAGCTTTCTGAGAAACTGCTCTGTGTTCTGTTAATTCATCTCACAGACTTACAACTTTCCCTTCAAGAAGCCTTTCGCTAAGGCTGTTCTTGTGGAATTGGCAAAGGGATATTTGGAAGCCCATAGAGGGCTATGGTGAAAAAGGAAATATCTTCCGTTCAAAACTGGAAAGAAGCTTTCTGAGAAACTGCTCTGTGTTCTGTCAGTTCATCTCACAGAGTTACATCTTTCCCTTCAAGAAGCCTGTCGCTAAGGCTGTTCTTGTGGAATTGGCAAAGGGATATTTGGAAGCCCTTAGAGGGCTATGGTGAAAAACGAAATATCTTCCGTTCAAAACTGGAAAGAAGCTTTCTGAGAAACTGCTCTGTGTTCTGTTAATTCATCTCACAGAGTTACATCTTTCCCTTCATGAATCCTTTCGCTAAGGCTGTTCTTGTGGAATTGGCAAAGGGATATTTGGAAGCCCATAGAGGGCTATGTTGAAAAAGGAAATATCTTCCGTTCAAAACTGGAAAGAAGCTTTCTGAGACACTGCTCTGTCTTCTGTTAGGTCATCTCACAGAGTTACATCTTTCCCTTCAAGAAGCCTTTCGCTAAGGCTGTTCTTGTGGAATTGGCAAACGGATATTTGGAAGCTCGTAGAGGGCTATGGTGAAAAAGGAAATATCTTCCGTTCAAAACTGGAAAGAAGCTTTCTGAGAAACTGCTCTGTGTTCTCTTAATTCATCTCACAGAGTTACATCTTTTCCTTCAAGAAGCCTGTCGCTAAGGCTGTTCTTGTGGAATAGGCAAAGGGATATTTGGAAGCCCATAGAGGGCTATGGTGAAAAAGGAAATATCTTCCGTTCAAAACTGGAAAGAAGCTTTCTGAGAAACTGCTCTGTGTTCTGTTAATTCATCTCACAGAGTTACATCTTTCCCTTCAAGAAGCCTTTCGCTAAGGCTGTTCTTGTGGAATTGGCAAAGGGATATGTGGAAGCCCATAGAGGGCTATGGTGAAAAAGGAAATATCTTCCGTTCAAAACAGGAAAGAAGCTTTCTGAGACACTGCTCTGTGTTCTGTTAGGTCATCTCACAGAGTTACATCTTTCCCTTCAGGAAGACTTTCGCTAAGGCTGTTCTTGTGGAATTGGCAAAGGGATATTTGGAAGCCCATAGAGGGCTATGGTGAAAAAGGAAATATCTTCCGTTCAAAACTGGAAAGAAGCTTTCTGAGAAACTGCTCTGTGTTCTGTTAATTTATCTCACAGAGTTACATCTTTCCCTTCAAGAAGCCTTTCGCTAAGTCTGTTCTTGTGGAATTGGCAAAGGGATATTTGGAAGCCCATAGAGGGCTATGGTGAAAAAGGAAATATCTTCCGTTCAAAACTGGAAAGAAGCTTTCTGAGAAACTGCTCTGTGTTCTGTTAATTCATCTCACAGAGTTACATCTTTCCCTTCAAGAAGCCTTTCGCTAAGGCTGTTCTTGTGGAATTGTAAAAGGGATATTTGGAAGCCCATAGAGGGCTATGGTGAAAAAGGAAATATCTTCCGTTCAAAACTGGAAAGAAGCTTTCTGAGAAACTGCTCTGTGTTCTGTTAATTCATCTCACAGACTTACAACTTTCCCTTCAAGAAGCCTTTCGCTAAGGCTGTTCTTATGGAATTGGCAAAGGGATATTTGGAAGCCCATAGAGGGCTATGGTGAAAAAGGAAATATCTTCCGTTCAAAACTGGAAAGAAGCTTTCTGAGAAACTGCTCTGTGTTCTGTCAGTTCATCTCACAGAGTTACATCTTTCCCTTCAAGAAGCCTGTCGCTAAGGCTGTTCTTGTGGAATTGGCAAACGGATATTTGGAAGCCCTTAGAGGGCTATGGTGAAAAACGAAACATCTTCCGTTCAAAACTGGAAAGAAGCTTTCTGAGAAACTGCTCTGTGTTCTGTTAATTCATCTCACAGAGTTACATCTTTCCCTTCATGAATCCTTTCGCTAAGGCTGTTCTTGTGGAATTGGCAAAGGGATATTTGGAAGCCCATAGAGGGCTATGTTGAAAAAGGAAATATCTTCCGTTCAAAACTGGAAAGAAGCTTTCTGAGACACTGCTCTGTCTTCTGTTAGGTCATCTCACAGAGTTACATCTTTCCCTTCAAGAAGCCTTTCGCTAAGGCTGTTCTTGTGGAATTGGCAAACGGATATTTGGAAGCTCGTAGAGGGCTATGGTGAAAAAGGAAATATCTTCCGTTCAAAACTGGAAAGAAGCTTTCTGAGAAACTGCTCTGTGTTCTCTTAATTCATCTCACAGAGTTACATCTTTCCCTTCAAGAAGCCTGTCGCTAAGGCTGTTCTTGTGGAATAGGCAAAGGGATATTTGGAAGCCCATAGAGGGCTATGGTGAAAAAGGAAATATCTTCCGTTCAAAACTGGAAAGAAGCTTTCTGAGAAACTGCTCTGTGTTCTGTTAATTCATCTCACAGAGTTACATCTTTCCCTTCAAGAAGCCTTTCGCTAAGGCTGTTCTTGTGGAATTGGCAAAGGGATATGTGGAAGCCCATAGAGGGCTATGGTGAAAAAGGAAATATCTTCCGTTCAAAACAGGAAAGAAGCTTTCTGAGACACTGCTCTGTGTTCTGTTAGGTCATCTCACAGAGTTACATCTTTCCCTTCAGGAAGACTTTCGCTAAGGCTGTTCTTGTGGAATTGGCAAAGGGATATTTGGAAGCCCATAGAGGGCTATGGTGAAAAAGGAAATATCTTCCGTTCAAAACTGGAAAGAAGCTTTCTGAGAAACTGCTCTGTGTTCTGTTAATTTATCTCACAGAGTTACATCTTTCCCTTCAAGAAGCCTTTCGCTAAGTCTGTTCTTGTGGAATTGGCAAAGGGATATTTGGAAGCCCATAGAGGGCTATGGTGAAAAAGGAAATATCTTCCGTTCAAAACTGGAAAGAAGCTTTCTGAGAAACTGCTCTGTGTTCTGTTAATTCATCTCACAGAGTTACATCTTTCCCTTCAAGAAGCCTTTCGCTAAGGCTGTTCTTGTGGAATTGTAAAAGGGATATTTGGAAGCCCATAGAGGGCTATGGTGAAAAAGGAAATATCTTCCGTTCAAAACTGGAAAGAAGCTTTCTGAGAAACTGCTCTGTGTTCTGTTAATTCATCTCACAGACTTACAACTTTCCCTTCAAGAAGCCTTTCGCTAAGGCTGTTCTTGTGGAATTGGCAAAGGGATATTTGGAAGCCCATAGAGGGCTATGGTGAAAAAGGAAATATCTTCCGTTCAAAACTGGAAAGAAGCTTTCTGAGAAACTGCTCTGTGTTCTGTCAGTTCATCTCACAGAGTTACATCTTTCCCTTCAAGAAGCCTGTCGCTAAGGCTGTTCTTGTGGAATTGGCAAAGGGATATTTGGAAGCCCTTAGAGGGCTATGGTGAAAAACGAAATATCTTCCGTTCAAAACTGGAAAGAAGCTTTCTGAGAAACTGCTCTGTGTTCTGTTAATTCATCTCACAGAGTTACATCTTTCCCTTCATGAATCCTTTCGCTAAGGCTGTTCTTGTGGAATTGGCAAAGGGATATTTGGAAGCCCATAGAGGGCTATGTTGAAAAAGGAAATATCTTCCGTTCAAAACTGGAAAGAAGCTTTCTGAGACACTGCTCTGTCTTCTGTTAGGTCATCTCACAGAGTTACATCTTTCCCTTCAAGAAGCCTTTGGCTAAGGCTGTTGTTGTGGAATTGGCAAAGGGATATTTGGAAGCCCATAGAGGTCTATGGTGAAAAAGGAAATATCTTCCGTTCAAAACTGGAAAGAAGCTTTCTGAGAAACTGCTCTGTGTTCTGTTAATTCATCTCACAGACTTACATCATTCCCTTCAAGAAGCCTGTCGCTAAGGCTGTTCTTGTGGAATTGGCAAAGGGATATTTGGAAGCCCATAGAGGGCTATGGTGAAAAATGAAATATCTTCCGTTCAAAACTGGAAAGAAGCTTTCTGAGAAAGTGCTCTGTGTTCTGTTAATTCATCTCACAGAGTTACATCTTTCCCTTCAAGAAGCCTTTCGCTAAGGCTGTTCTTGTGGAATTGGAAAAGGGATATTTGGAAGCCCATAGAGGGCTATGGTGAAAAAGGAAATATCTTCCGTTCAAAACTGGAATGAAGCTTTCTGAGAAACTGCTCTGCGTTCTGTTAATTCATCTCACAGAGTTACATCATTCCCTTCAAGAAGCCTGTCGCTAAGGCTGTTCTTGTGGAATTGGCAAAGGGATATTTGGAAGCCCATAGAGGGCTACGGTGGAAAAGGAAATATCTTCCGTTCAAAACTGGAAAGAAGCTTTCTGAGAAACTGCTCTGTGTTCTGTTAATTCTTCTCACAAAGTTACATCTTTCCCTTCAAGAAGCCTTTCGCTAAGGCTGTTCTTGTGGAATTGGCAAAGGGATATTTGGAAGCCCATAGAGGGCTATGGTGAAAAAGGAAATATCTTCGGTTCAAAACAGGAAAGAAGCTTTCTGAGAAACTGCTCTGTGTTCTGTTAATTCATCTCACAGAGTTGCATCTTTCTCTTCAAGAAGCCTTTCGCTAAGGCTGTTCTTGTGGAATTGGCAAAGGGATATTTGGAAGCCCATAGAGGGCTATGGTGAAAAAGGAAATATCTTCCGTTCAAAACTGGAAAGAAGCTTTCTGAGAAACTGCTCTGTGTTCTGTTAATTCATCTCACAGAGTTACATCTTTCCCTTCAAGAAGCCTTTCGCTAAGGCTGTTCTTGTGGAATTGGCAAAGGGATATTTGGAAGCCCATAGAGGGCTATGGTGAAAAAGGAAATATCTTGCGTTCAAAACTAGAAAGAAGCTTTCTGAGAAACTGCTCTGTGTTCTGTTAGTTCATCTCACAGAGTTACATCTTTCCCCTCAAGAAGCCTGTCGCTAAGGCTGTTCTTGTGGATTTGGCAAAGGGATATTTGGAAGCCCATAGAGGGCTATGGTGAAAAAGGAAATATCTTCCGTTCAAAACTGGAAAGAAGCTTTCTGAGAAACTGCTCTGTGTTCTGTTAATTCATCTCACAGAGTTACATCTTTCCCTTCAAGAAGCCATTCGCTAAGGCTGTTCTTGTGGAATTGGCAAAGGGATATTTGGAAGCCCATAGAGGGCTATGGTGAAAAAGGAAATATCTTCCGGTCAAAACTGGAAAGAAGCTTTCTGAGAAACTGCTCTGTGTTCTGTTAATTCATCTCACAGAGTTATATCTTTCCCTTCAAGAAGCCTGTCGCTAAGGCTGTTCTTGGGGAATTGGCAAAGGGATATTTGGAAGCCCATAGACGGCTATGGTGAAAAAGGAAATATCTTCCGTTCAAAACTGGAAAGAAGCTTTCTGACAAACTGCTCTGTGTTTTGTTAATTCATCTCACAGAGTTACATCTTTCCCTTCAAGAAGCCTTTCGCTAAGGCTGTTCTTCTGGAATTGGCAAAGGGATATTTGGAAGCCCAGAGAGGGCTATGGTGAAAAAGGAAATATCTTCCGTTCAAAACTGGAAAGAAGCTTTCTGAGAAACTGCTCTGTGTTCTGTTAATTCATCTCACAGAGTTACATCTTTCCCTTCAAGAAGCCTTTCGCTAAGGCTGTTCTTGTGTAATTGGCAAAGGGATATTTGGAAGCCCATAGAGTGCTATGGTGAAAAAGGAAATACCTTCCGTTCAAAACTGGAAAGAAGCTTTCTGAGAAACTGCTCTGTGTTCCGTTAATTCATCTCACAGAGTTACATCTTTCCCTTCAAGAAGCCTGTCGCTAAGGCTGTTCTTGTGGAATTGGCAAAGGGATATTTGGAAGCCCATAGAGGACTATGGTGAAAAAGGAAATATCTTCCATTCAAAACTGGAAAGAAGCTTTCTGAGAAACTGCTCTGTGTTCTGTTAATTCATCTCACAAAGTTACATCTTTCCCTTCAAGAAGCCTTTCGCTAAGGCTGTTCTTGTGGAATTGGCAAACGGATATTTGGAAGCTCGTAGAGGGCTATGGTGAAAAAGGAAATATCTTCCGTTCAAAACTGGAAAGAAGCTTTCTGAGAAACTGCTCTGTGTTCTGTTAATTCATCTCACAGAGTTACATCTTTCCCTTCAAGAAGCCTGTCGCTAAGGCTGTTCTTGTGGAATTGGCAAAGGGATATTTGGAAGCCCGTAGAGGGCTATGGTGAAAAAGGAAATATCTTCCGTTCAAAACTGGAAAGAAGCTTTCTGAGAAACTGCTCTGTGTTCTGTTAATTCATCTCACAGAGTTACATCTTTCCCTTCAAGAAGCCATTCGCTAAGGCTGTTCTTGTGGAATTGGCAAAGGGATATTTGGAAGCCCATAGAGGGCTATGGTGAAAAAGGAAATATCTTCCGTTCAAAACTGGAAAGAAGCTTTCTGAGAAACTGCTCTGTGTTCTCTTAATTCATCTCACAGAGTTACATCTTTCCCTTCAAGAAGCCTGTCGCTAAGGCTGTTCTTGTGGAATAGGCAAAGGGATATTTGGAAGCCCATAGAGGGCTATGGTGAAAAAGGAAATATCTTCCGTTCAAAACTGGAAAGAAGCTTTCTGAGAAACTGCTCTGTGTTCTGTTAATTCATCTCACAGAGTTACATCTTTCCCTTCAAGAAGCCTTTCGCTAAGGCTGTTCTTGTGGAATTGGCAAAGGGATATTTGGAAGCCCATAGAGGGCTATGGTGAAAAAGGAAACATCTTCCGTTCAAAACAGGAAAGAAGCTTTCTGAGACACTGCTCTGTGTTCTGTTAGGTCATCTCACAGAGTTACATCTTTCCCTTCAGGAAGACTTTCGCTAAGGCTGTTCTTGTGGAATTGGCAAAGGGATATTTGGAAGCCCATAGAGGGCTATGGTGAAAAAGGAAATATCTTCCGTTCAAAACTGGAAAGAAGCTTTCTGAGAAACTGCTCTGTGTTCTGTTAATTTATCTCACAGAGTTACATCTTTCCCTTCAAGAAGCCTTTCGCTAAGTCTGTTCTTGTGGAATTGGCAAAGGGATATTTGGAAGCCCATAGAGGGCTATGGTGAAAAAGGAAATATCTTCCGTTCAAAACTGGAAAGAAGCTTTCTGAGAAACTGCTCTGTGTTCTGTTAATTCATCTCACAGAGTTACATCTTTCCCTTCAAGAAGCCTTTCGCTAAGGCTGTTCTTGTGGAATTGTAAAAGGGATATTTGGAAGCCCATAGAGGGCTATGGTGAAAAAGGAAATATCTTCCGTTCAAAACTGGAAAGAAGCTTTCTGAGAAACTGCTCTGTGTTCTGTTAATTCATCTCACAGACTTACAACTTTCCCTTCAAGAAGCCTTTCGCTAAGGCTGTTCTTGTGGAATTGGCAAAGGGATATTTGGAAGC
Organism: Chlorocebus sabaeus; assembly: GCF_047675955.1. NCBI lineage: Eukaryota > Metazoa > Chordata > Mammalia > Primates > Cercopithecidae > Chlorocebus > Chlorocebus sabaeus. Next base: position 1,460,266 of record NW_027327626.1, read on the forward strand.
CCATAGAGGGCTATGGTGAAAAAGGAAATATCTTCCGTTCAAAACTGGAAAGAAGCTTTCTGAGAAACTGCTCTGTGTTCTGTCAGTTCATCTCACAGAGTTACATCTTTCCCTTCAAGAAGCCTGTCGCTAAGGCTGTTCTTGTGGAATTGGCAAAGGGATATTTGGAAGCCCTTAGAGGGCTATGGTGAAAAAGGAAATATCTTCCGTTCAAAACTGGAAAGAAGCTTTCTGAGAAACTGCTCTGTGTTCTGTTAATTCATCTCACAGAGTTACATCTTTCCCTTCATGAATCCTTTCGCTAAGGCTGTTCTTGTGGAATTGGCAAAGGGATATTTGGAAGCCCATAGAGGGCTATGTTGAAAAAGGAAATATCTTCCGTTCAAAACTGGAAAGAAGCTTTCTGAGACACTGCTCTGTCTTCTGTTAGGTCATCTCACAGAGTTACATCTTTCCCTTCAAGAAGCCTTTCGCTAAGGCTGTTCTTGTGGAATTGGCAAACGGATATTTGGAAGCTCGTAGAGGGCTATGGTGAAAAAGGAAATATCTTCCGTTCAAAACTGGAAAGAAGCTTTCTGAGAAACTGCTCTGTGTTCTCTTAATTCATCTCACAGAGTTACATCTTTCCCTTCAAGAAGCCTGTCGCTAAGGCTGTTCTTGTGGAATAGGCAAAGGGATATTTGGAAGCCCATAGAGGGCTATGGTGAAAAAGGAAATATCTTCCGTTCAAAACTGGAAAGAAGCTTTCTGAGAAACTGCTCTGTGTTCTGTTAATTCATCTCACAGAGTTACATCTTTCCCTTCAAGAAGCCTTTCGCTAAGGCTGTTCTTGTGGAATTGGCAAAGGGATATTTGGAAGCCCATAGAGGGCTATGGTGAAAAAGGAAATATCTTCCGTTCAAAACAGGAAAGAAGCTTTCTGAGACACTGCTCTGTGTTCTGTTAGGTCATCTCACAGAGTTACATCTTTCCCTTCAGGAAGACTTTCGCTAAGGCTGTTCTTGTGGAATTGGCAAAGGGATATTTGGAAGCCCATAGAGGGCTATGGTGAAAAAGGAAATATCTTCCGTTCAAAACTGGAAAGAAGCTTTCTGAGAAACTGCTCTGTGTTCTGTTAATTTATCTCACAGAGTTACATCTTTCCCTTCAAGAAGCCTTTCGCTAAGTCTGTTCTTGTGGAATTGGCAAAGGGATATTTGGAAGCCCATAGAGGGCTATGGTGAAAAAGGAAATATCTTCCGTTCAAAACTGGAAAGAAGCTTTCTGAGAAACTGCTCTGTGTTCTGTTAATTCATCTCACAGAGTTACATCTTTCCCTTCAAGAAGCCTTTCGCTAAGGCTGTTCTTGTGGAATTGTAAAAGGGATATTTGGAAGCCCATAGAGGGCTATGGTGAAAAAGGAAATATCTTCCGTTCAAAACTGGAAAGAAGCTTTCTGAGAAACTGCTCTGTGTTCTGTTAATTCATCTCACAGACTTACAACTTTCCCTTCAAGAAGCCTTTCGCTAAGGCTGTTCTTGTGGAATTGGCAAAGGGATATTTGGAAGCCCATAGAGGGCTATGGTGAAAAAGGAAATATCTTCCGTTCAAAACTGGAAAGAAGCTTTCTGAGAAACTGCTCTGTGTTCTGTCAGTTCATCTCACAGAGTTACATCTTTCCCTTCAAGAAGCCTGTCGCTAAGGCTGTTCTTGTGGAATTGGCAAAGGGATATTTGGAAGCCCTTAGAGGGCTATGGTGAAAAACGAAATATCTTCCGTTCAAAACTGGAAAGAAGCTTTCTGAGAAACTGCTCTGTGTTCTGTTAATTCATCTCACAGAGTTACATCTTTCCCTTCATGAATCCTTTCGCTAAGGCTGTTCTTGTGGAATTGGCAAAGGGATATTTGGAAGCCCATAGAGGGCTATGTTGAAAAAGGAAATATCTTCCGTTCAAAACTGGAAAGAAGCTTTCTGAGACACTGCTCTGTCTTCTGTTAGGTCATCTCACAGAGTTACATCTTTCCCTTCAAGAAGCCTTTGGCTAAGGCTGTTGTTGTGGAATTGGCAAAGGGATATTTGGAAGCCCATAGAGGTCTATGGTGAAAAAGGAAATATCTTCCGTTCAAAACTGGAAAGAAGCTTTCTGAGAAACTGCTCTGTGTTCTGTTAATTCATCTCACAGACTTACATCATTCCCTTCAAGAAGCCTGTCGCTAAGGCTGTTCTTGTGGAATTGTCAAAGGGATATTTGGAAGCCCATAGAGGGCTATGGTGAAAAATGAAATATCTTCCGTTCAAAACTGGAAAGAAGCTTTCTGAGAAAGTGCTCTGTGTTCTGTTAATTCATCTCACAGAGTTACATCTTTCCCTTCAAGAAGCCTTTCGCTAAGGCTGTTCTTGTGGAATTGGAAAAGGGATATTTGGAAGCCCATAGAGGGCTATGGTGAAAAAGGAAATATCTTCCGTTCAAAACTGGAATGAAGCTTTCTGAGAAACTGCTCTGTGTTCTGTTAATTCATCTCACAGAGTTACATCATTCCCTTCAAGAAGCCTGTCGCTAAGGCTGTTCTTGTGGAATTGGCAAAGGGATATTTGGAAGCCCATAGAGGGCTACGGTGGAAAAGGAAATATCTTCCGTTCAAAACTGGAAAGAAGCTTTCTGAGAAACTGCTCTGTGTTCTGTTAATTCATCTCACAGAGTTACATCTTTCCCTTCAAGAAGCCTTTCGCTAAGGCTGTTCTTGTGGAATTGGCAAAGGGATATTTGGAAGCCCATAGAGGGCTATGGTGAAAAAGGAAATATCTTCGGTTCAAAACAGGAAAGAAGCTTTCTGAGAAACTGCTCTGTGTTCTGTTAATTCATCTCACAGAGTTGCATCTTTCTCTTCAAGAAGCCTTTCGCTAAGGCTGTTCTTGTGGAATTGGCAAAGGGATATTTGGAAGCCCATAGAGGGCTATGGTGAAAAAGGAAATATCTTCCGTTCAAAACTGGAAAGAAGCTTTCTGACAAACTGCTCTGTGTTTTGTTAATTCATCTCACAGAGTTACATCTTTCCCTTCAAGAAGCCTGTCGCTAAGGCTGTTCTTGTGGAATTGGCAAAGGGATATTTGGAAGCCCGTAGAGGGCTATGGTGAAAAAGGAAATATCTTCCGTTCAAAACTGGAAAGAAGCTTTCTGAGAAACTGCTCTGTGTTCTGTTAATTCATCTCACAGAGTTACATCTTTCCCTTCAAGAAGCCATTCGCTAAGGCTGTTCTTGTGGAATTGGCAAAGGGATATTTGGAAGCCCATAGAGGGCTATGGTGAAAAAGGAAATATCTTCCGTTCAAAACTGGAAAGAAGCTTTCTGAGAAACTGCTCTGTGTTCTCTTAATTCATCTCACAGAGTTACATCTTTCCCTTCAAGAAGCCTGTCGCTAAGGCTGTTCTTGTGGAATAGGCAAAGGGATATTTGGAAGCCCATAGAGGGCTATGGTGAAAAAGGAAATATCTTCCGTTCAAAACTGGAAAGAAGCTTTCTGAGAAACTGCTCTGTGTTCTGTTAATTCATCTCACAGAGTTACATCTTTCCCTTCAAGAAGCCTGTCGCTAAGGCTGTTCTTGTGGAATTGGCAAAGGGATATTTGGAAGCCCGTAGAGGGCTATGGTGAAAAAGGAAATATCTTCCGTTCAAAACTGGAAAGAAGCTTTCTGAGAAACTGCTCTGTGTTCTGTTAATTCATCTCACAGAGTTACATCTTTCCCTTCAAGAAGCCATTCGCTAAGGCTGTTCTTGTGGAATTGGCAAAGGGATATTTGGAAGCCCATAGAGGGCTATGGTGAAAAAGGAAATATCTTCCGTTCAAAACTGGAAAGAAGCTTTCTGAGAAACTGCTCTGTGTTCTCTTAATTCATCTCACAGAGTTACATCTTTCCCTTCAAGAAGCCTGTCGCTAAGGCTGTTCTTGTGGAATAGGCAAAGGGATATTTGGAAGCCCATAGAGGGCTATGGTGAAAAAGGAAATATCTTCCGTTCAAAACTGGAAAGAAGCTTTCTGAGAAACTGCTCTGTGTTCTGTTAATTCATCTCACAGAGTTACATCTTTCCCTTCAAGAAGCCTTTCGCTAAGGCTGTTCTTGTGGAATTGGCAAAGGGATATTTGGAAGCCCATAGAGGGCTATGGTGAAAAAGGAAACATCTTCCGTTCAAAACAGGAAAGAAGCTTTCTGAGACACTGCTCTGTGTTCTGTTAGGTCATCTCACAGAGTTACATCTTTCCCTTCAGGAAGACTTTCGCTAAGGCTGTTCTTGTGGAATTGGCAAAGGGATATTTGGAAGCCCATAGAGGGCTATGGTGAAAAAGGAAATATCTTCCGTTCAAAACTGGAAAGAAGCTTTCTGAGAAACTGCTCTGTGTTCTGTTAATTTATCTCACAGAGTTACATCTTTCCCTTCAAGAAGCCTTTCGCTAAGTCTGTTCTTGTGGAATTGGCAAAGGGATATTTGGAAGCCCATAGAGGGCTATGGTGAAAAAGGAAATATCTTCCGTTCAAAACTGGAAAGAAGCTTTCTGAGAAACTGCTCTGTGTTCTGTTAATTCATCTCACAGAGTTACATCTTTCCCTTCAAGAAGCCTTTCGCTAAGGCTGTTCTTGTGGAATTGTAAAAGGGATATTTGGAAGCCCATAGAGGGCTATGGTGAAAAAGGAAATATCTTCCGTTCAAAACTGGAAAGAAGCTTTCTGAGAAACTGCTCTGTGTTCTGTTAATTCATCTCACAGACTTACAACTTTCCCTTCAAGAAGCCTTTCGCTAAGGCTGTTCTTGTGGAATTGGCAAAGGGATATTTGGAAGCCCATAGAGGGCTATGGTGAAAAAGGAAATATCTTCCGTTCAAAACTGGAAAGAAGCTTTCTGAGAAACTGCTCTGTGTTCTGTCAGTTCATCTCACAGAGTTACATCTTTCCCTTCAAGAAGCCTGTCGCTAAGGCTGTTCTTGTGGAATTGGCAAAGGGATATTTGGAAGCCCTTAGAGGGCTATGGTGAAAAACGAAATATCTTCCGTTCAAAACTGGAAAGAAGCTTTCTGAGAAACTGCTCTGTGTTCTGTTAATTCATCTCACAGAGTTACATCTTTCCCTTCATGAATCCTTTCGCTAAGGCTGTTCTTGTGGAATTGGCAAAGGGATATTTGGAAGCCCATAGAGGGCTATGTTGAAAAAGGAAATATCTTCCGTTCAAAACTGGAAAGAAGCTTTCTGAGACACTGCTCTGTCTTCTGTTAGGTCATCTCACAGAGTTACATCTTTCCCTTCAAGAAGCCTTTCGCTAAGGCTGTTCTTGTGGAATTGGCAAACGGATATTTGGAAGCTCGTAGAGGGCTATGGTGAAAAAGGAAATATCTTCCGTTCAAAACTGGAAAGAAGCTTTCTGAGAAACTGCTCTGTGTTCTCTTAATTCATCTCACAGAGTTACATCTTTCCCTTCAAGAAGCCTGTCGCTAAGGCTGTTCTTGTGGAATAGGCAAAGGGATATTTGGAAGCCCATAGAGGGCTATGGTGAAAAAGGAAATATCTTCCGTTCAAAACTGGAAAGAAGCTTTCTGAGAAACTGCTCTGTGTTCTGTTAATTCATCTCACAGAGTTACATCTTTCCCTTCAAGAAGCCTTTCGCTAAGGCTGTTCTTGTGGAATTGGCAAAGGGATATTTGGAAGCCCATAGAGGGCTATGGTGAAAAAGGAAATATCTTCCGTTCAAAACAGGAAAGAAGCTTTCTGAGACACTGCTCTGTGTTCTGTTAGGTCATCTCACAGAGTTACATCTTTCCCTTCAGGAAGACTTTCGCTAAGGCTGTTCTTGTGGAATTGGCAAAGGGATATTTGGAAGCCCATAGAGGGCTATGGTGAAAAAGGAAATATCTTCCGTTCAAAACTGGAAAGAAGCTTTCTGAGAAACTGCTCTGTGTTCTGTTAATTTATCTCACAGAGTTACATCTTTCCCTTCAAGAAGCCTTTCGCTAAGTCTGTTCTTGTGGAATTGGCAAAGGGATATTTGGAAGCCCATAGAGGGCTATGGTGAAAAAGGAAATATCTTCCGTTCAAAACTGGAAAGAAGCTTTCTGAGAAACTGCTCTGTGTTCTGTTAATTCATCTCACAGAGTTACATCTTTCCCTTCAAGAAGCCTTTCGCTAAGGCTGTTCTTGTGGAATTGTAAAAGGGATATTTGGAAGCCCATAGAGGGCTATGGTGAAAAAGGAAATATCTTCCGTTCAAAACTGGAAAGAAGCTTTCTGAGAAACTGCTCTGTGTTCTGTTAATTCATCTCACAGACTTACAACTTTCCCTTCAAGAAGCCTTTCGCTAAGGCTGTTCTTGTGGAATTGGCAAAGGGATATTTGGAAGCCCATAGAGGGCTATGGTGAAAAAGGAAATATCTTCCGTTCAAAACTGGAAAGAAGCTTTCTGAGAAACTGCTCTGTGTTCTGTCAGTTCATCTCACAGAGTTACATCTTTCCCTTCAAGAAGCCTGTCGCTAAGGCTGTTCTTGTGGAATTGGCAAAGGGATATTTGGAAGCCCTTAGAGGGCTATGGTGAAAAACGAAATATCTTCCGTTCAAAACTGGAAAGAAGCTTTCTGAGAAACTGCTCTGTGTTCTGTTAATTCATCTCACAGAGTTACATCTTTCCCTTCATGAATCCTTTCGCTAAGGCTGTTCTTGTGGAATTGGCAAAGGGATATTTGGAAGCCCATAGAGGGCTATGTTGAAAAAGGAAATATCTTCCGTTCAAAACTGGAAAGAAGCTTTCTGAGACACTGCTCTGTCTTCTGTTAGGTCATCTCACAGAGTTACATCTTTCCCTTCAAGAAGCCTTTGGCTAAGGCTGTTGTTGTGGAATTGGCAAAGGGATATTTGGAAGCCCATAGAGGTCTATGGTGAAAAAGGAAATATCTTCCGTTCAAAACTGGAAAGAAGCTTTCTGAGAAACTGCTCTGTGTTCTGTTAATTCATCTCACAGACTTACATCATTCCCTTCAAGAAGCCTGTCGCTAAGGCTGTTCTTGTGGAATTGTCAAAGGGATATTTGGAAGCCCATAGAGGGCTATGGTGAAAAATGAAATATCTTCCGTTCAAAACTGGAAAGAAGCTTTCTGAGAAAGTGCTCTGTGTTCTGTTAATTCATCTCACAGAGTTACATCTTTCCCTTCAAGAAGCCTTTCGCTAAGGCTGTTCTTGTGGAATTGGAAAAGGGATATTTGGAAGCCCATAGAGGGCTATGGTGAAAAAGGAAATATCTTCCGTTCAAAACTGGAATGAAGCTTTCTGAGAAACTGCTCTGTGTTCTGTTAATTCATCTCACAGAGTTACATCATTCCCTTCAAGAAGCCTGTCGCTAAGGCTGTTCTTGTGGAATTGGCAAAGGGATATTTGGAAGCCCATAGAGGGCTACGGTGGAAAAGGAAATATCTTCCGTTCAAAACTGGAAAGAAGCTTTCTGAGAAACTGCTCTGTGTTCTGTTAATTCATCTCACAGAGTTACATCTTTCCCTTCAAGAAGCCTTTCGCTAAGGCTGTTCTTGTGGAATTGGCAAAGGGATATTTGGAAGCCCATAGAGGGCTATGGTGAAAAAGGAAATATCTTCGGTTCAAAACAGGAAAGAAGCTTTCTGAGAAACTGCTCTGTGTTCTGTTAATTCATCTCACAGAGTTGCATCTTTCTCTTCAAGAAGCCTTTCGCTAAGGCTGTTCTTGTGGAATTGGCAAAGGGATATTTGGAAGCCCATAGAGGGCTATGGTGAAAAAGGAAATATCTTCCGTTCAAAACTGGAAAGAAGCTTTCTGAGAAACTGCTCTGTGTTCTGTTAATTCATCTCACAGAGTTACATCTTTCCCTTCAAGAAGCCTTTCGCTAAGGCTGTTCTTGTGGAATTGGCAAAGGGATATTTGGAAGCCCATAGAGGGCTATGGTGAAAAAGGAAATATCTTGCGTTCAAAACTAGAAAGAAGCTTTCTGAGAAACTGCTCTGTGTTCTGTTAGTTCATCTCACAGAGTTACATCTTTCCCCTCAAGAAGCCTGTCGCTAAGGCTGTTCTTGTGGATTTGGCAAAGGGATATTTGGAAGCCCATAGAGGGCTATGGTGAAAAAGGAAATATCTTCCGTTCAAAACTGGAAAGAAGCTTTCTGAGAAACTGCTCTGTGTTCTGTTAATTCATCTCACAGAGTTACATCTTTCCCTTCAAGAAGCCATTCGCTAAGGCTGTTCTTGTGGAATTGGCAAAGGGATATTTGGAAGCCCATAGAGGGCTATGGTGAAAAAGGAAATATCTTCCGGTCAAAACTGGAAAGAAGCTTTCTGAGAAACTGCTCTGTGTTCTGTTAATTCATCTCACAGAGTTATATCTTTCCCTTCAAGAAGCCTGTCGCTAAGGCTGTTCTTGGGGAATTGGCAAAGGGATATTTGGAAGCCCATAGACGGCTATGGTGAAAAAGGAAATATCTTCCGTTCAAAACTGGAAAGAAGCTTTCTGACAAACTGCTCTGTGTTTTGTTAATTCATCTCACAGAGTTACATCTTTCCCTTCAAGAAGCCTTTCGCTAAGGCTGTTCTTCTGGAATTGGCAAAGGGATATTTGGAAGCCCAGAGAGGGCTATGGTGAAAAAGGAAATATCTTCCGTTCAAAACTGGAAAGAAGCTTTCTGAGAAACTGCTCTGTGTTCTGTTAATTCATCTCACAGAGTTACATCTTTCCCTTCAAGAAGCCTTTCGCTAAGGCTGTTCTTGTGTAATTGGCAAAGGGATATTTGGAAGCCCATAGAGGGCTATGTTGAAAAAGGAAATATCTTCCGTTCAAAACTGGAAAGAAGCTTTCTGAGACACTGCTCTGTCTTCTGTTAGGTCATCTCACAGAGTTACATCTTTCCCTTCAAGAAGCCTTTGGCTAAGGCTGTTGTTGTGGAATTGGCAAAGGGATATTTGGAAGCCCATAGAGGTCTATGGTGAAAAAGGAAATATCTTCCGTTCAAAACTGGAAAGAAGCTTTCTGAGAAACTGCTCTGTGTTCTGTTAATTCATCTCACAGACTTACATCATTCCCTTCAAGAAGCCTGTCGCTAAGGCTGTTCTTGTGGAATTGTCAAAGGGATATTTGGAAGCCCATAGAAGGCTATGGTGAAAAATGAAATATCTTCCGTTCAAAACTGGAAAGAAGCTTTCTGAGAAAGTGCTCTGTGTTCTGTTAATTCATCTCACAGAGTTACATCTTTCCCTTCAAGAAGCCTTTCGCTAAGGCTGTTCTTGTGGAATTGGAAAAGGGATATTTGGAAGCCCATAGAGGGCTATGGTGAAAAAGGAAATATCTTCCGTTCAAAACTGGAATGAAGCTTTCTGAGAAACTGCTCTGTGTTCTGTTAATTCATCTCACAGAGTTACATCATTCCCTTCAAGAAGCCTGTCGCTAAGGCTGTTCTTGTGGAATTGGCAAAGGGATATTTGGAAGCCCATAGAGGGCTACGGTGGAAAAGGAATTATCTTCCGTTCAAAACTGGAAAGAAGCTTTCTGAGAAACTGCTCTGTGTTCTGTTAATTCATCTCACAGAGTTACATCTTTCCCTTCAAGAAGCCTTTCGCTAAGGCTGTTCTTGTGGAATTGGCAAAGGGATATTTGGAAGCCCATAGAGGGCTATGGTGAAAAAGGAAATATCTTCGGTTCAAAACAGGAAAGAAGCTTTCTGAGAAACTGCTCTGTGTTCTGTTAATTCATCTCACAGAGTTGCATCTTTCTCTTCAAGAAGCCTTTCGCTAAGGCTGTTCTTGTGGAATTGGCAAAGGGATATTTGGAAGCCCATAGAGGGCTATGGTGAAAAAGGAAATATCTTCCGTTCAAAACTGGAAAGAAGCTTTCTGAGAAACTGCTCTGTGTTCTGTTAATTCATCTCACAGAGTTACATCTTTCCCTTCAAGAAGCCTTTCGCTAAGGCTGTTCTTGTGGAATTGGCAAAGGGATATTTGGAAGCCCATAGAGGGCTATGGTGAAAAAGGAAATATCTTGCGTTCAAAACTAGAAAGAAGCTTTCTGAGAAACTGCTCTGTGTTCTGTTAATTCATCTCACAGAGTTACATCATTCCCTTCAAGAAGCCTGTCGCTAAGGCTGTTCTTGTGGAATTGGCAAAGGGATATTTGGAAGCCCATAGAGGGCTACGGTGGAAAAGGAAATATCTTCCGTTCAAAACTGGAAAGAAGCTTTCTGAGAAACTGCTCTGTGTTCTGTTAATTCATCTCACAAAGTTACATCTTTCCCTTCAAGAAGCCTTTCGCTAAGGCTGTTCTTGTGGAATTGGCAAAGGGATATTTGGAAGCCCATAGAGGGCTATGGTGAAAAAGGAAATATCTTCGGTTCAAAACAGGAAAGAAGCTTTCTGAGAAACTGCTCTGTGTTCTGTTAATTCATCTCACAGAGTTGCATTTTTCTCTTCAAGAAGCCTTTCGCTAAGGCTGTTCTTGTGGAATTGGCAAAGGGATATTTGGAAGCCCATAGAGGGCTATGGTGAAAAAGGAAATATCTTCCGTTCAAAACTGGAAAGAAGCTTTCTGAGAAACTGCTCTGTGTTCTGTTAATTCATCTCACAGAGTTACATCTTTCCCTTCAAGAAGCCTTTCGCTAAGGCTGTTCTTGTGGAATTGGCAAAGGGATATTTGGAAGCCCATAGAGGGCTATGGTGAAAAAGGAAATATCTTGCGTTCAAAACTAGAAAGAAGCTTTCTGAGAAACTGCTCTGTGTTCTGTTAGTTCATCTCACAGAGTTACATCTTTCCCCTCAAGAAGCCTGTCGCTAAGGCTGTTCTTGTGGATTTGGCAAAGGGATATTTGGAAGCCCATAGAGGGCTATGGTGAAAAAGGAAATATCTTCCGTTCAAAACTGGAAAGAAGCTTTCTGAGAAACTGCTCTGTGTTCTGTTAATTCATCTCACAGAGTTACATCTTTCCCTTCAAGAAGCCATTCGCTAAGGCTGTTCTTGTGGAATTGGCAAAGGGATATTTGGAAGCCCATAGAGGGCTATGGTGAAAAAGGAAATATCTTCCGGTCAAAACTGGAAAGAAGCTTTCTGAGAAACTGCTCTGTGTTCTGTTAATTCATCTCACAGAGTTATATCTTTCCCTTCAAGAAGCCTGTCGCTAAGGCTGTTCTTGGGGAATTGGCAAAGGGATATTTGGAAGCCCATAGACGGCTATGGTGAAAAAGGAAATATCTTCCGTTCAAAACTGGAAAGAAGCTTTCTGACAAACTGCTCTGTGTTTTGTTAATTCATCTCACAGAGTTACATCTTTCCCTTCAAGAAGCCTTTCGCTAAGGCTGTTCTTCTGGAATTGGCAAAGGGATATTTGGAAGCCCAGAGAGGGCTATGGTGAAAAAGGAAATATCTTCCGTTCAAAACTGGAAAGAAGCTTTCTGAGAAACTGCTCTGTGTTCTGTTAATTCATCTCACAGAGTTACATCTTTCCCTTCAAGAAGCCTTTCGCTAAGGCTGTTCTTGTGGAATTGGCAAAGGGATATTTGGAAGCCCATAGAGTGCTATGGTGAAAAAGGAAATACCTTCCGTTCAAAACTGGAAAGAAGCTTTCTGAGAAACTGCTCTGTGTTCTGTTAATTCATCTCACAGAGTTACATCTTTCCCTTCAAGAAGCCTGTCGCTAAGGCTGTTCTTGTGGAATTGGCAAAGGGATATTTGGAAGCCCATAGAGGACTATGGTGAAAAAGGAAAGATCTTCCATTCAAAACTGGAAAGAAGCTTTCTGAGAAACTGCTCTGTGTTCTGTTAATTCATCTCACAAAGTTACATCTTTCCCTTCAAGAAGCCTTTCGCTAAGGCTGTTCTTGTGGAATTGGCAAACGGATATTTGGAAGCTCGTAGAGGGCTATGGTGAAAAAGGAAATATCTTCCGTTCAAAACTGGAAAGAAGCTTTCTGAGAAACTGCTCTGTGTTCTGTTAATTCATCTCACAGAGTTACATCTTTCCCTTCAAGAAGCCTGTCGCTAAGGCTGTTCTTGTGGAATTGGCAAAGGGATATTTGGAAGCCCGTAGAGGGCTATGGTGAAAAAGGAAATATCTTCCGTTCAAAACTGGAAAGAAGCTTTCTGAGAAACTGCTCTGTGTTCTGTTAATTCATCTCACAGAGTTACATCTTTCCCTTCAAGAAGCCATTCGCTAAGGCTGTTCTTGTGGAATTGGCAAAGGGATATTTGGAAGCCCATAGAGGGCTATGGTGAAAAAGGAAATATCTTCCGTTCAAAACTGGAAAGAAGCTTTCTGAGAAACTGCTCTGTGTTCTCTTAATTCATCTCACAGAGTTACATCATTCCCTTCAAGAAGCCTGTCGCTAAGGCTGTTCTTGTGGAATAGGCAAAGGGATATTTGGAAGCCCATAGAGGGCTATGGTGAAAAAGGAAATATCTTCCGTTCAAAACTGGAAAGAAGCTTTCTGAGAAACTGCTCTGTGTTCTGTTAATTCATCTCACAGAGTTACATCTTTCCCTTCAAGAAGCCTTTCGCTAAGGCTGTTCTTGTGGAATTGGCAAAGGGATATTTGGAAGCCCATAGAGGGCTATGGTGAAAAAGGAAATATCTTCCGTTCAAAACAGGAAAGAAGCTTTCTGAGACACTGCTCTGTGTTCTGTTAGGTCATCTCACAGAGTTACATCTTTCCCTTCAGGAAGACTTTCGCTAAGGCTGTTCTTGTGGAATTGGCAAAGGGATATTTGGAAGCCCATAGAGGGCTATGGTGAAAAAGGAAATATCTTCCGTTCAAAACTGGAAAGAAGCTTTCTGAGAAACTGCTCTGTGTTCTGTTAATTTATCTCACAGAGTTACATCTTTCCCTTCAAGAAGCCTTTCGCTAAGTCTGTTCTTGTGGAATTGGCAAAGGGATATTTGGAAGCCCATAGAGGGCTATGGTGAAAAAGGAAATATCTTCCGTTCAAAACTGGAAAGAAGCTTTCTGAGAAACTGCTCTGTGTTCTGTTAATTCATCTCACAGAGTTACATCTTTCCCTTCAAGAAGCCTTTCGCTAAGGCTGTTCTTGTGGAATTGTAAAAGGGATATTTGGAAGCCCATAGAGGGCTATGGTGAAAAAGGAAATATCTTCCGTTCAAAACTGGAAAGAAGCTTTCTGAGAAACTGCTCTGTGTTCTGTTAATTCATCTCACAGACTTACAACTTTCCCTTCAAGAAGCCTTTCGCTAAGGCTGTTCTTGTGGAATTGGCAAAGGGATATTTGGAAGCCCATAGAGGGCTATGGTGAAAAAGGAAATATCTTCCGTTCAAAACTGGAAAGAAGCTTTCTGAGAAACTGCTCTGTGTTCTGTCAGTTCATCTCACAGAGTTACATCTTTCCCTTCAAGAAGCCTGTCGCTAAGGCTGTTCTTGTGGAATTGGCAAAGGGATATTTGGAAGCCCTTAGAGGGCTATGGTGAAAAACGAAATATCTTCCGTTCAAAACTGGAAAGAAGCTTTCTGAGAAACTGCTCTGTGTTCTGTTAATTCATCTCACAGAGTTACATCTTTCCCTTCATGAATCCTTTCGCTAAGGCTGTTCTTGTGGAATTGGCAAAGGGATATTTGGAAGCCCATAGAGGGCTATGTTGAAAAAGGAAATATCTTCCGTTCAAAACTGGAAAGAAGCTTTCTGAGACACTGCTCTGTCTTCTGTTAGGTCATCTCACAGAGTTACATCTTTCCCTTCAAGAAGCCTTTCGCTAAGGCTGTTCTTGTGGAATTGGCAAACGGATATTTTGAAGCTCGTAGAGGGCTATGGTGAAAAAGGAAATATCTTCCGTTCAAAACTGGAAAGAAGCTTTCTGAGAAACTGCTCTGTGTTCTCTTAATTCATCTCACAGAGTTACATCTTTCCCTTCAAGAAGCCTGTCGCTAAGGCTGTTCTTGTGGAATAGGCAAAGGGATATTTGGAAGCCCATAGAGGGCTATGGTGAAAAAGGAAATATCTTCCGTTCAAAACTGGAAAGAAGCTTTCTGAGAAACTGCTCTGTGTTCTGTTAATTCATCTCACAGAGTTACATCTTTCCCTTCAAGAAGCCTTTCGCTAAGGCTGTTCTTGTGGAATTGGCAAAGGGATATTTGGAAGCCCATAGAGGGCTATGGTGAAAAAGGAAATATCTTCCGTTCAAAACAGGAAAGAAGCTTTCTGAGACACTGCTCTGTGTTCTGTTAGGTCATCTCACAGAGTTACATCTTTCCCTTCAGGAAGACTTTCGCTAAGGCTGTTCTTGTGGAATTGGCAAAGGGATATTTGGAAGCCCATAGAGGGCTATGGTGAAAAAGGAAATATCTTCCGTTCAAAACTGGAAAGAAGCTTTCTGAGAAACTGCTCTGTGTTCTGTTAATTTATCTCACAGAGTTACATCTTTCCCTTCAAGAAGCCTTTCGCTAAGTCTGTTCTTGTGGAATTGGCAAAGGGATATTTGGAAGCCCATAGAGGGCTATGGTGAAAAAGGAAATATCTTCCGTTCAAAACTGGAAAGAAGCTTTCTGAGAAACTGCTCTGTGTTCTGTTAATTCATCTCACAGAGTTACATCTTTCCCTTCAAGAAGCCTTTCGCTAAGGCTGTTCTTGTGGAATTGTAAAAGGGATATTTGGAAGCCCATAGAGGGCTATGGTGAAAAAGGAAATATCTTCCGTTCAAAACTGGAAAGAAGCTTTCTGAGAAACTGCTCTGTGTTCTGTTAATTCATCTCACAGACTTACAACTTTCCCTTCAAGAAGCCTTTCGCTAAGGCTGTTCTTGTGGAATTGGCAAAGGGATATTTGGAAGCCCATAGAGGGCTATGGTGAAAAAGGAAATATCTTCCGTTCAAAACTGGAAAGAAGCTTTCTGAGAAACTGCTCTGTGTTCTGTCAGTTCATCTCACAGAGTTACATCTTTCCCTTCAAGAAGCCTGTCGCTAAGGCTGTTCTTGTGGAATTGGCAAAGGGATATTTGGAAGCCCTTAGAGGGCTATGGTGAAAAACGAAATATCTTCCGTTCAAAACTGGAAAGAAGCTTTCTGAGAAACTGCTCTGTGTTCTGTTAATTCATCTCACAGAGTTACATCTTTCCCTTCATGAATCCTTTCGCTAAGGCTGTTCTTGTGGAATTGGCAAAGGGATATTTGGAAGCCCATAGAGGGCTATGTTGAAAAAGGAAATAT
Organism: Chlorocebus sabaeus; assembly: GCF_047675955.1. NCBI lineage: Eukaryota > Metazoa > Chordata > Mammalia > Primates > Cercopithecidae > Chlorocebus > Chlorocebus sabaeus. The sequence continues at coordinate 1,475,433 of NW_027327626.1, forward strand.
CTTCCGTTCAAAACTGGAAAGAAGCTTTCTGAGACACTGCTCTGTCTTCTGTTAGGTCATCTCACAGAGTTACATCTTTCCCTTCAAGAAGCCTTTGGCTAAGGCTGTTGTTGTGGAATTGGCAAAGGGATATTTGGAAGCCCATAGAGGTCTATGGTGAAAAAGGAAATATCTTCCGTTCAAAACTGGAAAGAAGCTTTCTGAGAAACTGCTCTGTGTTCTGTTAATTCATCTCACAGACTTACATCATTCCCTTCAAGAAGCCTGTCGCTAAGGCTGTTCTTGTGGAATTGTCAAAGGGATATTTGGAAGCCCATAGAGGGCTATGGTGAAAAATGAAATATCTTCCGTTCAAAACTGGAAAGAAGCTTTCTGAGAAAGTGCTCTGTGTTCTGTTAATTCATCTCACAGAGTTACATCTTTCCCTTCAAGAAGCCTTTCGCTAAGGCTGTTCTTGTGGAATTGGAAAAGGGATATTTGGAAGCCCATAGAGGGCTATGGTGAAAAAGGAAATATCTTCCGTTCAAAACTGGAATGAAGCTTTCTGAGAAACTGCTCTGTGTTCTGTTAATTCATCTCACAGAGTTACATCATTCCCTTCAAGAAGCCTGTCGCTAAGGCTGTTCTTGTGGAATTGGCAAAGGGATATTTGGAAGCCCATAGAGGGCTACGGTGGAAAAGGAAATATCTTCCGTTCAAAACTGGAAAGAAGCTTTCTGAGAAACTGCTCTGTGTTCTGTTAATTCATCTCACAGAGTTACATCTTTCCCTTCAAGAAGCCTTTCGCTAAGGCTGTTCTTGTGGAATTGGCAAAGGGATATTTGGAAGCCCATAGAGGGCTATGGTGAAAAAGGAAATATCTTCGGTTCAAAACAGGAAAGAAGCTTTCTGAGAAACTGCTCTGTGTTCTGTTAATTCATCTCACAGAGTTGCATCTTTCTCTTCAAGAAGCCTTTCGCTAAGGCTGTTCTTGTGGAATTGGCAAAGGGATATTTGGAAGCCCATAGAGGGCTATGGTGAAAAAGGAAATATCTTCCGTTCAAAACTGGAAAGAAGCTTTCTGAGAAACTGCTCTGTGTTCTGTTAATTCATCTCACAGAGTTACATCTTTCCCTTCAAGAAGCCTTTCGCTAAGGCTGTTCTTGTGGAATTGGCAAAGGGATATTTGGAAGCCCATAGAGGGCTATGGTGAAAAAGGAAATATCTTGCGTTCAAAACTAGAAAGAAGCTTTCTGAGAAACTGCTCTGTGTTCTGTTAGTTCATCTCACAGAGTTACATCTTTCCCCTCAAGAAGCCTGTCGCTAAGGCTGTTCTTGTGGATTTGGCAAAGGGATATTTGGAAGCCCATAGAGGGCTATGGTGAAAAAGGAAATATCTTCCGTTCAAAACTGGAAAGAAGCTTTCTGAGAAACTGCTCTGTGTTCTGTTAATTCATCTCACAGAGTTACATCTTTCCCTTCAAGAAGCCATTCGCTAAGGCTGTTCTTGTGGAATTGGCAAAGGGATATTTGGAAGCCCATAGAGGGCTATGGTGAAAAAGGAAATATCTTCCGGTCAAAACTGGAAAGAAGCTTTCTGAGAAACTGCTCTGTGTTCTGTTAATTCATCTCACAGAGTTATATCTTTCCCTTCAAGAAGCCTGTCGCTAAGGCTGTTCTTGGGGAATTGGCAAAGGGATATTTGGAAGCCCATAGACGGCTATGGTGAAAAAGGAAATATCTTCCGTTCAAAACTGGAAAGAAGCTTTCTGACAAACTGCTCTGTGTTTTGTTAATTCATCTCACAGAGTTACATCTTTCCCTTCAAGAAGCCTTTCGCTAAGGCTGTTCTTCTGGAATTGGCAAAGGGATATTTGGAAGCCCAGAGAGGGCTATGGTGAAAAAGGAAATATCTTCCGTTCAAAACTGGAAAGAAGCTTTCTGAGAAACTGCTCTGTGTTCTGTTAATTCATCTCACAGAGTTACATCTTTCCCTTCAAGAAGCCTTTCGCTAAGGCTGTTCTTGTGTAATTGGCAAAGGGATATTTGGAAGCCCATAGAGTGCTATGGTGAAAAAGGAAATACCTTCCGTTCAAAACTGGAAAGAAGCTTTCTGAGAAACTGCTCTGTGTTCTGTTAATTCATCTCACAGAGTTACATCTTTCCCTTCAAGAAGCCTGTCGCTAAGGCTGTTCTTGTGGAATTGGCAAAGGGATATTTGGAAGCCCATAGAGGACTATGGTGAAAAAGGAAATATCTTCCATTCAAAACTGGAAAGAAGCTTTCTGAGAAACTGCTCTGTGTTCTGTTAATTCATCTCACAATGTTACATCTTTCCCTTCAAGAAGCCTTTCGCTAAGGCTGTTCTTGTGGAATTGGCAAACGGATATTTGGAAGCTCGTAGAGGGCTATGGTGAAAAAGGAAATATCTTCCGTTCAAAACTGGAAAGAAGCTTTCTGAGAAACTGCTCTGTGTTCTGTTAATTCATCTCACAGAGTTACATCTTTCCCTTCAAGAAGCCTGTCGCTAAGGCTGTTCTTGTGGAATTGGCAAAGGGATATTTGGAAGCCCGTAGAGGGCTATGGTGAAAAAGGAAATATCTTCCGTTCAAAACTGGAAAGAAGCTTTCTGAGAAACTGCTCTGTGTTCTGTTAATTCATCTCACAGAGTTACATCTTTCCCTTCAAGAAGCCTTTCGCTAAGGCTGTTCTTGTGGAATTGGCAAAGGGATATTTGGAAGCCCATAGAGGGCTATGGTGAAAAAGGAAATATCTTCCGTTCAAAACTGGAAAGAAGCTTTCTGAGAAACTGCTCTGTGTTCTCTTAATTCATCTCACAGAGTTACATCTTTCCCTTCAAGAAGCCTGTCGCTAAGGCTGTTCTTGTGGAATAGGCAAAGGGATATTTGGAAGCCCATAGAGGGCTATGGTGAAAAAGGAAATATCTTCCGTTCAAAACTGGAAAGAAGCTTTCTGAGAAACTGCTCTGTGTTCTGTTAATTCATCTCACAGAGTTACATCTTTCCCTTCAAGAAGCCTTTCGCTAAGGCTGTTCTTGTGGAATTGGCAAAGGGATATTTGGAAGCCCATAGAGGGCTATGGTGAAAAAGGAAATATCTTCCGTTCAAAACAGGAAAGAAGCTTTCTGAGACACTGCTCTGTGTTCTGTTAGGTCATCTCACAGAGTTATATCTTTCCCTTCAGGAAGACTTTCGCTAAGGCTGTTCTTGTGGAATTGGCAAAGGGATATTTGGAAGCCCATAGAGGGCTATGGTGAAAAAGGAAATATCTTCCGTTCAAAACTGGAAAGAAGCTTTCTGAGAAACTGCTCTGTGTTCTGTTAATTTATCTCACAGAGTTACATCTTTCCCTTCAAGAAGCCTTTCGCTAAGTCTGTTCTTGTGGAATTGTCAAAGGGATATTTGGAAGCCCATAGAGGGCTATGGTGAAAAAGGAAATATCTTCCGTTCAAAACTGGAAAGAAGCTTTCTGAGAAACTGCTCTGTGTTCTGTTAATTCATCTCACAGAGTTACATCTTTCCCTTCAAGAAGCCTTTCGCTAAGGCTGTTCTTGTGGAATTGTAAAAGGGATATTTGGAAGCCCATAGAGGGCTATGGTGAAAAAGGAAATATCTTCCGTTCAAAACTGGAAAGAAGCTTTCTGAGAAACTGCTCTGTGTTCTGTTAATTCATCTCACAGACTTACAACTTTCCCTTCAAGAAGCCTTTCGCTAAGGCTGTTCTTGTGGAATTGGCAAAGGGATATTTGGAAGCCCATAGAGGGCTATGGTGAAAAAGGAAATATCTTCCGTTCAAAACTGGAAAGAAGCTTTCTGAGAAACTGCTCTGTGTTCTGTCAGTTCATCTCACAGAGTTACATCTTTCCCTTCAAGAAGCCTGTCGCTAAGGCTGTTCTTGTGGAATTGGCAAAGGGATATTTGGAAGCCCTTAGAGGGCTATGGTGAAAAACGAAATATCTTCCGTTCAAAACTGGAAAGAAGCTTTCTGAGAAACTGCTCTGTGTTCTGTTAATTCATCTCACAGAGTTACATCTTTCCCTTCATGAATCCTTTCGCTAAGGCTGTTCTTGTGGAATTGGCAAAGGGATATTTGGAAGCCCATAGAGGGCTATGTTGAAAAAGGAAATATCTTCCGTTCAAAACTGGAAAGAAGCTTTCTGAGACACTGCTCTGTCTTCTGTTAGGTCATCTCACAGAGTTACATCTTTCCCTTCAAGAAGCCTTTCGCTAAGGCTGTTCTTGTGGAATTGGCAAACGGATATTTGGAAGCTCGTAGAGGGCTATGGTGAAAAAGGAAATATCTTCCGTTCAAAACTGGAAAGAAGCTTTCTGAGAAACTGCTCTGTGTTCTCTTAATTCATCTCACAGAGTTACATCTTTCCCTTCAAGAAGCCTGTCGCTAAGGCTGTTCTTGTGGAATAGGCAAAGGGATATTTGGAAGCCCATAGAGGGCTATGGTGAAAAAGGAAATATCTTCCGTTCAAAACTGGAAAGAAGCTTTCTGAGAAACTGCTCTGTGTTCTGTTAATTCATCTCACAGACTTACAACTTTCCCTTCAAGAAGCCTTTCGCTAAGGCTGTTCTTGTGGAATTGGCAAAGGGATATTTGGAAGCCCATAGAGGGCTATGGTGAAAAAGGAAATATCTTCCGTTCAAAACTGGAAAGAAGCTTTCTGAGAAACTGCTCTGTGTTCTGTCAGTTCATCTCACAGAGTTACATCTTTCCCTTCAAGAAGCCTGTCGCTAAGGCTGTTCTTGTGGAATTGGCAAAGGGATATTTGGAAGCCCTTAGAGGGCTATGGTGAAAAACGAAATATCTTCCGTTCAAAACTGGAAAGAAGCTTTCTGAGAAACTGCTCTGTGTTCTGTTAATTCATCTCACAGAGTTACATCTTTCCCTTCATGAATCCTTTCGCTAAGGCTGTTCTTGTGGAATTGGCAAAGGGATATTTGGAAGCCCATAGAGGGCTATGTTGAAAAAGGAAATATCTTCCGTTCAAAACTGGAAAGAAGCTTTCTGAGACACTGCTCTGTCTTCTGTTAGGTCATCTCACAGAGTTACATCTTTCCCTTCAAGAAGCCTTTCGCTAAGGCTGTTCTTGTGGAATTGGCAAACGGATATTTGGAAGCTCGTAGAGGGCTATGGTGAAAAAGGAAATATCTTCCGTTCAAAACTGGAAAGAAGCTTTCAGAGAAACTGCTCTGTGTTCTCTTAATTCATCTCACAGAGTTACATCTTTCCCTTCAAGAAGCCTGTCGCTAAGGCTGTTCTTCTGGAATAGGCAAAGGGATATTTGGAAGCCCATAGAGGGCTATGGTGAAAAAGGAAATATCTTCCGTTCAAAACTGGAAAGAAGCTTTCTGAGAAACTGCTCTGTGTTCTGTTAATTCATCTCACAGAGTTACATCTTTCCCTTCAAGAAGCCTTTCGCTAAGGCTGTTCTTGTGGAATTGGCAAAGGGATATTTGGAAGCCCATAGAGGGCTATGGTGAAAAAGGAAATATCTTCCGTTCAAAACTGGAAAGAAGCTTTCTGAGAAAGTGCTCTGTGTTCTGTTAATTCATCTCACAGAGTTACATCTTTCCCTTCAAGAAGCCTTTCGCTAAGGCTGTTCTTGTGGAATTGGAAAAGGGATATTTGGAAGCCCATAGAGGGCTATGGTGAAAAAGGAAATATCTTCCGTTCAAAACTGGAATGAAGCTTTCTGAGAAACTGCTCTGTGTTCTGTTAATTCATCTCACAGAGTTACATCATTCCCTTCAAGAAGCCTGTCGCTAAGGCTGTTCTTGTGGAATTGGCAAAGGGATATTTGGAAGCCCATAGAGGGCTACGGTGGAAAAGGAAATATCTTCCGTTCAAAACTGGAAAGAAGCTTTCTGAGAAACTGCTCTGTGTTCTGTTAATTCATCTCACAGAGTTACATCTTTCCCTTCAAGAAGCCTTTCGCTAAGGCTGTTCTTGTGGAATTGGCAAAGGGATATTTGGAAGCCCATAGAGGGCTATGGTGAAAAAGGAAATATCTTCGGTTCAAAACAGGAAAGAAGCTTTCTGAGAAACTGCTCTGTGTTCTGTTAATTCATCTCACAGAGTTGCATCTTTCTCTTCAAGAAGCCTTTCGCTAAGGCTGTTCTTGTGGAATTGGCAAAGGGATATTTGGAAGCCCATAGAGGGCTATGGTGAAAAAGGAAATATCTTCCGTTCAAAACTGGAAAGAAGCTTTCTGAGAAACTGCTCTGTGTTCTGTTAATTCATCTCACAGAGTTACATCTTTCCCTTCAAGAAGCCTTTCGCTAAGGCTGTTCTTGTGGAATTGGCAAAGGGATATTTGGAAGCCCATAGAGGGCTATGGTGAAAAAGGAAATATCTTGCGTTCAAAACTAGAAAGAAGCTTTCTGAGAAACTGCTCTGTGTTCTGTTAGTTCATCTCACAGAGTTACATCTTTCCCCTCAAGAAGCCTGTCGCTAAGGCTGTTCTTGTGGATTTGGCAAAGGGATATTTGGAAGCCCATAGAGGGCTATGGTGAAAAAGGAAATATCTTCCGTTCAAAACTGGAAAGAAGCTTTCTGAGAAACTGCTCTGTGTTCTGTTAATTCATCTCACAGAGTTACATCTTTCCCTTCAAGAAGCCATTCGCTAAGGCTGTTCTTGTGGAATTGGCAAAGGGATATTTGGAAGCCCATAGAGGGCTATGGTGAAAAAGGAAATATCTTCCGGTCAAAACTGGAAAGAAGCTTTCTGAGAAACTGCTCTGTGTTCTGTTAATTCATCTCACAGAGTTATATCTTTCCCTTCAAGAAGCCTGTCGCTAAGGCTGTTCTTGGGGAATTGGCAAAGGGATATTTGGAAGCCCATAGACGGCTATGGTGAAAAAGGAAATATCTTCCGTTCAAAACTGGAAAGAAGCTTTCTGACAAACTGCTCTGTGTTTTGTTAATTCATCTCACAGAGTTACATCTTTCCCTTCAAGAAGCCTTTCGCTAAGGCTGTTCTTCTGGAATTGGCAAAGGGATATTTGGAAGCCCAGAGAGGGCTATGGTGAAAAAGGAAATATCTTCCCTTCAAAACTGGAAAGAAGCTTTCTGAGAAACTGCTCTGTGTTCTGTTAATTCATCTCACAGAGTTACATCTTTCCCTTCAAGAAGCCTTTCGCTAAGGCTGTTCTTGTGTAATTGGCAAAGGGATATTTGGAAGCCCATAGAGTGCTATGGTGAAAAAGGAAATACCTTCCGTTCAAAACTGGAAAGAAGCTTTCTGAGAAACTGCTCTGTGTTCTGTTAATTCATCTCACAGAGTTACATCTTTCCCTTCAAGAAGCCTGTCGCTAAGGCTGTTCTTGTGGAATTGGCAAAGGGATATTTGGAAGCCCATAGAGGACTATGGTGAAAAAGGAAATATCTTCCATTCAAAACTGGAAAGAAGCTTTCTGAGAAACTGCTCTGTGTTCTGTTAATTCATCTCACAGAGTTACATCTTTCCCTTCAAGAAGCCTTTCGCTAAGGCTGTTCTTGTGGAATTGGCAAACGGATATTTGGAAGCTCGTAGAGGGCTATGGTGAAAAAGGAAATATCTTCCGTTCAAAACTGGAAAGAAGCTTTCTGAGAAACTGCTCTGTGTTCTGTTAATTCATCTCACAGAGTTACATCTTTCCCTTCAAGAAGCCTGTCGCTAAGGCTGTTCTTGTGGAATTGGCAAAGGGATATTTGGAAGCCCGTAGAGGGCTATGGTGAAAAAGGAAATATCTTCCGTTCAAAACTGGAAAGAAGCTTTCTGAGAAACTGCTCTGTGTTCTGTTAATTCATCTCACAGAGTTACATCTTTCCCTTCAAGAAGCCATTCGCTAAGGCTGTTCTTGTGGAATTGGCAAAGGGATATTTGGAAGCCCATAGAGGGCTATGGTGAAAAAGGAAATATCTTCCGTTCAAAACTGGAAAGAAGCTTTCTGAGAAACTGCTCTGTGTTCTCTTAATTCATCTCACAGAGTTACATCTTTCCCTTCAAGAAGCCTGTCGCTAAGGCTGTTCTTGTGGAATAGGCAAAGGGATATTTGGAAGCCCATAGAGGGCTATGGTGAAAAAGGAAATATCTTCCGTTCAAAACTGGTAAGAAGCTTTCTGAGAAACTGCTCTGTGTTCTGTTAATTCATCTCACAGAGTTACATCTTTCCCTTCAAGAAGCCTTTCGCTAAGGCTGTTCTTGTGGAATTGGCAAAGGGATATTTGGAAGCCCATAGAGGGCTATGGTGAAAAAGGAAATATCTTCCGTTCAAAACAGGAAAGAAGCTTTCTGAGACACTGCTCTGTGTTCTGTTAGGTCATCTCACAGAGTTACATCTTTCCCTTCAGGAAGACTTTCGCTAAGGCTGTTCTTGTGGAATTGGCAAAGGGATATTTGGAAGCCCATAGAGGGCTATGGTGAAAAAGGAAATATCTTCCGTTCAAAACTGGAAAGAAGCTTTCTGAGAAACTGCTCTGTGTTCTGTTAATTCATCTCACAGAGTTACATCTTTCCCTTCAAGAAGCCTGTCGCTAAGTCTGTTCTTGTGGAATTGGCAAAGGGATATTTGGAAGCCCATAGAGGGCTATGGTGAAAAAGGAAATATCTTCCGTTCAAAACTGGAAAGAAGCTTTCTGAGAAACTGCTCTGTGTTCTGTTAATTCATCTCACAGAGTTACATCTTTCCCTTCAAGAAGCCTTTCGCTAAGGCTGTTCTTGTGGAATTGGCAAAGGGATATTTGGAAGCCCATAGAAGGCTATGGTGAAAACGGAAATATCTTCCGTTCAAAACTGGAAAGAAGCTTTCTGAGAAACTGCTCTGTGTTCTGTTAATTCATCTCACAGAGTTACATCTTTCCCTTCAAGAAGCCTTTCGCTAAGGCTGTTCTTGTGGAATTGGAAAAGGGATATTTGGAAGCCCATAGAGGGCTATGGTGAAAAAGGAAATATCTTCCGTTCAAAACTGGAAAGAAGCTTTCTGAGAAACTGCTCTGTGTTCTGTTAATTCATCTCACAGACTTACAACTTTCCCTTCAAGAAGCCTTTCGCTAAGGCTGTTCTTGTGGAATTGGCAAAGAGATATTTGGAAGCCCATAGAGGGTTATGGTGAAAAAGGAAATATCTTCCGTTCAAAACTGGAAAGAAGCTTTCTGAGAAACTGCTCTGTGTTCTGTTAGTTCATCTCACAGAGTTACATCTTTCCCTTCAAGAAGCCTGTCGCTAAGGCTGTTCTTGTTTAATTGGCAAAGGGATATTTGGAAGCCCTTAGAGGGCTATGGTGAAAAAGGAAATATCTTCCGTTCAAAACTGGAAAGAAGCTTTCTGAGAAACTGCTCTGTGTTCTGTTAATTCATCTCACAGAGTTACATCTTTCCCTTCAAGAATCCTTTCGCTAAGGCAGTTCTTGTGGAATTGGCAAAGGGATATTTGGAAGCCCATAGAGGGCTATGGTGAAAAAGGAAATATCTTCCGTTCAAAACTGGAAAGAAGCTTTCTGAGAAACTGCTCGGTGTTCTGTTAATTCATCTCACAGAGTTACATCTTTCCCTTCAAGAAGGCTTTCGCTAAGGCTGTTCTTGTGGAATTGGCAAAGAGATATTTGGAAGCCCATAGAGGGCTATGGTGAAAAAGGAAATATCTTCGGTTCAAAACAGGAAAGAAGCTTTCTGAGAAACTGCTCTGTGTTCTGTTAATTCATCTCACAGAGTTACATCTTTCCCTTCAAGAAGCCTTTCGCTAAGGCTGTTCTTGTGGAATTGGCAAAGGGATATTTGGAAGCCCATAGAGGGCTATGGTGAAAAAGGAAATATCTTCCGTTCAAAACTGGAAAGAAGCTTTCTGACAAACTGCTCTGTGTTCTGTTAATTCATCTCACAGAGTTACATCTTTCCCTTTAAGAAGCCTTTCGCTAAGGCTGTTCTTGTGGAATTGGCAAAGGGATATTTGGAAGCCCATAGAGGGCTACGGTGAAAAAGGAAATATCTTGCGTTCAAAACTAGAAAGAAGCTTTCTGAGAAACTGCTCTGTGTTCTGTTAGTTCATCTCACAGAGTTACATCTTTCCCTTCAAGAAGCCTGTCGCTAAGGCTGTTCTTGTGGAATTGGCAAAGGGATATTTGGAAGCCCATAGAGGGCTATGGTGAAAAAGGAAATATCTTCCGTTCAAAACTGGAAAGAAGCTTTCTGAGAAACTTCTCTGTGTTCTGTTAATTCAACTCAGAGTTACATCTTTCCCTTCAAGAAGCCTTTTGCTAAGGCTGTTCTTGTGGAATTGGCAAAGGGATATTTGGAAGCCCATAGTGGGCTATGGTGAAAAAGGAAATATCTTCCGTTCAAAACTGGAAAGAAGCTTTCTGAGAAACTGTTCTGTGTTCTGTTAATTCATCTCACAGAGTTACATCTTTCCCTTCAAGAAGCCTTTCGCTAAGGCTGTTCTTGTGGAATTGGCAAAGGGATATTTGGAAGCCCGTAGAGGGCTATGGTGAAAAAGGAAATATCTTCCGTTCAAAACTGGAAAGAAGCTTTCTGAGAAACTGCTCTGTGTTCTGTTAATTCATCTCACAGAGTTACATCTTTCCCTTCAAGAAGCCTGTCGCTAAGGCTGTTCTTGTGGAATTGGCAAAGGGATATTTGGAAGCCCACAGAGGGCTATGGTGAAAAAGGAAATATCTTCCGTTCAAAACTGGAAAGAAGCTTTCTGAGAAACTGCTCTGTGTTCTGTTAATTCATCTCACAGAGTTACATCTTTCCCTTCAAGAAGCCTGTCGCTAAGTCTGTTCTTGTGGAATTGGCAAAGGGATATTTGGAAGCCCATAGAGGGCTATGGTGAAAAAGGAAATATCTTCCGTTCAAAACTGGAAAGAAGCTTTCTGAGAAACTGCTCTGTGTTCTGTTAATTCATCTCACAGAGTTACATCTTTCCCTTCAAGAAGCCTTTCGCTAAGGCTGTTCTTGTGGAATTGGCAAAGGGATATTTGGAAGCCCATAGAGGGCTATGGTGAAAACGGAAATATCTTCCGTTCAAAACTGGAAAGAAGCTTTCTGAGAAACTGCTCTGTGTTCTGTTAATTCATCTCACAGAGTTACATCTTTCCCTTCAAGAAGCCTTTCGCTAAGGCTGTTCTTGTGGAATTGGAAAAGGGATATTTGGAAGCCCATAGAAGGCTATGGTGAAAAAGGAAATATCTTCCGTTCAAAACTGGAAAGAAGCTTTCTGAGAAACTGCTCTATGTTCTGTTAATTCATCTCACAGACTTACAACTTTCCCTTCAAGAAGCCTTTCGCTAAGGCTGTTCTTGTGGAATTGGCAAAGGGATATTTGGAAACCCATAGAGGGTTATGGTGAAAAAGGAAATATCTTCCGTTCAAAACTGGAAAGAAGCTTTCTGAGAAACTGCTCTGTGTTCTGTTAGTTCATCTCACAGAGTTACATCTTTCCCTTCAAGAAGCCTGTCGCTAAGGCTGTTCTTGTTTAATTGGCAAAGGGATATTTGGAAGCCCTTAGAGGGCTATGGTGAAAAAGGAAATATCTTCCGTTCAAAACTGGAAAGAAGCTTTCTGAGAAACTGCTCTGTGTTCTGTTAATTCATCTCACAGAGTTACATCTTTCCCTTCAAGAATTCTTTCGCTAAGGCAGTTCTTGTGGAATTGGCAAAGGGATATTTGGAAGCCCATAGAGGGCTATGGTGAAAAAGGAAATATCTTCCGTTCATAACTGGAAAGAAGTTTCTGAGACACTGCTCTGTGTTCTGTTAGGTCATCTCACAGAGTTACATCTTTCCCTTCAAGAAGCCTTTGGCTAAGGCTGTTCTTGTGGAATTGGCAAAGGGATATCTGGAAGCCCATAGAGGGCTATGGTGAAAAAGGAAATATCTTCCGTTCAAAACTGGAAAGAAGCTTTCTGAGAAACTGCTCTGGTTCTGTTAATTCATCTCACAGAGTTACATCATTCCCTTCAAGAAGCCTGTCGCTAAGGCTGTTCTTGTGGAATTGGCAAAGGGATATTTGGAAGCCCATAGAGGGCTATGGTGAAAAAGGAAATATCTTCCGTTCAAAACTGGAAAGAAGCTTTCTGAGAAACTGCTCGGTGTTCTGTTAATTCATCTCACAGAGTTACATCTTTCCCTTCAAGAAGGCTTTCGCTAAGGCTGTTCTTGTGGAATTGGCAAAGAGATATTTGGAAGCCCATAGAGGGCTATGGTGAAAAAGGAAATATCTTCGGTTCAAAACAGGAAAGAAGCTTTCTGAGAAACTGCTCTGTGTTCTGTTAATTCATCTCACAGAGTTACATCTTTCCCTTCAAGAAGCCTTTCGCTAAGGCTGTTCTTGTGGAATTGGCAAAGGGATATTTGGAAGCCCATAGAGGGCTATGGTGAAAAAGGAAATATCTTCCGTTCAAAACTGGAAAGAAGCTTTCTGACAAACTGCTCTGTGTTCTGTTAATTCATCTCACAGAGTTACATCTTTCCCTTTAAGAAGCCTTTCGCTAAGGCTGTTCTTGTGGAATTGGCAAAGGGATATTTGGAAGCCCATAGAGGGCTACGGTGAAAAAGGAAATATCTTGCGTTCAAAACTAGAAAGAAGCTTTCTGAGAAACTGCTCTGTGTTCTGTTAGTTCATCTCACAGAGTTACATCTTTCCCTTCAAGAAGCCTGTCGCTAAGGCTGTTCTTGTGGAATTGGCAAAGGGATATTTGGAAGCCCATAGAGGGCTATGGTGAAAAAGGAAATATCTTCCGTTCAAAACTGGAAAGAAGCTTTCTGAGAAACTGCTCTGTGTTCTGTTAATTCAACTCAGAGTTACATCTTTCCCTTCAAGAAGCCTGTCGCTAAGGCTGTTCTTGTGGAATTGGCAAAGGGATATTTGGAAGCCCATAGAGGGCTATGGTGAAAAAGGAAATATCTTCCGTTCAAAACTGGAAAGAAGCTTTCTGAGAAACTGCTCGGTGTTCTGTTAATTCATCTCACAGAGTTACATCTTTCCCTTCAAGAAGGCTTTCGCTAAGGCTGTTCTTGTGGAATTGGCAAAGAGATATTTGGAAGCCCATAGAGGGCTATGGTGAAAAAGGAAATATCTTCGGTTCAAAACAGGAAAGAAGCTTTCTGAGAAACTGCTCTGTGTTCTGTTAATTCATCTCACAGAGTTACATCTTTCCCTTCAAGAAGCCTTTCGCTAAGGCTGTTCTTGTGGAATTGGCAAAGGGATATTTGGAAGCCCATAGAGGGCTATGGTGAAAAAGGAAATATCTTCCGTTCAAAACTGGAAAGAAGCTTTCTGACAAACTGCTCTGTGTTCTGTTAATTCATCTCACAGAGTTACATCTTTCCCTTTAAGAAGCCTTTCGCTAAGGCTGTTCTTGTGGAATTGGCAAAGGGATATTTGGAAGCCCATAGAGGGCTACGGTGAAAAAGGAAATATCTTGCGTTCAAAACTAGAAAGAAGCTTTCTGAGAAACTGCTCTGTGTTCTGTTAGTTCATCTCACAGAGTTACATCTTTCCCTTCAAGAAGCTTTTCGCTAAGGCTGTTCTTGTGGAATTGGCAAAGGGATATTTGGAAGCCCATAGAGGGCTATGGTGAAAAAGGAAATATCTTCCGTTCAAAACTGGAAAGAAGCTTTCTGAGAAACTTCTCTGTGTTCTGTTAATTCAACTCAGAGTTACATCTTTCCCTTCAAGAAGCCTTTTGCTAAGGCTGTTCTTGTGGAATTGGCAAAGGGATATTTGGAAGCCCATAGTGGGCTATGGTGAAAAAGGAAATATCTTCGGTTCAAAACAGGAAAGAAGCTTTCTGAGAAACTGCTCTGTGTTCTGTTAATTCATCTCACAGAGTTACATCTTTCCCTTCAACAAGCCTTTCGCTAAGGCTGTTCTTGTGGAATTGGCAAAGGGATATTTGGAAGCCCATAGAGGGCTATGGTGAAAAAGGAAATATCTTCCGTTCAAAACTGGAAAGAAGCTTTCTGACAAACTGCTCTGTGTTCTGTTAATTCATCTCACAGAGTTACATCTTTCCCTTTAAGATGCCTTTCGCTAAGGCTGTTCTTGTGGAATTGGCAAAGGGATATTTGGAAGCCCATAGAGGGCTACGGTGAAAAAGGAAATATCTTGCGTTCAAAACTAGAAAGAAGCTTTCTGAGAAACTGCTCTGTGTTCTGTTAGTTCATCTCACAGAGTTACATCTTTCCCTTCAAGAAGCCTGTCGCTAAGGCTGTTCTTGTGGAATTGGCAAAGGGATATTTGGAAGCCCATAGAGGGCTATGGTGAAAAAGGAAATATCTTCCGTTCAAAACTGGAAAGAAGCTTTCTGAGAAACTTCTCTGTGTTCTGTTAATTCAACTCAGAGTTACATCTTTCCCTTCAAGAAGCCTTTTGCTAAGGCTGTTCTTGTGGAATTGGCAAAGGGATATTTGGAAGCCCATAGTGGGCTATGGTGAAAAAGGAAATATCTTCCGTTCAAAACTGGAAAGAAGCTTTCTGAGAAACTGTTCTGTGTTCTGTTAATTAATCTCACAGAGTTACATCTTTCCCTTCAAGAAGCCTTTCGCTAAGGCTGTTCTTGTGGAATTGGCAAAGGGATATTTGGAAGCCCGTAGAGGGCTATGGTGAAAAAGGAAATATCTTCCGTTCAAAACTGGAAAGAAGCTTTCTGAGAAACTGCTCTGTGTTCTGTTAATTCATCTCACAGAGTTACATCTTTCCCTTCAAGAAGCCTGTCGCTAAGGCTGTTCTTGTGGAATTGGCAAAGGGATATTTGGAAGCCCACAGAGGGCTATGGTGAAAAAGGAAATATCTTCCGTTCAAAACTGGAAAGAAGCTTTCTGAGAAACTGCTCTGTGTTCTGTTAATTCATCTCACAGAGTTACATCTTTCCCTTCAAGAAGCCTGTCGCTAAGTCTGTTCTTGTGGAATTGGCAAAGGGATATTTGGAAGCCCATAGAGGGCTATGGTGAAAAAGGAAATATCTTCCGTTCAAAACTGGAAAGAAGCTTTCTGAGAAACTGCTCTGTGTTCTGTTAATTCATCTCACAGAGTTACATCTTTCCCTTCAAGAAGCCTTTCGCTAAGGCTGTTCTTGTGGAATTGGCAAAGGGATATTTGGAAGCCCATAGAGGGCTATGGTGAAAACGGAAATATCTTCCGTTCAAAACTGGAAAGAAGCTTTCTGAGAAACTGCTCTGTGTTCTGTTAATTCATCTCACAGAGTTACATCTTTCCCTTCAAGAAGCCTTTCGCTAAGGCTGTTCTTGTGGAATTGGAAAAGGGATATTTGGAAGCCCATAGAGGGCTATGGTGAAAAAGGAAATATCTTCCGTTCAAAACTGGAAAGAAGCTTTCTGAGAAACTGCTCTGTGTTCTGTTAATTCATCTCACAGACTTACAACTTTCCCTTCAAGAAGCCTTTCGCTAAGGCTGTTCTTGTGGAATTGGCAAAGGGATATTTGGAAACCCATAGAGGGTTATGGTGAAAAAGGAAATATCTTCCGTTCAAAACTGGAAAGAAGCTTTCTGAGAAACTGCTCTGTGTTCTGTTAGTTCATCTCACAGAGTTACATCTTTCCCTTCAAGAAGCCTGTCGCTAAGGCTGTTCTTGTTTAATTGGCAAAGGGATATTTGGAAGCCCTTAGAGGGCTATGGTGAAAAAGGAAATATCTTCCGTTCAAAACTGGAAAGAAGCTTTCTGAGAAACTGCTCTGTGTTCTGTTAATTCATCTCACAGAGTTACATCTTTCCCTTCAAGAATCCTTTCGCTAAGGCAGTTCTTGTGGAATTGGCAAAGGGATATTTGGAAGCCCATAGAGGGCTATGGTGAAAAAGGAAATATCTTCCGTTCATAACTGGAAAGAAGTTTCTGAGACACTGCTCTGTGTTCTGTTAGGTCATCTCACAGAGTTACATCTTTCCCTTCAAGAAGCCTTTGGCTAAGGCTGTTCTTGTGGAATTGGCAAAGGGATATCTGGAAGCCCATAGAGGGCTATGGTGAAAAAGGAAATATCTTCCGTTCAAAACTGGAAAGAAGCTTTCTGAGAAACTGCTCTGGTTCTGTTAATTCATCTCACAGAGTTACATCATTCCCTTCAAGAAGCCTGTCGCTAAGGCTGTTCTTGTGGAATTGGCAAAGGGATATTTGGAAGCCCATAGAGGGCTATGGTGAAAAAGGAAATATCTTCCGTTCAAAACTGGAAAGAAGCTTTCTGAGAAACTGCTCGGTGTTCTGTTAATTCATCTCACAGAGTTACATCTTTCCCTTCAAGAAGGCTTTCGCTAAGGCTGTTCTTGTGGAATTGGCAAAGAGATATTTGGAAGCCCATAGAGGGCTATGGTGAAAAAGGAAATATCTTCGGTTCAAAACAGGAAAGAAGCTTTCTGAGAAACTGCTCTGTGTTCTGTTAATTCATCTCACAGAGTTACATCTTTCCCTTCAAGAAGCCTGTCGCTAAGTCTGTTCTTGTGGAATTGGCAAAGGGATATTTGGAAGCCCATAGAGGGCTATGGTGAAAAAGGAAATATCTTCCGTTCAAAACTGGAAAGAAGCTTTCTGAGAAACTGCTCTGTGTTCTGTTAATTCATCTCACAGAGTTACATCTTTCCCCTCAAGAAGCCTTTCGCTAAGGCTGTTCTTGTGGAATTGGCAAAGGGATATTTGGAAGCCCATAGAGGGCTATGGTGAAAACGGAAATATCTTCCGTTCAAAACTGGAAAGAAGCTTTCTGAGAAACTGCTCTGTGTTCTGTTAATTCATCTCACAGAGTTACATCTTTCCCTTCAAGAAGCCTTTCGCTAAGGCTGTTCTTGTGGAATTGGCAAAGGGATATTTGGAAGCCCATAGAGGGCTATGGTGAAAAAGGAAATATCTTCTGTTCAAAACTGGAAAGAAGCTTTCTGAGAAACTGCTCTGTGTTCTGTTAATTCATCTCACAGACTTACAACTTTCCCTTCAAGAAGCCTTTCCCTAAGGCTGTTCTTGTGGAATTGGCAAAGGGATATTTGGAAACCCATAGAGGGTTATGGTGAAAAAGGAAATATCTTCCGTTCAAAACTGGAAAGAAGCTTTCTGAGAAACTGCTCTGTGTTCTGTTAGTTCATCTCACAGAGTTACATCTTTCCCTTCAAGAAGCCTGTCGCTAAGGCTGTTCTTGTTTAATTGGCAAAGGGATATTTGGAAGCCCTTAGAGGGCTATGGTGAAAAAGGAAATATCTTCCGTTCAAAACTGGAAAGAAGCTTTCTGAGAAACTGCTCTGTGTTCTGTTAATTCATCTCACAGAGTTACATCTTTCCCTTCAAGAATCCTTTCGCTAAGGCAGTTCTTGTGGAATTGGCAAAGGGATATTTGGAAGCCCATAGAGGGCTATGGTGAAAAAGGAAATATCTTCCGTTCATAACTGGAAAGAAGTTTCTGAGACACTGCTCTGTGTTCTGTTAGGTCATCTCACAGAGTTACATCTTTCCCTTCAAGAAGCCTTTGGCTAAGGCTGTTCTTGTGGAATTGGCAAAGGGATATCTGGAAGCCCATAGAGGGCTATGGTGAAAAAGGAAATATCTTCCGTTCAAAACTGGAAAGAAGCTTTCTGAGAAACTGCTCTGGTTCTGTTAATTCATCTCACAGAGTTACATCATTCCCTTCAAGAAGCCTGTCGCTAAGGCTGTTCTTGTGGAATTGGCAAAGGGATATTTGGAAGCCCATGGAGGGCTATGGTGAAAAAGGAGATATCTTCCGTTCAAAACTGGAAAGAAGCTTTCTGAGAAAGTGCTCTGTGTTCTGTTAATTCATCTCACAGAGTTACATCTTTCCCTTCAAGAAGCCTTTCGCTAAGGCTGTTCTTGTGGAATTGGCAAAGGGATATTTGGAAGCCCATAGAGGGCTATGGTGAAAAAGGAAATATCTTCCGGTCAAAACTGGAAAGAAGCTTTCTGAGAAACTGCTCTGTGTTCTGTTAATTCATCTCACAGAGTTACATCTTTCCCTTCAAGAAGCCTTTCGCTAAGGCTGTTCTTGTGGAATTGGCAAAGGGATATTTGGAAGCCCATAGAGGGCTATGGTGAAAAAGGAAATATCTTCCGTTCAAAACTGGAAAGAAGCTTTCTGAGAAACTGCTCTGTGTTCTGTTAATTCATCTCACAGAGTTACATCTTTCCCTTCAAGAAGCCTGTCGCTAAGGCTGTTCTTGTGGAATTGGCAAAGGGATATTTGGAAGCCCATAGAGGGCTATGGTGAAAAAGGAAATATCTTCCGTTCAAAACTGGAAAGAAGCTTTCTGAGAAACTGCTCGGTGTTCTGTTAATTCATCTCACAGAGTTACATCTTTCCCTTCAAGAAGGCTTTCGCTAAGGCTGTTCTTGTGGAATTGGCAAAGAGATATTTGGAAGCCCATAGAGGGCTATGGTGAAAAAGTAAATATCTTCCGTTCAAAACTGGAAAGAAGCTTTCTGAGAAACTGCTCTGTGTTCTGTTAATTCATCTCACAGAGTTACATCTTTCCCTTCAAGAAGCCTTTCGCTAAGGCTGTTCTTGTGCAATTGGCAAAGGGATATTTGGAAGCCCATAGAGGGCTATGGTGAAAAAGGAAATATCTTTCGTTCAAAACTAGAAAGAAGCTTTCTGAGAAACTGCTCTGTGTTCTGTTAATTCATCTCACAGAGTTACATCTTTCCCTTCAAGAAGCCTGTCGCTAAGGCTGTTCTTGTGGAATTGGCAAAGGGATATTTGGAAGCCCATAGAGGGCTATGGTGAAAAAGGAAATATCTTCCGTTCAAAACTGGAAAGAAGCTTTCTGAGAAACTGCTCTGTGTTCTGTTAATTCATCTCACAGAGTTACATCTTTCCCTTCAAGAAGCCATTCGCTAAGGCTGTTCTTGTGGAATTGGCAAAGGGATATTTGGAAGCCCATAGAGGGCTATGGTGAAAAAGGAAATATCTTCCGGTCAAAACTGGAAAGAAGCTTTCTGAGAAACTGCTCTGTGTTCTGTTAATTCATCTCACAGAGTTACATCTTTGCCTTCAAGAAGCCTTTCGCTAAGGCTGTTCTTGTGGAATTGGCAAAGGGATATTTGGAAGCCCATAGAGTGCTATGTTGAAAAAGGAAATATCTTCCGTTCAAAACTGGAAAGAAGCTTTCTGAGAAACTGCTCTGTGTTCTGTTAATTCATCTCACAGAGTTACATCTTTCCCTTCAAGAAGGCTTTCGCTAAGGCTGTTCTTGTGGAATTGGCAAAGGGATATTTGGAAGCCCATAGAGGGCTATGGTGAAAAAGGAAATAGCTTCGGTTCAAAACAGGAAAGAAGCTTTCTGAGAAACTGCTCTGTGTTCTGTTAATTCATCTCACAGAGTTACATCTTTCCCTTCAAGAAGCCTTTCGCTAAGGCTGTTCTTGTGGAATTGGCAAAGGGATATTTGGAAGCCCATAGAGGGCTATGGTGAAAAAGGAAATATCTTCCGTTCAAAACTGGAAAGAAGCTTTCTGAGAAACTGCTCTGTGTTCTGTTAATTCATCTCACAGAGTTACATCTTTCCCTTCAAGAAGCCTGTCGCTAAGGCTGTTCTTGTGGAATTGGCAAAGGGATATTTGGAAGCCCATAGAGGGCTGTGGTGAAAAAGGAAATATCTTGCGTTCAAAACTAGAAAGAAGCTTTCTGAGAAACTGCTCTGTGTTCTGTTAGTTCATCTCACAGAGTTACATCTTTCCCCTCAAGAAGCCTGTCGCTAAGTCTGTTCTTGTGGATTTGGCAAAGGGATATTTGGAAGCCCATAGAGGGCTATGGTGAAAAAGGAAATATCTTCCGTTCAAAACTGGAAAGAAGCTTTCTGAGAAACTGCTCTGTGTTCTGTTAATTCATCTCACAGAGTTATATCTTTGCCTTCAAGAAGCCATTCGCTAAGGCTGTTCTTGTGGAATTGGCAAAGGGATATTTGGAAGCCCATAGAGGGCTATGGTGAAAAAGGAAATATCTTCCGGTCAAAACTGGAAAGAAGTTTTCTGAGAAACTGCTCTGTGTTCTGTTAATTCATCTCACAGAGTTACATCTTTCCCTTCAAGAAGCCTTTCGCTAAGGCTGTTCTTGTGGAATTGGCAAAGGGATATTTGGAAGCCCATAGAGTGCTATGGTGAAAAAGGAAATATCTTCCGTTCAAAACTGGAAAGAAGCTTTCTGAGAAACTGCTCTGTCTTCTGTTAATTCATCTCACAGAGTTACATCTTTCCCTTCAAGAAGCCTGTCGCTAAGGCTGTTCTTGTGGAATTGGCAAAGGGATATTTGGAAGCCCATTCAGGGCTATGGTAAAAAAGGAAATATCTTCCGTTCAAAACTGGAAAGACGCTTTCTGAGAAACTGCTCTGTGTGTCTGTTAATTCATCTCACAGTGTTACATCTTTCCCTTCAAGAAGCCTGTCGCTAAGGCTGTTCTTGTGAAATTGGCAAAGGGATATTTGGAAGCCCATAGAGGGCTATGGTGAAAAAGGAAATATCTTCCGTTCAAAACTGGAAAGAAGCTTTCTGAGAAACTGCTCTGTGTTCTGTTAATTCAATTCAGAGTTACATCTTTCCCTTCAAGAAGCCTTTCGCTAAGGCTGTTCTTGTGGAATTGGCAAAGGGATATTTGTAAGCCCATAGAGGGCTATGGTGAAAAAGGAAATATCTTCCGTTCAAAACTGGAAAGAAGCTTTTTGAGAAATTGCTCTGTGTTCTGTTAATTCATCTCACAGAGTTACATCTTTCCCTTCAAGAAGCCTTTCGCTAAGGCTGTTCTTGTGGAATTGGCAAAGGGATATTTGGAAGCCCGTAGAGGGCTATGGTGAAAAAGGAAATATCTTCCGTTCAAAACTGGAAAGAAGCTTTCTGAGAAACTGCTCTGTGTTCTGTTAATTCATCTCACAGAGTTACATCTTACCCTTCAAGAAGCCTGTCGCTAAGGCTGTTCTTGTGGAATTGGCAAAGGGATATTTGGAAGCCCATAGAGGGCTATGGTGAAAAAGGAAATATCTTCCGTTCAAAACTGGAAAGAAGTTTTCTGAGAAACTGCTCTGTGTTCTGTTAATTCATCTCACAGAGTTACATCTTTCCCTTCAAGAAGCCTGTCGCTAAGTCTATTCTTGTGGAATTGGCAAAGGGATATTTGGAAGCCCATAGAGGGCTATGGTGAAAAAGAAAATATCTTCCGTTCAAAACTGGAAAGAAGCTTTCTGAGAAACTGCTCTGTGTTCTGTTAATTCATCTCACAGAGTTACATCATTCCCTTCAAGAAGCCTTTCGCTAAGGCTGTTCTTGTGGAATTGGCAAAGGGATATTTGGAAGCCCATAGAGGGCTATGGTGGAAAAGGAAATATCTTCCGTTCAAAACTGGAAAGAAGCTTTCTGAGAAACTGCTCTGTGTTCTGTTAATTCATCTCACAGAGTTACATCTTTCCCTTCAAGAAGCCTTTCGCTAAGGCTGTTCTTGTGGAATTGGCAAAGGGATATTTGGAAGCCCATAGAGGGCTACGGTGAAAAAGGAAGTATCTTCCGTTCAAAACTGGAAAGAAGCTTTCTCAGAAACTGCTCTGTGTTCTGTTAATTCATCTCACAGAGTTACATCTTTCCCTTCAAGAAGCCTTTCGCTAAGGCTGTTCTTGTGGAATTGGCAAAGGGATATTTGGAAGCCCATAGAGGGCTATGGTGAAAAAGGAAATATCTTCCGTTCAAAACTGGAAAGAAGCTTTCTGAGAAACTGCTCTGTGTTCTGTTAATTCATCTCACAGAGTTACATCTTTCCCTTCAAGAAGGCTTTCGCTAAGGCTGTTCTTGTGGAATTGGCAAAGGGATATTTGGAAGCCCATAGAGGGGTATGGTGAAAAAGGAAATATCTTCGGTTCAAAACAGGAAAGAAGCTTTCTGAGAAACTGCTCTGTGTTCTGTTAATTCATCTCACAGAGTTACATCTTTCCCTTCAACAAGCCATTCGCTAAGGCTGTTCTTGTGGAATTGGCAAAGGGATATTTGGAAGCCCATAGAGGGCTATGGTGAAAAAGGAAATATCTTCCGGTCAAAACTGGAAAGAAGCTTTCTGAGAAACTGCTCTGTGTTCTGTTAATTCATCTCACAGAGTTACATCTTTCCCTTCAAGAAGCCTTTCCCTAAGGCTGTTCTTGTGGAATTGGCAAAGGGATATTTGGAAGCCCATAGAGGGCTATGGTGAAAAAGGAAATATCTTCCGTTCAAAACTGGAAAGAAGCTTTCTGAGAAACTGCTCTGTGTTCTGTTAATTCATCTCACAGAGTTACATCTTTCCCTTCAAGAAGCCTTTCGCTAAGGCTGTTCTTGTGGAATTGGCAAAGGGATATTTGGAAGCCCATAGAGGGCTATGGTGAAAAAGGAAATATCTTGCGTTCAAAACTAGAAAGAAGCTTTCTGAGAAACTGCTCTGTGTTCTGTTAGTTCATCTCACAGAGTTACATCTTTCCCCTCAAGAAGCCTGTCGCTAAGTCTGTTCTTGTGGATTTGGCAAAGCGATATTTGGAAGCCCATAGAGGGCTATGGTGAAAAAGGAAATATCTTCCGTTCAAAACTGGAAAGAAGCTTTCTGAGAAACTGCTCTGTGTTCTGTTAATTCATCTCACACAGTTACATCTTTCCCTTCAAGAAGCCATTCGCTAAGGCTGTTCTTGTGGAATTGGCAAAGGGATATTTGGAAGCCCATAGAGGGCTATGGTGAAAAAGGAAATATCTTCCGGTCAAAACTGGAAAGAAGCTTTCTGAGAAACTGCTCTGTGTTCTGTTAATTCATCTCAGAGAGTTACATCTTTCCCTTCAAGAAGCCTTTCGCTAAGGCTGTTCTTGTGGAATTGGCAAAGGGATATTTGGAAGCCCATAGAGTGCTATGGTGAAAAAGGAAATATCTTCCGTTCAAAACTGGAAAGAAGCTTTCTGAGAAACTGCTCTGTGTTTTGTTAATTCATCTCACAGAGTTACATCTTTCCCTTCAAGAAGCCTTTCGCTAAGGCTGTTCTTCTGGAATTGGCAAAGGGATATTTGGAAGCCCAGAGAGGGCTATGGTGAAAAAGGAAATATCTTCCGTTCAAAACTGGAAAGAAGCTTTCTGAGAAACTGCTCTGTGTTCTGTTAATTCATCTCACAGAGTTACATCTTTCCCTTCAAGAAGCCTTTCGCTAAGGCTGTTCTTGTGTAATTGGCAAAGGGATATTTGGAAGCCCATAGAGTGCTATGGTGAAAAAGGAAATACCTTCCGTTCAAAACTGGAAAGAAGCTTTCTGAGAAACTGCTCTGTGTTCTGTTAATTCATCTCACAGAGTTACATCTTTCCCTTCAAGAAGCCTGTCGCTAAGGCTGTTCTTGTGGAATTGGCAAAGGGATATTTGGAAGCCCATAGAGGACTATGGTGAAAAAGGAAATATCTTCCATTCAAAACTGGAAAGAAGCTTTCTGAGAAACTGCTCTGTGTTCTGTTAATTCATCTCACAGAGTTACATCTTTCCCTTCAAGAAGCCTTTCGCTAAGGCTGTTCTTGTGGAATTGGCAAACGGATATTTGGAAGCTCGTAGAGGGCTATGGTGAAAAAGGAAATATCTTCCGTTCAAAACTGGAAAGAAGCTTTCTGAGAAACTGCTCTGTGTTCTGTTAATTCATCTCACAGAGTTACATCTTTCCCTTCAAGAAGCCTGTCGCTAAGGCTGTTCTTGTGTAATTGGCAAAGGGATATTTGGAAGCCCGTAGAGGGCTATGGTGAAAAAGGAAATATCTTCCGTTCAAAACTGGAAAGAAGCTTTCTGAGAAACTGCTCTGTGTTCTGTTAATTCATCTCACAGAGTTACATCTTTCCCTTCAAGAAGCCATTCGCTAAGGCTGTTCTTGTGGAATTGGCAAAGGGATATTTGGAAGCCCATAGAGGGCTATGGTGAAAAAGGAAATATCTTCCGTTCAAAACTGGAAAGAAGCTTTCTGAGAAACTGCTCTGTGTTCTCTTAATTCATCTCACAGAGTTACATCTTTCCCTTCAAGAAGCCTGTCGCTAAGGCTGTTCTTGTGGAATAGGCAAAGGGATATTTGGAAGCCCATAGAGGGCTATGGTGAAAAAGGAAATATCTTCCGTTCAAAACTGGAAAGAAGCTTTCTGAGAAACTGCTCTGTGTTCTGTTAATTCATCTCACAGAGTTACATCTTTCCCTTCAAGAAGCCTTTCGCTAAGGCTGTTCTTGTGGAATTGGCAAAGGGATATTTGGAAGCCCATAGAGGGCTATGGTGAAAAAGGAAATATCTTCCGTTCAAAACAGGAAAGAAGCTTTCTGAGACACTGCTCTGTGTTCTGTTAGGTCATCTCACAGAGTTACATCTTTCCCTTCAGGAAGACTTTCGCTAAGGCTGTTCTTGTGGAATTGGCAAAGGGATATTTGGAAGCCCACAGAGGGCTATGGTGAAAAAGGAAATATCTTCCGTTCAAAACTGGAAAGAAGCTTTCTGAGAAACTGCTCTGTGTTCTGTTAATTCATCTCACAGAGTTACATCTTTCCCTTCAAGAAGCCTGTCGCTAAGTCTGTTCTTGTGGAATTGGCAAAGGGATATTTGGAAGCCCATAGAGGGCTATGGTGAAAAAGGAAATATCTTCCGTTCAAAACTGGAAAGAAGCTTTCTGAGAAACTGCTCTGTGTTCTGTTAATTCATCTCACAGAGTTACATCTTTCCCTTCAATAAGCCTTTCGCTAAGGCTGTTCTTGTGGAATTGGCAAAGGGATATTTGGAAGCCCATAGAAGGCTATGGTGAAAACGGAAATATCTTCCGTTCAAAACTGGAAAGAAGCTTTCTGAGAAACTGCTCTGTGTTCTGTTAATTCATCTCACAGAGTTACATCTTTCCCTTCAAGAAGCCTTTCGCTAAGGCTGTTCTTGTGGAATTGGAAAAGGGATATTTGGAAGCCCATAGAGGGCTATGGTGAAAAAGGAAATATCTTCCGTTCAAAACTGGAAAGAAGCTTTCTGAGAAACTGCTCTGTGTTCTGTTAATTCATCTCACAGACTTACAACTTTCCCTTCAAGAAGCCTTTCGCTAAGGCTGTTCTTGTGGAATTGGCAAAGGGATATTTGGAAGCCCATAGAGGGTTATGGTGAAAAAGGAAATATCTTCCGTTCAAAACTGGAAAGAAGCTTTCTGAGAAACTGCTCTGTGTTCTGTTAGTTCATCTCACAGAGTTACATCTTTCCCTTCAAGAAGCCTGTCGCTAAGGCTGTTCTTGTTTAATTGGCAAAGGGATATTTGGAAGCCCTTAGAGGGCTATGGTGAAAAAGGAAATATCTTCCGTTCAAAACTGGAAAGAAGCTTTCTGAGAAACTGCTCTGTGTTCTGTTAATTCATCTCACAGAGTTACATCTTTCCCTTCAAGAATCCTTTCGCTAAGGCAGTTCTTGTGGAATTGGCAAAGGGATATTTGGAAGCCCATAGAGGGCTATGGTGAAAAAGGAAATATCTTCCGTTCAAAACTGGAAAGAAGTTTCTGAGACACTGCTCTGTGTTCTGTTAGGTCATCTCACAGAGTTACATCTTTCCCTTCAAGAAGCCTTTGGCTAAGGCTGTTCTTGTGGAATTGGCAAAGGGATATCTGGAAGCCCATAGAGGGCTATGGTGAAAAAGGAAATATCTTTCGTTCAAAACTGGAAAGAAGCTTTCTGAGAAACTGCTCTGGTTCTGTTAATTCATCTCACAGAGTTACATCATTCCCTTCAAGAAGCCTGTCGCTAAGGCTGTTCTTGTGGAATTGGCAAAGGGATATTTGGAAGCCCATAGAGGGCTATGGTGAAAAAGGAAATATCTTCCGTTCAAAACTGGAAAGAAGCTTTCTGAGAAAGTGCTCTGTGTTCTGTTAATTCATCTCACAGAGTTACATCTTTCCCTTCAAGAAGCCTTTCGCTAAGGCTGTTCTTGTGGAATTGGCAAAGGGATATTTGGAAGCCCATAGAGGGCTACGGTGAAAAAGGAAATATCTTCCGTTCAAAACTGGAAAGAAGCTTTCTGAGAAACTGCTCTGTGTTCTGTTAATTCATCTCACAGAGTTACATCTTTCCCTTCAAGAAGCCTTTCGCTAAGGCTGTTCTTGTGGAATTGGCAAAGGGATATTTGGAAGCCCATAGATGGCTACGGTGAAAAAGGAAGTATCTTCCGTTCAAAACTGGAAAGAAGCTTTCTGAGAAACTGCTCTGTGTTCTGTTAATTCATCTCACAGAGTTACATCTTTCCCTTCAAGAAGCCTGTCGCTAAGGCTGTTCTTGTGGAATTGGCAAAGGGATATTTGGAAGCCCATAGAGGGCTATGGTGAAAAAGGAAATATCTTCCGTTCAAAACTGGAAAGAAGCTTTCTGAGAAACTGCTCGGTGTTCTGTTAATTCATCTCACAGAGTTACATCTTTCCCTTCAAGAAGGCTTTCGCTAAGGCTGTTCTTGTGGAATTGGCAAAGAGATATTTGGAAGCCCATAGAGGGCTATGGTGAAAAAGGAAATATCTTCGGTTCAAAACAGGAAAGAAGCTTTCTGAGAAACTGCTCTGTGTTCTGTTAATTCATCTCACAGAGTTACATCTTTCCCTTCAAGAAGCCTTTCGCTAAGGCTGTTCTTGTGGAATTGGCAAAGGGATATTTGGAAGCCCATAGAGGGCTATGGTGAAAAAGGAAATATCTTCCGTTCAAAACTG
Organism: Chlorocebus sabaeus; assembly: GCF_047675955.1. NCBI lineage: Eukaryota > Metazoa > Chordata > Mammalia > Primates > Cercopithecidae > Chlorocebus > Chlorocebus sabaeus. The sequence continues at coordinate 1,502,092 of NW_027327626.1, forward strand.
GAAAGAAGCTTTCTGACAAACTGCTCTGTGTTCTGTTAATTCATCTCACAGAGTTACATCTTTCCCTTTAAGAAGCCTTTCGCTAAGGCTGTTCTTGTGGAATTGGCAAAGGGATATTTGGAAGCCCATAGAGGGCTACGGTGAAAAAGGAAATATCTTGCGTTCAAAACTAGAAAGAAGCTTTCTGAGAAACTGCTCTGTGTTCTGTTAGTTCATCTCACAGAGTTACATCTTTCCCTTCAAGAAGCCTGTCGCTAAGGCTGTTCTTGTGGAATTGGCAAAGGGATATTTGGAAGCCCATAGAGGGCTATGGTGAAAAAGGAAATATCTTCCGTTCAAAACTGGAAAGAAGCTTTCTGAGAAACTTCTCTGTGTTCTGTTAATTCAACTCAGAGTTACATCTTTCCCTTCAAGAAGCCTTTTGCTAAGGCTGTTCTTGTGGAATTGGCAAAGGGATATTTGGAAGCCCATAGTGGGCTATGGTGAAAAAGGAAATATCTTCCGTTCAAAACTGGAAAGAAGCTTTCTGAGAAACTGTTCTGTGTTCTGTTAATTCATCTCACAGAGTTACATCTTTCCCTTCAAGAAGCCTTTCGCTAAGGCTGTTCTTGTGGAATTGGCAAAGGGATATTTGGAAGCCCGTAGAGGGCTATGGTGAAAAAGGAAATATCTTCCGTTCAAAACTGGAAAGAAGCTTTCTGAGAAACTGCTCTGTGTTCTGTTAATTCATCTCACAGAGTTACATCTTTCCCTTCAAGAAGCCTGTCGCTAAGGCTGTTCTTGTGGAATTGGCAAAGGGATATTTGGAAGCCCACAGAGGGCTATGGTGAAAAAGGAAATATCTTCCGTTCAAAACTGGAAAGAAGCTTTCTGAGAAACTGCTCTGTGTTCTGTTAATTCATCTCACAGAGTTACATCTTTCCCTTCAAGAAGCCTGTCGCTAAGTCTGTTCTTGTGGAATTGGCAAAGGGATATTTGGAAGCCCATAGAGGGCTATGGTGAAAAAGGAAATATCTTCCGTTCAAAACTGGAAAGAAGCTTTCTGAGAAACTGCTCTGTGTTCTGTTAATTCATCTCACAGAGTTACATCTTTCCCTTCAAGAAGCCTTTCGCTAAGGCTGTTCTTGTGGAATTGGCAAAGGGATATTTGGAAGCCCATAGAGGGCTATGGTGAAAACGGAAATATCTTCCGTTCAAAACTGGAAAGAAGCTTTCTGAGAAACTGCTCTGTGTTCTGTTAATTCATCTCACAGAGTTACATCTTTCCCTTCAAGAAGCCTTTCGCTAAGGCTGTTCTTGTGGAATTGGAAAAGGGATATTTGGAAGCCCATAGAGGGCTATGGTGAAAAAGGAAATATCTTCCGTTCAAAACTGGAAAGAAGCTTTCTGAGAAACTGCTCTGTGTTCTGTTAATTCATCTCACAGACTTACAACTTTCCCTTCAAGAAGCCTTTCGCTAAGGCTGTTCTTGTGGAATTGGCAAAGGGATATTTGGAAACCCATAGAGGGTTATGGTGAAAAAGGAAATATCTTCCGTTCAAAACTGGAAAGAAGCTTTCTGAGAAACTGCTCTGTGTTCTGTTAGTTCATCTCACAGAGTTACATCTTTCCCTTCAAGAAGCCTGTCGCTAAGGCTGTTCTTGTTTAATTGGCAAAGGGATATTTGGAAGCCCTTAGAGGGCTATGGTGAAAAAGGAAATATCTTCCGTTCAAAACTGGAAAGAAGCTTTCTGAGAAACTGCTCTGTGTTCTGTTAATTCATCTCACAGAGTTACATCTTTCCCTTCAAGAATCCTTTCGCTAAGGCAGTTCTTGTGGAATTGGCAAAGGGATATTTGGAAGCCCATAGAGGGCTATGGTGAAAAAGGAAATATCTTCCGTTCATAACTGGAAAGAAGTTTCTGAGACACTGCTCTGTGTTCTGTTAGGTCATCTCACAGAGTTACATCTTTCCCTTCAAGAAGCCTTTGGCTAAGGCTGTTCTTGTGGAATTGGCAAAGGGATATCTGGAAGCCCATAGAGGGCTATGGTGAAAAAGGAAATATCTTCCGTTCAAAACTGGAAAGAAGCTTTCTGAGAAACTGCTCTGGTTCTGTTAATTCATCTCACAGAGTTACATCATTCCCTTCAAGAAGCCTGTCGCTAAGGCTGTTCTTGTGGAATTGGCAAAGGGATATTTGGAAGCCCATAGAGGGCTATGGTGAAAAAGGAAATATCTTCCGTTCAAAACTGGAAAGAAGCTTTCTGAGAAACTGCTCTGTGTTCTGTTAATTCATCTCACAGAGTTACATCTTTCCCTTCAAGAAGGCTTTCGCTAAGGCTGTTCTTGTGGAATTGGCAAAGAGATATTTGGAAGCCCATAGAGGGCTATGGTGAAAAAGGAAATATCTTCGGTTCAAAACAGGAAAGAAGCTTTCTGAGAAACTGCTCTGTGTTCTGTTAATTCATCTCACAGAGTTACATCTTTCCCTTCAAGAAGCCTTTCGCTAAGGCTGTTCTTGTGGAATTGGCAAAGGGATATTTGGAAGCCCATAGAGGGCTATGGTGAAAAAGGAAATATCTTCCGTTCAAAACTGGAAAGAAGCTTTCTGACAAACTGCTCTGTGTTCTGTTAATTCATCTCACAGAGTTACATCTTTCCCTTTAAGAAGCCTTTCGCTAAGGCTGTTCTTGTGGAATTGGCAAAGGGATATTTGGAAGCCCATAGAGGGCTACGGTGAAAAAGGAAATATCTTGCGTTCAAAACTAGAAAGAAGCTTTCTGAGAAACTGCTCTGTGTTCTGTTAGTTCATCTCACAGAGTTACATCTTTCCCTTCAAGAAGCCTGTCGCTAAGGCTGTTCTTGTGGAATTGGCAAAGGGATATTTGGAAGCCCATAGAGGGCTATGGTGAAAAAGGAAATATCTTCCGTTCAAAACTGGAAAGAAGCTTTCTGAGAAACTGCTCTGTGTTCTGTTAATTCAACTCAGAGTTACATCTTTCCCTTCAAGAAGCCTTTCGCTAAGGCTGTTCTTGTGGAATTGGCAAAGGGATATTTGGAAGCCCATAGTGGGCTATGGTGAAAAAGGAAATATCTTCCGTTCAAAACTGGAAAGAAGCTTTCTGAGAAACTGTTCTGTGTTCTGTTAATTCATCTCACAGAGTTACATCTTTCCCTTCAAGAAGCCTTTCGCTAAGGCTGTTCTTGTGGAATTGGCAAAGGGATATTTGGAAGCCCGTAGAGGGCTATGGTGAAAAAGGAAATATCTTCCGTTCAAAACTGGAAAGAAGCTTTCTGAGAAACTGCTCTGTGTTCTGTTAATTCATCTCACAGAGTTACATCTTTCCCTTCAAGAAGCCTGTCGCTAAGGCTGTTCTTGTGGAATTGGCAAAGGGATATTTGGAAGCCCACAGAGGGCTATGGTGAAAAAGGAAATATCTTCCGTTCAAAACTGGAAAGAAGCTTTCTGAGAAACTGCTCTGTGTTCTGTTAATTCATCTCACAGAGTTACATCTTTCCCTTCAAGAAGCCTGTCGCTAAGTCTGTTCTTGTGGAATTGGCAAAGGGATATTTGGAAGCCCATAGAGGGCTATGGTGAAAAAGGAAATATCTTCCGTTCAAAACTGGAAAGAAGCTTTCTGAGAAACTGCTCTGTGTTCTGTTAATTCATCTCACAGAGTTACATCTTTCCCTTCAAGAAGCCTTTCGCTAAGGCTGTTCTTGTGGAATTGGCAAAGGGATATTTGGAAGCCCATAGAGGGCTATGGTGAAAACGGAAATATCTTCCGTTCAAAACTGGAAAGAAGCTTTCTGAGAAACTGCTCTGTGTTCTGTTAATTCATCTCACAGAGTTACATCTTTCCCTTCAAGAAGCCTTTCGCTAAGGCTGTTCTTGTGGAATTGGAAAAGGGATATTTGGAAGCCCATAGAGGGCTATGGTGAAAAAGGAAATATCTTCCGTTCAAAACTGGAAAGAAGCTTTCTGAGAAACTGCTCTGTGTTCTGTTAATTCATCTCACAGACTTACAACTTTCCCTTCAAGAAGCCTTTCCCTAAGGCTGTTCTTGTGGAATTGGCAAAGGGATATTTGGAAACCCATAGAGGGTTATGGTGAAAAAGGAAATATCTTCCGTTCAAAACTGGAAAGAAGCTTTCTGAGAAACTGCTCTGTGTTCTGTTAGTTCATCTCACAGAGTTACATCTTTCCCTTCAAGAAGCCTGTCGCTAAGGCTGTTCTTGTTTAATTGGCAAAGGGATATTTGGAAGCCCTTAGAGGGCTATGGTGAAAAAGGAAATATCTTCCGTTCAAAACTGGAAAGAAGCTTTCTGAGAAACTGCTCTGTGTTCTGTTAATTCATCTCACAGAGTTACATCTTTCCCTTCAAGAATCCTTTCGCTAAGGCAGTTCTTGTGGAATTGGCAAAGGGATATTTGGAAGCCCATAGAGGGCTATGGTGAAAAAGGAAATATCTTCCGTTCATAACTGGAAAGAAGTTTCTGAGACACTGCTCTGTGTTCTGTTAGGTCATCTTACAGAGTTACATCTTTCCCTTCAAGAAGCCTTTGGCTAAGGCTGTTCTTGTGGAATTGGCAAAGGGATATCTGGAAGCCCATAGAGGGCTATGGTGAAAAAGGAAATATCTTCCGTTCAAAACTGGAAAGAAGCTTTCTGAGAAACTGCTCTGGTTCTGTTAATTCATCTCACAGAGTTACATCATTCCCTTCAAGAAGCCTGTCGCTAAGGCTGTTCTTGTGGAATTGGCAAAGGGATATTTGGAAGCCCATAGAGGGCTATGGTGAAAAAGGAGATATCTTCCGTTCAAAACTGGAAAGAAGCTTTCTGAGAAAGTGCTCTGTGTTCTGTTAATTCATCTCACAGAGTTACATCTTTCCCTTCAAGAAGCCTTTCGCTAAGGCTGTTCTTGTGGAATTGGCAAAGGGATATTTGGAAGCCCATAGAGGGCTATGGTGAAAAAGGAAATATCTTCCGGTCAAAACTGGAAAGAAGCTTTCTGAGAAACTGCTCTGTGTTCTGTTAATTCATCTCACAGAGTTACATCTTTCCCTTCAAGAAGCCTTTCGCTAAGGCTGTTCTTGTGGAATTGGCAAAGGGATATTTGGAAGCCCATAGAGGGCTATGGTGAAAAAGGAAATATCTTCCGTTCAAAACTGGAAAGAAGCTTTCTGAGAAACTGCTCTGTGTTCTGTTAATTCATCTCACAGAGTTACATCTTTCCCTTCAAGAAGCCTGTCGCTAAGGCTGTTCTTGTGGAATTGGCAAAGGGATATTTGGAAGCCCATAGAGGGCTATGGTGAAAAAGGAAATATCTTCCGTTCAAAACTGGAAAGAAGCTTTCTGAGAAACTGCTCGGTGTTTTGTTAATTCATCTCACAGAGTTACATCTTTCCCTTCAAGAAGGCTTTCGCTAAGGCTGTTCTTGTGGAATTGGCAAAGAGATATTTGGAAGCCCATAGAGGGCTATGGTGAAAAAGTAAATATCTTCCGTTCAAAACTGGAAAGAAGCTTTCTGAGAAACTGCTCTGTGTTCTGTTAATTCATCTCACAGAGTTACATCTTTCCCTTCAAGAAGCCTTTCGCTAAGGCTGTTCTTGTGCAATTGGCAAAGGGATATTTGGAAGCCCATAGAGGGCTATGGTGAAAAAGGAAATATCTTTCGTTCAAAACTAGAAAGAAGCTTTCTGAGAAACTGCTCTGTGTTCTGTTAATTCATCTCACAGAGTTACATCTTTCCCTTCAAGAAGCCTGTCGCTAAGGCTGTTCTTGTGGAATTGGCAAAGGGATATTTGGAAGCCCATAGAGGGCTATGGTGAAAAAGGAAATATCTTCCGTTCAAAACTGGAAAGAAGCTTTCTGAGAAACTGCTCTGTGTTCTGTTAATTCATCTCACAGAGTTACATCTTTCCCTTCAAGAAGCCATTCGCTAAGGCTGTTCTTGTGGAATTGGCAAAGGGATATTTGGAAGCCCATAGAGGGCTATGGTGAAAAAGGAAATATCTTCCGGTCAAAACTGGAAAGAAGCTTTCTGAGAAACTGCTCTGTGTTCTGTTAATTCATCTCACAGAGTTACATCTTTGCCTTCAAGAAGCCTTTCGCTAAGGCTGTTCTTGTGGAATTGGCAAAGGGATATTTGGAAGCCCATAGAGTGCTATGTTGAAAAAGGAAATATCTTCCGTTCAAAACTGGAAAGAAGCTTTCTGAGAAACTGCTCTGTGTTCTGTTAATTCATCTCACAGAGTTACATCTTTCCCTTCAAGAAGGCTTTCGCTAAGGCTGTTCTTGTGGAATTGGCAAAGGGATATTTGGAAGCCCATAGAGGGCTATGGTGAAAAAGGAAATAGCTTCGGTTCAAAACAGGAAAGAAGCTTTCTGAGAAACTGCTCTGTGTTCTGTTAATTCATCTCACAGAGTTACATCTTTCCCTTCAAGAAGCCTTTCGCTAAGGCTGTTCTTGTGGAATTGGCAAAGGGATATTTGGAAGCCCATAGAGGGCTATGGTGAAAAAGGAAATATCTTCCGTTCAAAACTGGAAAGAAGCTTTCTGAGAAACTGCTCTGTGTTCTGTTAATTCATCTCACAGAGTTACATCTTTCCCTTCAAGAAGCCTGTCGCTAAGGCTGTTCTTGTGGAATTGGCAAAGGGATATTTGGAAGCCCATAGAGGGCTATGGTGAAAAAGGAAATATCTTCCGTTCAAAACTAGAAAGAAGCTTTCTGAGAAACTGCTCTGTGTTCTGTTAGTTCATCTCACAGAGTTACATCTTTCCCCTCAAGAAGCCTGTCGCTAAGTCTGTTCTTGTGGATTTGGCAAAGGGATATTTGGAAGCCCATAGAGGGCTATGGTGAAAAAGGAAATAACTTCCGTTCAAAACTGGAAAGAAGCTTTCTGAGAAACTGCTCTGTGTTCTGTTAATTCATCTCACAGAGTTATATCTTTCCCTTCAAGAAGCCATTCGCTAAGGCTGTTCTTGTGGAATTGGCAAAGGGATATTTGGAAGCCCATAGAGGGCTATGGTGAAAAAGGAAATATCTTCCGGTCAAAACTGGAAAGAAGTTTTCTGAGAAACTGCTCTGTGTTCTGTTAATTCATCTCACAGAGTTACATCTTTCCCTTCAAGAAGCCTTTCGCTAAGGCTGTTCTTGTGGAATTGGCAAAGGGATATTTGGAAGCCCATAGAGTGCTATGGTGAAAAAGGAAATATCTTCCGTTCAAAACTGGAAAGAAGCTTTCTGAGAAACTGCTCTGTCTTCTGTTAATTCATCTCACAGAGTTACATCTTTCCCTTCAAGAAGCCTGTCGCTAAGGCTGTTCTTGTGGAATTGGCAAAGGGATATTTGGAAGCCCATTCAGGGCTATGGTAAAAAAGGAAATATCTTCCGTTCAAAACTGGAAAGACGCTTTCTGAGAAACTGTTCTGTGTGTCTGTTAATTCATCTCACAGAGTTACATCTTTCCCTTCAAGAAGCCTGTCGCTAAGGCTGTTCTTGTGAAATTGGCAAAGGGATATTTGGAAGCCCATAGAGGGCTATGGTGAAAAAGGAAATATCTTCCGTTCAAAACTGGAAAGAAACTTTCTGAGAAACTGCTCTGTGTTCTGTTAATTCAATTCAGAGTTACATCTTTCCCTTCAAGAAGCCTTTCGCTAAGGCTGTTCTTGTGGAATTGGCAAAGGGATATTTGTAAGCCCATAGAGGGCTATGGTGAAAAAGGAAATATCTTCCGTTCAAAACTGGAAAGAAGCTTTTTGAGAAATTGCTCTGTGTTCTGTTAATTCATCTCACAGAGTTACATCTTTCCCTTCAAGAAGCCTTTCGCTAAGGCTGTTCTTGTGGAATTGGCAAAGGGATATTTGGAAGCCCGTAGAGGGCTATGGTGAAAAAGGAAATATCTTCCGTTCAAAACTGGAAAGAAGCTTTCTGAGAAACTGCTCTGTGTTCTGTTAATTCATCTCACAGAGTTACATCTTACCCTTCAAGAAGCCTGTCGCTAAGGCTGTTCTTGTGGAATTGGCAAAGGGATATTTGGAAGCCCATAGAGGGCTATGGTGAAAAAGAAAATATCTTCCGTTCAAAACTGGAAAGAAGCTTTATGAGAAACTGCTCTGTGTTCTGTTAATTCATCTCACAGAGTTACATCATTCCCTTCAAGAAGCCTTTCGCTAAGGCTGTTCTTGTGGAATTGGCAAAGGGATATTTGGAAGCCCATAGAGGGCTATGGTGGAAAAGGAAATATCTTCCGTTCAAAACTGGAAAGAAGCTTTCTGAGAAACTGCTCTGTGTTCTGTTAATTCATCTCACAGAGTTACATCTTTCCCTTCAAGAAGCCTTTCGCTAAGGCTGTTCTTGTGGAATTGGCAAAGGGATATTTGGAAGCCCATAGAGGGCTACGGTGAAAAAGGAAGTATCTTCCGTTCAAAACTGGAAAGAAGCTTTCTCAGAAACTGCTCTGTGTTCTGTTAATTCATCTCACAGAGTTACATCTTTCCCTTCAAGAAGCCTTTCGCTAAGGCTGTTCTTGTGGAATTGGCAAAGGGATATTTGGAAGCCCATAGAGGGCTATGGTGAAAAAGGAAATATCTTCCGTTCAAAACTGGAAAGAAGCTTTCTGAGAAACTGCTCTGTGTTCTGTTAATTCATCTCACAGAGTTACATCTTTCCCTTCAAGAAGGCTTTCGCTAAGGCTGTTCTTGTGGAATTGGCAAAGGGATATTTGGAAGCCCATAGAGGGGTATGGTGAAAAAGGAAATATCTTCGGTTCAAAACAGGAAAGAAGCTTTCTGAGAAACTGCTCTGTGTTCTGTTAATTCATCTCACAGAGTTACATCTTTCCCTTCAAGAAGCCATTCGCTAAGGCTGTTCTTGTGGAATTGGCAAAGGGATATTTGGAAGCCCATAGAGGGCTATGGTGAAAAAGGAAATATCTTCCGGTCAAAACTGGAAAGAAGCTTTCTGAGAAACTGCTCTGTGTTCTGTTAATTCATCTCACAGAGTTACATCTTTCCCTTCAAGAAGCCTTTCGCTAAGGCTGTTCTTGTGGAATTGGCAAAGGGATATTTGGAAGCCCATAGAGGGCTATGGTGAAAAAGGAAATATCTTCCGTTCAAAACTGGAAAGAAGCTTTCTGAGAAACTGCTCTGTGTTCTGTTAATTCATCTCACAGAGTTACATCTTTCCCTTCAAGAAGCCTTTCGCTAAGGCTGTTCTTGTGGAATTGGCAAAGGGATATTTGGAAGCCCATAGAGGGCTATGGTGAAAAAGGAAATATCTTGCGTTCAAAACTAGAAAGAAGCTTTCTGAGAAACTGCTCTGTGTTCTGTTAGTTCATCTCACAGAGTTACATCTTTCCCCTCAAGAAGCCTGTCGCTAAGTCTGTTCTTGTGGATTTGGCAAAGCGATATTTGGAAGCCCATAGAGGGCTATGGTGAAAAAGGAAATATCTTCCGTTCAAAACTGGAAAGAAGCTTTCTGAGAAACTGCTCTGTGTTCTGTTAATTCATCTCACAGAGTTACATCTTTCCCTTCAAGAAGCCATTCGCTAAGGCTGTTCTTGTGGAATTGGCAAAGGGATATTTGGAAGCCCATAGAGGGCTATGGTGAAAAAGGAAATATCTTCCGGTCAAAACTGGAAAGAAGCTTTCTGAGAAACTGCTCTGTGTTCTGTTAATTCATCTCACAGAGTTACATCTTTCCCTTCAAGAAGCCTTTCGCTAAGGCTGTTCTTGTGGAATTGGCAAAGGGATATTTGGAAGCCCATAGAGTGCTATGGTGAAAAAGGAAATATCTTCCGTTCAAAACTGGAAAGAAGCTTTCTGAGAAACTGCTCTGTCTTCTGTTAATTCATCTCACAGAGTTACATCTTTCCCTTCAAGAAGCCTGTCGCTAAGGCTGTTCTTGTGGAATTGGCAAAGGGATATTTGGAAGCCCATAGAGTGCTATGGTAAAAAAGGAAATATCTTCCGTTCAAAAATGGAAAGACGCTTTCTGAGAAACTGCTCTGTGTTCTGTTAATTCATCTCACAGAGTTACATCTTTCCCTTCAAGAAGCCTGTCACTAAGGCTGTTCTTGTGGAATTGGCAAAGGGATATTTGGAAGCCCATAGAGGGCTATGGTGAAAAAGGAAATATCTTCCGTTCAAAACTGGAAAGAAGCTTTCTGAGAAACTGCTCTGTGTTCTGTTAATTCAACTCAGAGTTATATCTTTCCCTTCAAGAAGCCTTTCGCTAAGGCTGTTCTTGTGGAATTGGCAAAGGGATATTTGGAAGCCCATAGAGGGCTATGGTGAAAAAGGAAATATCTTCCGTTCAAAACTGGAAAGAAGCTTTTTGAGAAATTGCTCTGTGTTCTGTTAATTCATCTCACAGAGTTACATCTTTCCCTTCAAGAAGCCTTTCGCTAAGGCTGTTCTTGTGGAATTGGCAAAGGGATATTTGGAAGCCCGTAGAGGGCTATGGTGAAAAAGGAAATATCTTTCGTTCAAAACTGGAAAGAAGCTTTCTGAGAAACTGCTCTGTGTTCTGTTAATTCATCTCACAGAGTTACATCTTTCCCTTCAAGAAGCCTGTCGCTAAGGCTGTTCTTGTGGAATTGGCAAAGGGATATTTGGAAGCCCATAGAGGGCTATGGTGAAAAAGGAAATATCTTCCGTTCAAAACTGGAAAGAAGTTTTCTGAGAAACTGCTCTGTGTTCTGTTAATTCATCTCACAGAGTTACATCTTTCCCTTCAAGAAGCCTGTCGCTAAGTCTGTTCTTGTGGAATTGGCAAAGGGATATTTGGAAGCCCATAGAGGGCTATGGTGAAAAAGGAAATATCTTCCGTTCAAAACTGGAAAGAAGCTTTCTGAGAAACTGCTCTGTGTTCTGTTAATTCATCTCACAGAGTTACATCATTCCCTTCAAGAAGCCTTTCGCTAAGGCTGTTCTTGTGGAATTGGCAAAGGGATATTTGGAAGCCCATAGAGGGCTATGGTGGAAAAGGAAATATCTTCCGTTCAAAACTGGAAAGGAGCTTTCTGAGAAACTGCTCTGTGTTCTTTTAATTCATCTCACAGAGTTACATCTTTCCCTTCAAGAAGCCTGTCGCTAAGGCTGTTCTTGTGGAATTGGCAAAGGGATATTTGGAAGCCCATAGAGGGCTATGGTGAAAAAGGAAATATCTTCCGTTCAAAACTGGAAAGAAGCTTTCTGAGAAACTGCTCTGTGTTCTGTTAATTCATCTCACAGAGTTACATCTTTCCCTTCAAGAAGGCTTTCGCTAAGGCTGTTCTTGTGGAATTGGCAAAGGGATATTTGGAAGCCCATAGAGGGGTATGGTGAAAAAGGAAATATCTTCGGTTCAAAACAGGAAAGAAGCTTTCTGAGAAACTGCTCTGTGTTCTGTTAATTCATCTCACAGAGTTACATCTTTCCCTTCAAGAAGCCTTTCGCTAAGGCTGTTCTTGTGGAATTGGCAAAGGGATATTTGGAAGCCCATAGAGGGCTATGGTGAAAAAGGAAATATCTTCCGTTCAAAACTGGAAAGAAGCTTTCTGAGAAACTGCTCTGTGTTCTGTTAATTCATCTCACAGAGTTACATCTTTCCCTTCAAGAAGCCTTTCGCTAAGGCTGTTCTTGTGGAATTGGCAAAGCGATATTTGGAAGCGCATAGAGGGCTATGGTGAAAAAGGAAATATCTTGCGTTCAAAACTGGAAAGAAGCTTTCTGAGAAACTGCTCTGTGTTCTGTTAATTCATCTCACAGAGTTACATCTTTCCCTTCAAGAAGCCTGTCGCTAAGGCTGTTCTTGTGGAATTGGCAAAGGGATATTTGGAAGCCCATAGAGGGCTATGGTGAAAAAGGAAATATCTTCCGTTCAAAACTGGAAAGAAGCTTTCTGAGAAACTGCTCTGTGTTCTGTTAATTCATCTCACAGAGTTACATCTTTCCCTACAAGAAGAAATTCGCTAAGGCTGTTCTTGTGGAATTGGCAAAGGGATATTTGGAAGCCCTTAGAGGGCTATGGTGAAAAAGGAAATATCTTCCGGTCAAAACTGGAAAGAAGCTTTCTGAGAAACTGCTCTGTGTTCTGTTAATTCATCTCACAGAGTTACATCTTTCCCTTCAAGAAGCCTTACGCTAAGGCTGTTCTTGTGGAATAGGCAAAGGGATATTTGGAAGCCCATAGAGTGCTATGGTGAAAAAGGAAATATCTTCCGTTCAAAACTGGAAAGAAGCTTTCTGAGAAACTGCTCTGTGTTCTGTTAATTCATCTCACAGAGTTACAACTTTCCCTTCAAGAAGCCTTTCGCTAAGGCTGTTCTTGTGGAATTGGCAAAGGGATATTTGGAAGCCCATAGAGGGCTATGGTGAAAAAGGAAATATCTTCCGTTCAAAACTGGAAAGAAGCTTTCTGAGAAACTGCTCTGTGTTCTGTTAATTCACCTCACAGAGTTACATCTTTCCCTTCAAGAAGCCTTTGGCTAAGGCTGTTCTTGTGGAATTGGCAAAGGGATATTTGGAAGCCCCTAGAGTGCTATGGTGAAAAAGGAAATATCTTCCGTTCAAAACTGGAAAGAAGCTTTCTGAGAAACTGCTCTGTGTTCTGTTAATTCATCTCACAGAGTTACATCTTTCCCTTCAAGAAGCCTGTCGCTAAGGCTGCTCTTGTGGAATTGGCAAAGGGATATTTGGAAGAACATAGAGTGCTATGGAGAAAAAGGAAATATCTTCCGTTCAAAACTGGAAAGACGCTTTCTGAGAAACTGCTCTGTGTTCTGTTAATTCATCTCACAGAGTTACATCTTTCCCTTCAAGAAGCCTTTCGCTAAGGCTGTTCTTGTGTAATTGGCAAAGGGATATTTGGAAGCCCATAGTGGGCTATGGTGAAAAAGGAAATATCTTCCGGTCAAAACTGGAAAGAAGCTTTCTGAGAAACTGCTCTGTGTTCTGTTAATTCATCTCACAGAGTTACGTCTTTCCCTTCAAGAAGCCTTTCTCTAAGGATGTTCTTGTGGAATTGGCAAAGGGATATTTGGAAGCCCATAGAGGGCTATGGTGAAAAAGGAAATATCTTCCGTTCAAAACTGGAAAGAAGTTTCTGAGACACTGCTCTGTGTTCTGTTAGGTCATCTCACAGAGTTACATCTTTCCCTTCAGGAAGACTTTCGCTAAGGCTGTTCTTGTGGAATTGGCAAAGGGATATTTGGAAGCCCATAGAGGGCTATGGTGAAAAAGGAAATATCTTCCGTTCAAAACTGGAAAGAAGCTTTCTGAGAAACTGCTCTGGGTTCTGTTAATTTATCTCACAGAGTTACATCTTTCCCTTCAAGAAGCCTTTCGCTAAGGCTGTTCTTGTGGAATTGGCAAAGGGATATTTGGAAGCCCATAGAGGGCTATGGTGAAAAAGGAAATATCTTCCGTTCAAAACTGGAAAGAAGCTTTCTGAGAAACTGCTCTGTGTTCTGTTAATTCATCTCACAGAGTTACATCTTTCCCTTCAAGAAGCCTTTCGCTAAGGCTGTTCTTGTGGAATTGGAAAAGGGATATTTGGAAGCCCATAGAGGGCTATGGTGAAAAAGGAAATATCTTCCGTTCAAAACTGGAAAGACGCTTTCTGAGAAACTGCTCTGTGTTCTGTTAATTCATCTCACAGAGTTACATCTTTCCCTTCAGGAAGCCTTTCGCTAAGGCTGTTCTTGTGTAATTGGCAAAGGGATATTTGGAAGCCCATAGTGGGCTATGGTGAAAAAGGAAATATCTTCCGTTCAAAACTGGAAAGAAGCTTTCTGAGCAACTGCTCTGTGTTCTGTTAATTCATCTCACAGAGTTACATCTTTCCCTTCAAGAAGACTTTCGTTAAGGCTGTTCTTGTGGAATTGGCAAAGGGATATTTGGAAGCCCATAGAGGGTTATGGTGAAAAAGGAAATATCTTCCGTTCAAAACTGGAAAGAAGCTTTCTGAGAAACTGCTCTGTGTTCTGCTAATTCATCTCACAGAATTACATCTTTCCCTTCAAGAAGCCTTTCGCTAAGGCTGTTCTTGTGTAATTGACAAAGGGATATTTGGAAGCCCATAGTGGGCTATGTTGAAAAAGGAAATATCTTCCGTTCAAAACTGGAAAGAAGCTTTCTGAGAAACTGCTCTGTGTTCTGTTAATTCATCTCACAGAGTTACATCTTTCCCTTCAAGAAGCCTTTCGCTAAGGCTGTTCTTGTGTAATTGGCAAAGGTATATTTGGAAGCCCATAGTGGGCTATGGTGAAAAAGGAAATATCTTCCGTTCAAAACTGGAAAGAAGCTTTCTGAGAAACTGCTCTGTGTTCTGTTAATTCATCTCACAGAGTTACGTCTTTCCCTTCAAGAAGCCTTTCTCTAAGGATGTTCTTGTGGAATGGGCAAAGGGATACTTGGAAGCCCATAGAGGGCTATGGTGAAAAAGGAAATATCTTCCGTTCAAAACTGGAAAGAAGTTTCTGAGACACTGCTCTGTGTTCTCTTAGGTCATCTCACAGAGTTACATCTTTCCCTTCAGGAAGACTTTCGCTAAGGCTGTTCTTGTGGAATTGGCAAAGGGATATTTGGAAGCCCATAGAGGGCTATGGTGAAAAAGGAAATATCTTCCGTTCAAAACTGGAAAGAAGCTTTCTGAGAAACTGCTCTGTGTTCTGTTAATTCATCTCACAGAGTTACATCTTTCCCTTCAAGAAGCCTGTCGCTAAGGCTGTTCTTGTGGAATTGGCAATGGGATATTTGGAAGCCCATAGAGGGCTATGGTGAAAAAGGAAATATCTTCCGTTCAAAACTGGAAAGAAGCTTTCTGAGCAACTGCTCTGTGTTCTATTAATTCATCTCACAGAGTTACATCTTTCCCTTCAAGAAGCCTGTCGCTAAGGCTGTTCTCTTGGAATTGGCAATGGGATATATGGAAGCCCTTAGAGGGCTATGGTGAAAAAGGAAATATCTTCCGTTCAAAACTGGAAAGAAGCTTTCTGAGAAACTGCTCTGTGTTCTGTTAATTCATCTCACAGAGTTACATCTTTCCCTTCAAGAAGCCTTTCGCTAAGGCTGTTCTTGTGGAATTGTCAAAGGGATATTTGGAAGCCCATAGAAGGCTATGGTGAAAAAGGAAATATCTTCCGTTCAAAACTGGAAAGAAGCTTTCTGAGAAACTGCTCTGTGTTCTGTTAATTCATCTCACAGAGTTACATCTTTCCCTTCAAGAAGCCTGTCGCTAAGGCTGTTCTTGTGGAATTGGCAAAGGGATATTTGGAAGCCCATAGAGGGCTATGGTGAAAAAGGAAATATCTTCCGTTCAAAACTGGAAAGAAGCTTTCTGAGAAACTGCTCTGTGTTCTGTTAATTCATCTCACAGAGTTACATCTTTCCCTTCAAGAAGCCTTTCGCTAAGGCTGTTCTTGTGGAATTGCAAAGGGATATTTGGAAGCCCATAAAGGGCTATGGTGAAAAAGGAAATATCTTCCGTTCAAAACTGGAAAAAAGCTTTCTGAGAAACTGCTCTGTGTTCTGTTAATTCATCTAACAGAGTTACATCTTTCCCTTCAAGAAGCCTGTCGCTAAGGCTGTTCTTGTGGAATTGGCAAAGGGATATTTGGAAGCCCATAGAGGGCTATGGTGAAAAAGGAAATATCTTCCGTTCAAAACTGGAAAGAAGCTTTCGGAGAAACTGCTCTGTGTTCTGTTAATTCATCTCACAGAGTTACATCTTTCCCTTCAAGAAGCCTGTCGCTAAGGCTGTTCTTGTGGAATTGGCAAAGGGATATTTGGAAGCCCATAGAGGGGTATGGTGAAAAAGGAAATATCTTCCGTTCAAAACTGGAAAGAAGCTTTCTGAGAAACTGCTCTGTGTTCTGTTAATTCATCTCACAGAGTTACATCTCTCCCTTCAAGAAGCCTGTCGCTAAGGCTCTTCTTGTGGAATTGGCAAAGGGATATTTGGAAGCCCATAGAGGGCTATGGTGAAAAAGGAAATTTCTTCCGTTCAAAACTGGAAAGAAGCTTTCTGAGAAACTGCTCTGTGTTCTGTTAATTCATCTCACAGAGTTACATCTTTCCCTTCAAGAAGCCTTTCGCTAAGGCTGTTCTTGTGGAATTGGCAAAGGGATATTTGGAAGCCCATAAAGGGCTATGGTGAAAAAGGAAATATCTTCCGTTCAAAACTGGAAAGAAGCTTTCTGAGAAACTGCTCTGTTTTGTGTTAATTCATCTCACAGAGTTTCATCTTTCCCTTCAAGAAGCCTTTCGCTAAGGCTGTTCTTGTGGATTTGGCAAAGGGATATTTGGAAGCCCATAGAGGGCTATGGTGAAAAAGGAAATATCTTCCTTTCAAAACTGGAAAAAAGCTTTCGGAGAAAGTGCTCTGTGTTCTGTTAATTCATCTCACAGAGTTACATCTTTCCCTTCAAGAAGCCTTTCGCTAAGGCTGTTCTTGTGGAATTGGCAAAGGGATATTTGGAAGCCCATAGAGGGCTATGGTGAGAAAGGAAATATCTTCCGTTCAAAACTGGAAGGAAGCTTTCTGAGAAACTGCTCTGTGTTCTGTTAATTCATCTCACAGAGTTACATCTTTCCCTTCAAGAAGCCTTTCGCTAAGGCTGTTCTTGTGGAATTGGCAAAGGGATATTTGGAAGCCCATAGAGTGCTATGGTGAAAAAGGAAATATCTTCCGTTCAATACTGGAAAGAAGCTTTCTGAGAAACTGCTCTGTGTTCTGTTAATTCATCTCACAGAGTTACATCTTTCCCTTCAAGAAGCCTTTCGCTAAGGCTGTTCTTGTGGAATTGGCAAAGGGATATTTGGAAGCCCATAGAGGGCTATGGTGAAAAGGGAAATATCTTCCGTTCAAAACTGGAAAGAAGCTTTCTGAGATACTGCTCTGTGTTCTGTTAATTCATCTCACATAGTTACATCTTTCCCTTCAAGAAGCCATTCGCTAAGGCTGTTCTTGTGGAATTGGCAAAGGGATATTTGGAAGCCCATAGAGGGCTATGGTGAAAAAGGAAATATCTTCCGGTCAAAACTGGAAAGAAGCTTTCTGAGAAACTGCTCTGTGTTCTGTTAATTCATCTCACAGAGTTACATCTTTCCCTTCAAGAAGCCTTTCGCTAAGGCTGTTCTTGTGGAATTGGCAAAGGGATATTTGGAAGCCCATAGAGGGCTATGGTGAAAAAGGAAATATCTTCCGTTCAAAACTGGAAAGAAGCTTTCTGAGAAACTGCTCTGTGTTCTGTTAATTCATCTCACAGAGTTACATCTTTCCCTTCAAGAAGCCTGTCGCTAAGGCTGTTCTTGTGGAATTGGCAAAGTGATATTTGGAAGCCCATAGAGGGCTATGGTGAAAAAGGAAATATCTTCCGTTCAAAACTGGAAAGAAGCTTTCTGAGAAACTGCTCTGTGTTCTGTTAATTCATCTCACAGAGTTACATCTTTCCCTTCAAGAAGCCTTTCGCTAAGGCTGTTCTTGTGGAATTGGCAAAGGGATATTTGGAAGCCCATAGAGGGCTATGGTGAAAAAGGAAATATCTTAGGTTCAAAACTGGAAAGAAGCTTTCTGAGAAACTGCTCTGTGTTCTGTTAATTCATCTCACAGAGTTACATCTTTCCCTTCAAGAAGCCTTTCGCTAAGGCTGTTCTTGTGGAATTGGCAAAGGGATATTTGGAAGCCCATAGAGGGCTATGGTGAAAAAGAAAATATCTTCCGTTCAAAACTGGAAAGAAGCTTTCGGATAAACTGCTCTGTGTTCTGTTAATTCATCTCACAGAGTTACATCTTTCCCTTCAAGAAGCCTTTCGCTAAGGCTGTTCTTGTGGAATTGGCAAAGGGATATTTGGAAGCCCATAAAGGGCTATGGTGAAAAAGGAAATATCTTCCGTTCAAAACTGGAAAGAAGCTTTCTGAGAAACTGCTCTGTGTTCTGTTAATTCATCTCACAGAGTTACATCTTTCCCTTCAAGAAGCCTTTCGCTAAGGCTGTTCTTGTGGAATTGGCAAAGGGATATTTGGAAGCCCATAGAGGGCTATGGTGAAAAAGGAAATATCTTCCGTTCAAAACTGGAAAGAAGCTTTCTGAGAAACTGCTCTGTGTTCTGTTAATTCATCTCATAGAGTTACATCTTTCCCTTCAAGAAGCCTGTCGCTAAGGCTGTTCTTGTGGAATTGGCAAAGGGATATTTGGAAGCCCATAGAGGGCTATGGTGAAAAAGGAAATATCTTCAGTTCAAAACTGGAAAGAAGCTTTCTGAGAAACTGCTCTGTGTTCTGTTAATTCATCTCACAGAGTTACATCTTTCCCTTCAAGAAGCCTGTCGCTAAGGCTGCTCTTGTGGAATTGGCAAAGGGATATTTGGAAGAACATAGAGTGCTATGGAGAAAAAGGAAATATCTTCCGTTCAAAACTGGAAAGACGCTTTCTGAGAAACTGCTCTGTGTTCTGTTAATTCATCTCACAGAGTTACATCTTTCCCTTCAAGAAGCCTTTCGCTAAGGCTGTTCTTGTGTAATTGGCAAAGGGATATTTGGAAGCCCATAGTGGGCTATGGTGAAAAAGGAAATATCTTCCGGTCAAAACTGGAAAGAAGCTTTCTGAGAAACTGCTCTGTGTTCTGTTAATTCATCTCACAGAGTTACGTCTTTCCCTTCAAGAAGCCTTTCTCTAAGGATGTTCTTGTGGAATTGGCAAAGGGATATTTGGAAGCCCATAGAGGGCTATGGTGAAAAAGGAAATATCTTCCGTTCAAAACTGGAAAGAAGTTTCTGAGACACTGCTCTGTGTTCTGTTAGGTCATCTCACAGAGTTACATCTTTCCCTTCAGGAAGACTTTCGCTAAGGCTGTTCTTGTGGAATTGGCAAAGGGATATTTGGAAGCCCATAGAGGGCTATGGTGAAAAAGGAAATATCTTCCGTTCAAAACTGGAAAGAAGCTTTCTGAGAAACTGCTCTGGGTTCTGTTAATTTATCTCACAGAGTTACATCTTTCCCTTCAAGAAGCCTTTCGCTAAGGCTGTTCTTGTGGAATTGGCAAAGGGATATTTGGAAGCCCATAGAGGGCTATGGTGAAAAAGGAAATATCTTCCGTTCAAAACTGGAAAGAAGCTTTCTGAGAAACTGCTCTGTGTTCTGTTAATTCATCTCACAGAGTTACATCTTTCCCTTCAAGAAGCCTTTCGCTAAGGCTGTTCTTGTGGAATTGGAAAAGGGATATTTGGAAGCCCATAGAGGGCTATGGTGAAAAAGGAAATATCTTCCGTTCAAAACTGGAAAGACGCTTTCTGAGAAACTGCTCTGTGTTCTGTTAATTCATCTCACAGAGTTACATCTTTCCCTTCAGGAAGCCTTTCGCTAAGGCTGTTCTTGTGTAATTGGCAAAGGGATATTTGGAAGCCCATAGTGGGCTATGGTGAAAAAGGAAATATCTTCCGTTCAAAACTGGAAAGAAGCTTTCTGAGCAACTGCTCTGTGTTCTGTTAATTCATCTCACAGAGTTACATCTTTCCCTTCAAGAAGACTTTCGTTAAGGCTGTTCTTGTGGAATTGGCAAAGGGATATTTGGAAGCCCATAGAGGGTTATGGTGAAAAAGGAAATATCTTCCGTTCAAAACTGGAAAGAACCTTTCTGAGAAACTGCTCTGTGTTCTGCTAATTCATCTCACAGAATTACATCTTTCCCTTCAAGAAGCCTTTCGCTAAGGCTGTTCTTGTGTAATTGACAAAGGGATATTTGGAAGCCCATAGTGGGCTATGTTGAAAAAGGAAATATCTTCCGTTCAAAACTGGAAAGAAGCTTTCTGAGAAACTGCTCTGTGTTCTGTTAATTCATCTCACAGAGTTACATCTTTCCCTTCAAGAAGCCTTTCGCTAAGGCTGTTCTTGTGTAATTGGCAAAGGTATATTTGGAAGCCCATAGTGGGCTATGGTGAAAAAGGAAATATCTTCCGTTCAAAACTGGAAAGAAGCTTTCTGAGAAACTGCTCTGTGTTCTGTTAATTCATCTCACAGAGTTACGTCTTTCCCTTCAAGAAGCCTTTCTCTAAGGATGTTCTTGTGGAATGGGCAAAGGGATACTTGGAAGCCCATAGAGGGCTATGGTGAAAAAGGAAATATCTTCCGTTCAAAACTGGAAAGAAGTTTCTGAGACACTGCTCTGTGTTCTCTTAGGTCATCTCACAGAGTTACATCTTTCCCTTCAGGAAGACTTTCGCTAAGGCTGTTCTTGTGGAATTGGCAAAGGGATATTTGGAAGCCCATAGAGGGCTATGGTGAAAAAGGAAATATCTTCCGTTCAAAACTGGAAAGAAGCTTTCTGAGAAACTGCTCTGTGTTCTGTTAATTCATCTCACAGAGTTACATCTTTCCCTTCAAGAAGCCTGTCGCTAAGGCTGTTCTTGTGGAATTGGCAATGGGATATTTGGAAGCCCATAGAGGGCTATGGTGAAAAAGGAAATATCTTCCGTTCAAAACTGGAAAGAAGCTTTCTGAGCAACTGCTCTGTGTTCTATTAATTCATCTCACAGAGTTACATCTTTCCCTTCAAGAAGCCTGTCGCTAAGGCTGTTCTCTTGGAATTGGCAATGGGATATATGGAAGCCCTTAGAGGGCTATGGTGAAAAAGGAAATATCTTCCGTTCAAAACTGGAAAGAAGCTTTCTGAGAAACTGCTCTGTGTTCTGTTAATTCATCTCACAGAGTTACATCTTTCCCTTCAAGAAGCCTTTCGCTAAGGCTGTTCTTGTGGAATTGTCAAAGGGATATTTGGAAGCCCATAGAAGGCTATGGTGAAAAAGGAAATATCTTCCGTTCAAAACTGGAAAGAAGCTTTCTGAGAAACTGCTCTGTGTTCTGTTAATTCATCTCACAGAGTTACATCTTTCCCTTCAAGAAGCCTGTCGCTAAGGCTGTTCTTGTGGAATTGGCAAAGGGATATTTGGAAGCCCATAGAGGGCTATGGTGAAAAAGGAAATATCTTCCGTTCAAAACTGGAAAGAAGCTTTCTGAGAAACTGCTCTGTGTTCTGTTAATTCATCTCACAGAGTTACATCTTTCCCTTCAAGAAGCCTTTCGCTAAGGCTGTTCTTGTGGAATTGCAAAGGGATATTTGGAAGCCCATAAAGGGCTATGGTGAAAAAGGAAATATCTTCCGTTCAAAACTGGAAAAAAGCTTTCTGAGAAACTGCTCTGTGTTCTGTTAATTCATCTAACAGAGTTACATCTTTCCCTTCAAGAAGCCTGTCGCTAAGGCTGTTCTTGTGGAATTGGCAAAGGGATATTTGGAAGCCCATAGAGGGCTATGGTGAAAAAGGAAATATCTTCCGTTCAAAACTGGAAAGAAGCTTTCGGAGAAACTGCTCTGTGTTCTGTTAATTCATCTCACAGAGTTACATCTTTCCCTTCAAGAAGCCTGTCGCTAAGGCTGTTCTTGTGGAATTGGCAAAGGGATATTTGGAAGCCCATAGAGGGGTATGGTGAAAAAGGAAATATCTTCCGTTCAAAACTGGAAAGAAGCTTTCTGAGAAACTGCTCTGTGTTCTGTTAATTCATCTCACAGAGTTACATCTCTCCCTTCAAGAAGCCTGTCGCTAAGGCTCTTCTTGTGGAATTGGCAAAGGGATATTTGGAAGCCCATAGAGGGCTATGGTGAAAAAGGAAATTTCTTCCGTTCAAAACTGGAAAGAAGCTTTCTGAGAAACTGCTCTGTGTTCTGTTAATTCATCTCACAGAGTTACATCTTTCCCTTCAAGAAGCCTTTCGCTAAGGCTGTTCTTGTGGAATTGGCAAAGGGATATTTGGAAGCCCATAAAGGGCTATGGTGAAAAAGGAAATATCTTCCGTTCAAAACTGGAAAGAAGCTTTCTGAGAAACTGCTCTGTTTTGTGTTAATTCATCTCACAGAGTTTCATCTTTCCCTTCAAGAAGCCTTTCGCTAAGGCTGTTCTTGTGGATTTGGCAAAGGGATATTTGGAAGCCCATAGAGGGCTATGGTGAAAAAGGAAATATCTTCCTTTCAAAACTGGAAAAAAGCTTTCGGAGAAAGTGCTCTGTGTTCTGTTAATTCATCTCACAGAGTTACATCTTTCCCTTCAAGAAGCCTTTCGCTAAGGCTGTTCTTGTGGAATTGGCAAAGGGATATTTGGAAGCCCATAGAGGGCTATGGTGAGAAAGGAAATATCTTCCGTTCAAAACTGGAAGGAAGCTTTCTGAGAAACTGCTCTGTGTTCTGTTAATTCATCTCACAGAGTTACATCTTTCCCTTCAAGAAGCCTTTCGCTAAGGCTGTTCTTGTGGAATTGGCAAAGGGATATTTGGAAGCCCATAGAGTGCTATGGTGAAAAAGGAAATATCTTCCGTTCAATACTGGAAAGAAGCTTTCTGAGAAACTGCTCTGTGTTCTGTTAATTCATCTCACAGAGTTACATCTTTCCCTTCAAGAAGCCTTTCGCTAAGGCTGTTCTTGTGGAATTGGCAAAGGGATATTTGGAAGCCCATAGAGGGCTATGGTGAAAAGGGAAATATCTTCCGTTCAAAACTGGAAAGAAGCTTTCTGAGATACTGCTCTGTGTTCTGTTAATTCATCTCACATAGTTACATCTTTCCCTTCAAGAAGCCATTCGCTAAGGCTGTTCTTGTGGAATTGGCAAAGGGATATTTGGAAGCCCATAGAGGGCTATGGTGAAAAAGGAAATATCTTCCGGTCAAAACTGGAAAGAAGCTTTCTGAGAAACTGCTCTGTGTTCTGTTAATTCATCTCACAGAGTTACATCTTTCCCTTCAAGAAGCCTTTCGCTAAGGCTGTTCTTGTGGAATTGGCAAAGGGATATTTGGAAGCCCATAGAGGGCTATGGTGAAAAAGGAAATATCTTCCGTTCAAAACTGGAAAGAAGCTTTCTGAGAAACTGCTCTGTGTTCTGTTAATTCATCTCACAGAGTTACATCTTTCCCTTCAAGAAGCCTGTCGCTAAGGCTGTTCTTGTGGAATTGGCAAAGTGATATTTGGAAGCCCATAGAGGGCTATGGTGAAAAAGGAAATATCTTCCGTTCAAAACTGGAAAGAAGCTTTCTGAGAAACTGCTCTGTGTTCTGTTAATTCATCTCACAGAGTTACATCTTTCCCTTCAAGAAGCCTTTCGCTAAGGCTGTTCTTGTGGAATTGGCAAAGGGATATTTGGAAGCCCATAGAGGGCTATGGTGAAAAAGGAAATATCTTAGGTTCAAAACTGGAAAGAAGCTTTCTGAGAAACTGCTCTGTGTTCTGTTAATTCATCTCACAGAGTTACATCTTTCCCTTCAAGAAGCCTTTCGCTAAGGCTGTTCTTGTGGAATTGGCAAAGGGATATTTGGAAGCCCATAGAGGGCTATGGTGAAAAAGAAAATATCTTCCGTTCAAAACTGGAAAGAAGCTTTCGGATAAACTGCTCTGTGTTCTGTTAATTCATCTCACAGAGTTACATCTTTCCCTTCAAGAAGCCTTTCGCTAAGGCTGTTCTTGTGGAATTGGCAAAGGGATATTTGGAAGCCCATAAAGGGCTATGGTGAAAAAGGAAATATCTTCCGTTCAAAACTGGAAAGAAGCTTTCTGAGAAACTGCTCTGTGTTCTGTTAATTCATCTCACAGAGTTACATCTTTCCCTTCAAGAAGCCTTTCGCTAAGGCTGTTCTTGTGGAATTGGCAAAGGGATATTTGGAAGCCCATAGAGGGCTATGGTGAAAAAGGAAATATCTTCCGTTCAAAACTGGAAAGAAGCTTTCTGAGAAACTGCTCTGTGTTCTGTTAATTCATCTCATAGAGTTACATCTTTCCCTTCAAGAAGCCTGTCGCTAAGGCTGTTCTTGTGGAATTGGCAAAGGGATATTTGGAAGCCCATAGAGGGCTATGGTGAAAAAGGAAATATCTTCAGTTCAAAACTGGAAAGAAGCTTTCTGAGAAACTGCTCTGTGTTCTGTTAATTCATCTCACAGAGTTACATCTTTCCCTTCAAGAAGCCTTACGCTAAGGCTGTTCTTGTGGAATTGGCAAAGGGATATTTGGAAGCCCATAGAGGGCTATGGTGAAAAAGGAAATATCTTCCGTTCAAAACTGGAAAGAAGCTTTCTGAGAAACTGCTCTGTGTTCTGTTAATTCATCTCACAGAGTTACATCTTTCCCTTTAAGAAGCCTTTCGCTAAGGCTGTTCTTGTGGAATTGGCAAAGGGATATTTGGAAGCCCATAGAGGGCTATGGTGAAAAAGGAAATATCTTCCGATCAAAACTGAAAAGAAGCTTTCTGAGAAACTGCTCTGTGTTCTGTTAATTTATCTCACAGAGTTACATCTTTCCATTCAAGAAGTCTTTCGCTAAGGCTGTTCTTGTGGAATTCGCAAAGGGATATTTGGAAGCCCATAGAGGGCTATGGTGAAAAAGGAAATATCTTCCGTTCAAAACTGGAAAGAAGCTTTCTGAGAAACTGCTCTGTGTTCTGTTAATTCATCTCACAGAGTTACATCTTTCCCTTCAAGAAGCCTTTCGCTAAGGCTGTTCTTGTGGAATTGGTAAAGGGATATTTGGAAGCCCGTAGAAGGCTATGGTGAAAAAGGAAATATCTTCCGTTCAAAACTGGAAAGAAGCTTTCTGAGAAACTGCTCTGTGTTCTGTTAATTCATCTCACAGAGTTACATCTTTCCCTTCAAGAAGCCTGTCGCTAAGGTTGTTCTTCTGGAATTGGCAAAGGGATATTTGGAAGCCCATAGAGGGCTACGTTGAGAAAGGAAATATCTTCCGTTCAAAACTGGAAAGAAACTTTCTGAGAAACTGCTCTGTGTTCTGTTAATTCATCTCACAGAGTTACATCATTCCCTTCAAGAAGCCTGTCGCTAAGGCTGTTCTCTTGGAATTTGCAAAGGGATATTTGGAAGCCCATAGAGGGCTATGGTGAAAAAGGAAATATCTTCCGTTCAAAACTGGAAAGAAGCTTTCTGAGAAACTGCTCTGTGTTCTGTTAATTCATCTCACAGAGTTAAATCTTTCCCTTCAAGAAGCCTTTCGCTAAGGCTGTTCTTGTGGAATTGGCAAAGGGATATTTGGAAGCCCATAGAGGGCTATGGTGAAAAAGGAAATATCTTCCGTTCAAAACTGGAAAGAAGCTTTCTGAGAAACTGCTCTGTGTTCTGTTAATTCATCTCACAGAGGTAAATCTTTCCCTTCAAGAAGCCTTTCGCTAAGGCTGTTCTTGTGGAATTGGCAAAGGGATATTTGGAAGCCCATAAAGGGCTATGGTGAAAAAGGAAATATCTTCCGTTCAAAACTGGAAAGAAGCTTTCTGAGAAACTGCTCTGTGTTCTGTTAATTCATCTCACAGAGTTACATCTTTCCCTTCAAGAAGCCTTTCGCTAAGGCTGTTCTTGTGGAATTGGCAAAGGGATATTTGGAAGCCCATAGAGGGCTATGGTGAAAAAGGAAATATCTTCCTTTCAAAACTGGAAAAAAGCTTTCGGAGAAAGTGCTCTGTGTTCTGTTAATTCATCTCACAGAGTTACATCTTTCCCTTCAAGAAGCCTTTCGCTAAGGCTGTTCTTGTGGAATTGGCAAAGGGATATTTGGAAGCCCATAGAGGGCTATGGTGAGAAAGGAAATATCTTCCGTTCAAAACTGGAAAGAAGCTTTCTGAGAAACTGCTCTGTGTTCTGTTAATTCATCTCACAGAGTTACATCTTTCCCTTCAAGAAGCCTTTCGCTAAGGCTGTTCTTGTGGAATTGGCAAAGGGATATTTGGAAGCCCATAGAGTGCTATGGTGAAAAAGGAAATATCTTCCGTTCAATACTGGAAAGAAGCTTTCTGAGAAACTGCTCTGTGTTCTGTTAATTCATCTCACAGAGTTACATCTTTCCCTTCAAGAAGCCTTTCGCTAAGGCTGTTCTTGTGGAATTGGCAAAGGGATATTTGGAAGCCCATAGAGGGCTATGGTGAAAAGGGAAATATCTTCCGTTCAAAACTGGAAAGAAGCTTTCTGAGATACTGCTCTGTGTTCTGTTAATTCATCTCACATAGTTACATCTTTCCCTTCAAGAAGCCATTCGCTAAGGCTGTTCTTGTGGAATTGGCAAAGGGATATTTGGAAGCCCATAGAGGGCTATGGTGAAAAAGGAAATATCTTCCGTTCAAAACTGGAAAGAAGCTTTCTGAGAAACTGCTCTGTGTTCTGTTAATTCATCTCACAGAGTTACATCTTTCCCTTCAAGAAGCCTTTCGCTAAGGCTGTTCTTGTGGAATTGGCAAAGGGATATTTGGAAGCCCATAGAGGGCTATGGTGAAAAAGGAAATATCTTCCGTTCAAAACTGGAAAGAAGCTTTCTGAGAAACTGCTCTGTGTTCTGTTAATTCATCTCACAGAGTTACATCTTTCCCTTCAAGAAGCCTGTCGCTAAGGCTGTTCTTGTGGAATTGGCAAAGTGATATTTGGAAGCCCATAGAGGGCTATGGTGAAAAAGGAAATATCTTCCGTTCAAAACTGGAAAGAAGCTTTCTGAGAAACTGCTCTGTGTTCTGTTAATTCATCTCACAGAGTTACATCTTTCCCTTCAAGAAGCCTTTCGCTAAGGCTGTTCTTGTGGAATTGGCAAAGGGATATTTGGAAGCCCATAGAGGGCTATGGTGAAAAAGGAAATATCTTAGGTTCAAAACTGGAAAGAAGCTTTCTGAGAAACTGCTCTGTGTTCTGTTAATTCATCTCACAGAGTTACATCTTTCCCTTCAAGAAGCCTTTCGCTAAGGCTGTTCTTGTGGAATTGGCAAAGGGATATTTGGAAGCCCCTAGAGTGCTATGGTGAAAAAGGAAATATCTTCCGTTCAAAACTGGAAAGAAGCTTTCTGAGAAACTGCTCTGTGTTCTGTTAATTCATCTCACAGAGTTACATCTTTCCCTTCAAGAAGCCTGTCGCTAAGGCTGCTCTTGTGGAATTGGCAAAGGGATATTTGGAAGAACATAGAGTGCTATGGAGAAAAAGGAAATATCTTCCGTTCAAAACTGGAAAGACGCTTTCTGAGAAACTGCTCTGTGTTCTGTTAATTCATCTCACAGAGTTACATCTTTCCCTTCAAGAAGCCTTTCGCTAAGGCTGTTCTTGTGGAATTGGCAAAGGGATATTTGGAAGCCCATAGTGGGCTATGGTGAAAAAGGAAATATCTTCCGGTCAAAACTGGAAAGAAGCTTTCTGAGAAACTGCTCTGTGTTCTGTTAATTCATCTCACAGAGTTACGTCTTTCCCTTCAAGAAGCCTTTCTCTAAGGATGTTCTTGTGGAATTGGCAAAGGGATATTTGGAAGCCCATAGAGGGCTATGGTGAAAAAGGAAATATCTTCCGTTCAAAACTGGAAAGAAGTTTCTGAGACACTGCTCTGTGTTCTGTTAGGTCATCTCACAGAGTTACATCTTTCCCTTCAGGAAGACTTTCGCTAAGGCTGTTCTTGTGGAATTGGCAAAGGGATATTTGGAAGCCCATAGAGGGCTATGGTGAAAAAGGAAATATCTTCCGTTCAAAACTGGAAAGAAGCTTTCTGAGAAACTGCTCTGGGTTCTGTTAATTTATCTCACAGAGTTACATCTTTCCCTTCAAGAAGCCTTTCGCTAAGGCTGTTCTTGTGGAATTGGCAAAGGGATATTTGGAAGCCCATAGAGGGCTATGGTGAAAAAGGAAATATCTTCCGTTCAAAACTGGAAAGAAGCTTTCTGAGAAACTGCTCTGTGTTCTGTTAATTCATCTCACAGAGTTACATCTTTCCCTTCAAGAAGCCTTTCGCTAAGGCTGTTCTTGTGGAATTGGAAAAGGGATATTTGGAAGCCCATAGAGGGCTATGGTGAAAAAGGAAATATCTTCCGTTCAAAACTGGAAAGACGCTTTCTGAGAAACTGCTCTGTGTTCTGTTAATTCATCTCACAGAGTTACATCTTTCCCTTCAGGAAGCCTTTCGCTAAGGCTGTTCTTGTGTAATTGGCAAAGGGATATTTGGAAGCCCATAGTGGGCTATGGTGAAAAAGGAAATATCTTCCGTTCAAAACTGGAAAGAAGCTTTCTGAGCAACTGCTCTGTGTTCTGTTAATTCATCTCACAGAGTTACATCTTTCCCTTCAAGAAGACTTTCGTTAAGGCTGTTCTTGTGGAATTGGCAAAGGGATATTTGGAAGCCCATAGAGGGTTATGGTGAAAAAGGAAATATCTTCCGTTCAAAACTGGAAAGAAGCTTTCTGAGAAACTGCTCTGTGTTCTGCTAATTCATCTCACAGAATTACATCTTTCCCTTCAAGAAGCCTTTCGCTAAGGCTGTTCTTGTGTAATTGACAAAGGGATATTTGGAAGCCCATAGTGGGCTATGTTGAAAAAGGAAATATCTTCCGTTCAAAACTGGAAAGAAGCTTTCTGAGAAACTGCTCTGTGTTCTGTTAATTCATCTCACAGAGTTACATCTTTCCCTTCAAGAAGCCTTTCGCTAAGGCTGTTCTTGTGTAATTGGCAAAGGTATATTTGGAAGCCCATAGTGGGCTATGGTGAAAAAGGAAATATCTTCCGTTCAAAACTGGAAAGAAGCTTTCTGAGAAACTGCTCTGTGTTCTGTTAATTCATCTCACAGAGTTACGTCTTTCCCTTCAAGAAGCCTTTCTCTAAGGATGTTCTTGTGGAATTGGCAAAGGGATACTTGGAAGCCCATAGAGGGCTATGGTGAAAAAGGAAATATCTTCCGTTCAAAACTGGAAAGAAGTTTCTGAGACACTGCTCTGTGTTCTCTTAGGTCATCTCACAGAGTTACATCTTTCCCTTCAGGAAGACTTTCGCTAAGGCTGTTCTTGTGGAATTGGCAAAGGGATATTTGGAAGCCCATAGAGGGCTATGGTGAAAAAGGAAATATCTTCCGTTCAAAACTGGAAAGAAGCTTTCTGAGAAACTGCTCTGTGTTCTGTTAATTCATCTCACAGAGTTACATCTTTCCCTTCAAGAAGCCTGTCGCTAAGGCTGTTCTTGTGGAATTGGCAATGGGATATTTGGAAGCCCATAGAGGGCTATGGTGAAAAAGGAAATATCTTCCGTTCAAAACTGGAAAGAAGCTTTCTGAGCAACTGCTCTGTGTTCTATTAATTCATCTCACAGAGTTACATCTTTCC
Organism: Chlorocebus sabaeus; assembly: GCF_047675955.1. NCBI lineage: Eukaryota > Metazoa > Chordata > Mammalia > Primates > Cercopithecidae > Chlorocebus > Chlorocebus sabaeus. Next base: position 1,531,206 of record NW_027327626.1, read on the forward strand.
CTTCAAGAAGCCTGTCGCTAAGGCTGTTCTCTTGGAATTGGCAATGGGATATATGGAAGCCCTTAGAGGGCTATGGTGAAAAAGGAAATATCTTCCGTTCAAAACTGGAAAGAAGCTTTCTGAGAAACTGCTCTGTGTTCTGTTAATTCATCTCACAGAGTTACATCTTTCCCTTCAAGAAGCCTTTCGCTAAGGCTGTTCTTGTGGAATTGTCAAAGGGATATTTGGAAGCCCATAGAAGGCTATGGTGAAAAAGGAAATATCTTCCGTTCAAAACTGGAAAGAAGCTTTCTGAGCAACTGCTCTGTGTTCTGTTAATTCATCTCACAGAGTTACATCTTTCCCTTCAAGAAGCCTGTCGCTAAGGCTGTTCTTGTGGAATTGGCAAAGGGATATTTGGAAGCCCATAGAGGGCTATGGTGAAAAAGGAAATATCTTCCGTTCAAAACTGGAAAGAAGCTTTCTGAGAAACTGCTCTGTGTTCTGTTAATTCATCTCACAGAGTTACATCTTTCCCTTCAAGAAGCCTTTCGCTAAGGCTGTTCTTGTGGAATTGCAAAGGGATATTTGGAAGCCCATAAAGGGCTATGGTGAAAAAGGAAATATCTTCCGTTCAAAACTGGAAAAAAGCTTTCTGAGAAACTGCTCTGTGTTCTGTTAATTCATCTAACAGAGTTACATCTTTCCCTTCAAGAAGCCTGTCGCTAAGGCTGTTCTTGTGGAATTGGCAAAGGGATATTTGGAAGCCCATAGAGGGCTATGGTGAAAAAGGAAATATCTTCCGTTCAAAACTGGAAAGAAGCTTTCGGAGAAACTGCTCTGTGTTCTGTTAATTCATCTCACAGAGTTACATCTTTCCCTTCAAGAAGCCTGTCGCTAAGGCTGTTCTTGTGGAATTGGCAAAGGGATATTTGGAAGCCCATAGAGGGGTATGGTGAAAAAGGAAATATCTTCCGTTCAAAACTGGAAAGAAGCTTTCTGAGAAACTGCTCTGTGTTCTGTTAATTCATCTCACAGAGTTACATCTCTCCCTTCAAGAAGCCTGTCGCTAAGGCTCTTCTTGTGGAATTGGCAAAGGGATATTTGGAAGCCCATAGAGGGCTATGGTGAAAAAGGAAATTTCTTCCGTTCAAAACTGGAAAGAAGCTTTCTGAGAAACTGCTCTGTGTTCTGTTAATTCATCTCACAGAGTTACATCTTTCCCTTCAAGAAGCCTTTCGCTAAGGCTGTTCTTGTGGAATTGGCAAAGGGATATTTGGAAGCCCATAAAGGGCTATGGTGAAAAAGGAAATATCTTCCGTTCAAAACTGGAAAGAAGCTTTCTGAGAAACTGCTCTGTTTTGTGTTAATTCATCTCACAGAGTTTCATCTTTCCCTTCAAGAAGCCTTTCGCTAAGGCTGTTCTTGTGGATTTGGCAAAGGGATATTTGGAAGCCCATAGAGGGCTATGGTGAAAAAGGAAATATCTTCCTTTCAAAACTGGAAAAAAGCTTTCGGAGAAAGTGCTCTGTGTTCTGTTAATTCATCTCACAGAGTTACATCTTTCCCTTCAAGAAGCCTTTCGCTAAGGCTGTTCTTGTGGAATTGGCAAAGGGATATTTGGAAGCCCATAGAGGGCTATGGTGAGAAAGGAAATATCTTCCGTTCAAAACTGGAAGGAAGCTTTCTGAGAAACTGCTCTGTGTTCTGTTAATTCATCTCACAGAGTTACATCTTTCCCTTCAAGAAGCCTTTCGCTAAGGCTGTTCTTGTGGAATTGGCAAAGGGATATTTGGAAGCCCATAGAGTGCTATGGTGAAAAAGGAAATATCTTCCGTTCAATACTGGAAAGAAGCTTTCTGAGAAACTGCTCTGTGTTCTGTTAATTCATCTCACAGAGTTACATCTTTCCCTTCAAGAAGCCTTTCGCTAAGGCTGTTCTTGTGGAATTGGCAAAGGGATATTTGGAAGCCCATAGAGGGCTATGGTGAAAAGGGAAATATCTTCCGTTCAAAACTGGAAAGAAGCTTTCTGAGATACTGCTCTGTGTTCTGTTAATTCATCTCACATAGTTACATCTTTCCCTTCAAGAAGCCATTCGCTAAGGCTGTTCTTGTGGAATTGGCAAAGGGATATTTGGAAGCCCATAGAGGGCTATGGTGAAAAAGGAAATATCTTCCGGTCAAAACTGGAAAGAAGCTTTCTGAGAAACTGCTCTGTGTTCTGTTAATTCATCTCACAGAGTTACATCTTTCCCTTCAAGAAGCCTTTCGCTAAGGCTGTTCTTGTGGAATTGGCAAAGGGATATTTGGAAGCCCATAGAGGGCTATGGTGAAAAAGGAAATATCTTCCGTTCAAAACTGGAAAGAAGCTTTCTGAGAAACTGCTCTGTGTTCTGTTAATTCATCTCACAGAGTTACATCTTTCCCTTCAAGAAGCCTGTCGCTAAGGCTGTTCTTGTGGAATTGGCAAAGTGATATTTGGAAGCCCATAGAGGGCTATGGTGAAAAAGGAAATATCTTCCGTTCAAAACTGGAAAGAAGCTTTCTGAGAAACTGCTCTGTGTTCTGTTAATTCATCTCACAGAGTTACATCTTTCCCTTCAAGAAGCCTTTCGCTAAGGCTGTTCTTGTGGAATTGGCAAAGGGATATTTGGAAGCCCATAGAGGGCTATGGTGAAAAAGGAAATATCTTAGGTTCAAAACTGGAAAGAAGCTTTCTGAGAAACTGCTCTGTGTTCTGTTAATTCATCTCACAGAGTTACATCTTTCCCTTCAAGAAGCCTTTCGCTAAGGCTGTTCTTGTGGAATTGGCAAAGGGATATTTGGAAGCCCATAGAGGGCTATGGTGAAAAAGAAAATATCTTCCGTTCAAAACTGGAAAGAAGCTTTCGGATAAACTGCTCTGTGTTCTGTTAATTCATCTCACAGAGTTACATCTTTCCCTTCAAGAAGCCTTTCGCTAAGGCTGTTCTTGTGGAATTGGCAAAGGGATATTTGGAAGCCCATAAAGGGCTATGGTGAAAAAGGAAATATCTTCCGTTCAAAACTGGAAAGAAGCTTTCTGAGAAACTGCTCTGTGTTCTGTTAATTCATCTCACAGAGTTACATCTTTCCCTTCAAGAAGCCTTTCGCTAAGGCTGTTCTTGTGGAATTGGCAAAGGGATATTTGGAAGCCCATAGAGGGCTATGGTGAAAAAGGAAATATCTTCCGTTCAAAACTGGAAAGAAGCTTTCTGAGAAACTGCTCTGTGTTCTGTTAATTCATCTCATAGAGTTACATCTTTCCCTTCAAGAAGCCTGTCGCTAAGGCTGTTCTTGTGGAATTGGCAAAGGGATATTTGGAAGCCCATAGAGGGCTATGGTGAAAAAGGAAATATCTTCAGTTCAAAACTGGAAAGAAGCTTTCTGAGAAACTGCTCTGTGTTCTGTTAATTCATCTCACAGAGTTACATCTTTCCCTTCAAGAAGCCTTTCGCTAAGGCTGTTCTTGTGGAATTGGCAAAGGGATATTTGGAAGCCCATAGAGGGCTATGGTGAAAAAGGAAATATCTTCCGTTCAAAACTGGAAAGAAGCTTTCTGAGAAACTGCTCTGTGTTCTGTTAATTCATCTCACAGAGTTACATCTTTCCCTTTAAGAAGCCTTTCGCTAAGGCTGTTCTTGTGGAATTGGCAAAGGGATATTTGGAAGCCCATAGAGGGCTATGGTGAAAAAGGAAATATCTTCCGATCAAAACTGAAAAGAAGCTTTCTGAGAAACTGCTCTGTGTTCTGTTAATTTATCTCACAGAGTTACATCTTTCCATTCAAGAAGTCTTTCGCTAAGGCTGTTCTTGTGGAATTCGCAAAGGGATATTTGGAAGCCCATAGAGGGCTATGGTGAAAAAGGAAATATCTTCCGTTCAAAACTGGAAAGAAGCTTTCTGAGAAACTGCTCTGTGTTCTGTTAATTCATCTCACAGAGTTACATCTTTCCCTTCAAGAAGCCTTTCGCTAAGGCTGTTCTTGTGGAATTGGTAAAGGGATATTTGGAAGCCCGTAGAAGGCTATGGTGAAAAAGGAAATATCTTCCGTTCAAAACTGGAAAGAAGCTTTCTGAGAAACTGCTCTGTGTTCTGTTAATTCATCTCACAGAGTTACATCTTTCCCTTCAAGAAGCCTGTCGCTAAGGTTGTTCTTCTGGAATTGGCAAAGGGATATTTGGAAGCCCATAGAGGGCTACGTTGAGAAAGGAAATATCTTCCGTTCAAAACTGGAAAGAAACTTTCTGAGAAACTGCTCTGTGTTCTGTTAATTCATCTCACAGAGTTACATCATTCCCTTCAAGAAGCCTGTCGCTAAGGCTGTTCTCTTGGAATTTGCAAAGGGATATTTGGAAGCCCATAGAGGGCTATGGTGAAAAAGGAAATATCTTCCGTTCAAAACTGGAAAGAAGCTTTCTGAGAAACTGCTCTGTGTTCTGTTAATTCATCTCACAGAGTTAAATCTTTCCCTTCAAGAAGCCTTTCGCTAAGGCTGTTCTTGTGGAATTGGCAAAGGGATATTTGGAAGCCCATAGAGGGCTATGGTGAAAAAGGAAATATCTTCCGTTCAAAACTGGAAAGAAGCTTTCTGAGAAACTGCTCTGTGTTCTGTTAATTCATCTCACAGAGGTAAATCTTTCCCTTCAAGAAGCCTTTCGCTAAGGCTGTTCTTGTGGAATTGGCAAAGGGATATTTGGAAGCCCATAAAGGGCTATGGTGAAAAAGGAAATATCTTCCGTTCAAAACTGGAAAGAAGCTTTCTGAGAAACTGCTCTGTGTTCTGTTAATTCATCTCACAGAGTTACATCTTTCCCTTCAAGAAGCCTTTCGCTAAGGCTGTTCTTGTGGAATTGGCAAAGGGATATTTGGAAGCCCATAGAGGGCTATGGTGAAAAAGGAAATATCTTCCTTTCAAAACTGGAAAAAAGCTTTCGGAGAAAGTGCTCTGTGTTCTGTTAATTCATCTCACAGAGTTACATCTTTCCCTTCAAGAAGCCTTTCGCTAAGGCTGTTCTTGTGGAATTGGCAAAGGGATATTTGGAAGCCCATAGAGGGCTATGGTGAGAAAGGAAATATCTTCCGTTCAAAACTGGAAAGAAGCTTTCTGAGAAACTGCTCTGTGTTCTGTTAATTCATCTCACAGAGTTACATCTTTCCCTTCAAGAAGCCTTTCGCTAAGGCTGTTCTTGTGGAATTGGCAAAGGGATATTTGGAAGCCCATAGAGTGCTATGGTGAAAAAGGAAATATCTTCCGTTCAATACTGGAAAGAAGCTTTCTGAGAAACTGCTCTGTGTTCTGTTAATTCATCTCACAGAGTTACATCTTTCCCTTCAAGAAGCCTTTCGCTAAGGCTGTTCTTGTGGAATTGGCAAAGGGATATTTGGAAGCCCATAGAGGGCTATGGTGAAAAGGGAAATATCTTCCGTTCAAAACTGGAAAGAAGCTTTCTGAGATACTGCTCTGTGTTCTGTTAATTCATCTCACATAGTTACATCTTTCCCTTCAAGAAGCCATTCGCTAAGGCTGTTCTTGTGGAATTGGCAAAGGGATATTTGGAAGCCCATAGAGGGCTATGGTGAAAAAGGAAATATCTTCCGTTCAAAACTGGAAAGAAGCTTTCTGAGAAACTGCTCTGTGTTCTGTTAATTCATCTCACAGAGTTACATCTTTCCCTTCAAGAAGCCTTTCGCTAAGGCTGTTCTTGTGGAATTGGCAAAGGGATATTTGGAAGCCCATAGAGGGCTATGGTGAAAAAGGAAATATCTTCCGTTCAAAACTGGAAAGAAGCTTTCTGAGAAACTGCTCTGTGTTCTGTTAATTCATCTCACAGAGTTACATCTTTCCCTTCAAGAAGCCTGTCGCTAAGGCTGTTCTTGTGGAATTGGCAAAGTGATATTTGGAAGCCCATAGAGGGCTATGGTGAAAAAGGAAATATCTTCCGTTCAAAACTGGAAAGAAGCTTTCTGAGAAACTGCTCTGTGTTCTGTTAATTCATCTCACAGAGTTACATCTTTCCCTTCAAGAAGCCTTTCGCTAAGGCTGTTCTTGTGGAATTGGCAAAGGGATATTTGGAAGCCCATAGAGGGCTATGGTGAAAAAGGAAATATCTTAGGTTCAAAACTGGAAAGAAGCTTTCTGAGAAACTGCTCTGTGTTCTGTTAATTCATCTCACAGAGTTACATCTTTCCCTTCAAGAAGCCTTTCGCTAAGGCTGTTCTTGTGGAATTGGCAAAGGGATATTTGGAAGCCCATAGAGGGCTATGGTGAAAAAGAAAATATCTTCCGTTCAAAACTGGAAAGAAGCTTTCGGATAAACTGCTCTGTGTTCTGTTAATTCATCTCACAGAGTTACATCTTTCCCTTCAAGAAGCCTTTCGCTAAGGCTGTTCTTGTGGAATTGGCAAAGGGATATTTGGAAGCCCATAAAGGGCTAGGGTGAAAAAGGAAATATCTTCCGTTCAAAACTGGAAAGAAGCTTTCTGAGAAACTGCTCTGTGTTCTGTTAATTCATCTCACAGAGTTACATCTTTCCCTTCAAGAAGCCTTTCGCTAAGGCTGTTCTTGTGGAATTGGCAAAGGGATATTTGGAAGCCCATAGAGGGCTATGGTGAAAAAGGAAATATCTTCCGTTCAAAACTGGAAAGAAGCTTTCTGAGAAACTGCTCTGTGTTCTGTTAATTCATCTCATAGAGTTACATCTTTCCCTTCAAGAAGCCTGTCGCTAAGGCTGTTCTTGTGGAATTGGCAAAGGGATATTTGGAAGCCCATAGAGGGCTATGGTGAAAAAGGAAATATCTTCAGTTCAAAACTGGAAAGAAGCTTTCTGAGAAACTGCTCTGTGTTCTGTTAATTCATCTCACAGAGTTACATCTTTCCCTTCAAGAAGCCTTTCGCTAAGGCTGTTCTTGTGGAATTGGCAAAGGGATATTTGGAAGCCCATAGAGGGCTATGGTGAAAAAGGAAATATCTTCCGTTCAAAACTGGAAAGAAGCTTTCTGAGAAACTGCTCTGTGTTCTGTTAATTCATCTCACAGAGTTACATCTTTCCCTTTAAGAAGCCTTTCGCTAAGGCTGTTCTTGTGGAATTGCAAAGGGATATTTGGAAGCCCATAAAGGGCTATGGTGAAAAAGGAAATATCTTCCGTTCAAAACTGGAAAAAAGCTTTCTGAGAAACTGCTCTGTGTTCTGTTAATTCATCTAACAGAGTTACATCTTTCCCTTCAAGAAGCCTGTCGCTAAGGCTGTTCTTGTGGAATTGGCAAAGGGATATTTGGAAGCCCATAGAGGGCTATGGTGAAAAAGGAAATATCTTCCGTTCAAAACTGGAAAGAAGCTTTCGGAGAAACTGCTCTGTGTTCTGTTAATTCATCTCACAGAGTTACATCTTTCCCTTCAAGAAGCCTGTCGCTAAGGCTGTTCTTGTGGAATTGGCAAAGGGATATTTGGAAGCCCATAGAGGGGTATGGTGAAAAAGGAAATATCTTCCGTTCAAAACTGGAAAGAAGCTTTCTGAGAAACTGCTCTGTGTTCTGTTAATTCATCTCACAGAGTTACATCTTTCCCTTCAAGAAGCCTGTCGCTAAGGCTCTTCTTGTGGAATTGGCAAAGGGATATTTGGAAGCCCATAGAGGGCTATGGTGAGAAAGGAAATATCTTCCGTTCAAAACTGGAAAGAAGCTTTCTGAGAAACTGCTCTGTGTTCTGTTAATTCATCTCACAGAGTTACATCTTTCCCTTCAAGAAGCCTTTCGCTAAGGCTGTTCTTGTGGAATTGGCAAAGGGATATTTGGAAGCCCATAGAGGGCTATGGTGAAAAAGGAAATATCTTCCGTTCAAAACTGGAAAGAAGCTTTCTGAGAAACTGCTCTGTGTTCTGTTAATTCATCTCATAGAGTTACATCTTTCCCTTCAAGAAGCCTGTCGCTAAGGCTGTTCTTGTGGAATTGGCAAAGGGATATTTGGAAGCCCATAGAGGGCTATGGTGAAAAAGGAAATATCTTCAGTTCAAAACTGGAAAGAAGCTTTCTGAGAAACTGCTCTGTGTTCTGTTAATTCATCTCACAGAGTTACATCTTTCCCTTCAAGAAGCCTTTCGCTAAGGCTGTTCTTGTGGAATTGGCAAAGGGATATTTGGAAGCCCATAGAGGGCTATGGTGAAAAAGGAAATACCTTCCGTTCAAAACTGGAAAGAAGCTTTCTGAGAAACTGCTCTGTGTTCTGTTAATTCATCTCACAGAGTTACATCTTTCCCTTTAAGAAGCCTTTCGCTAAGGCTGTTCTTGTGGAATTGGCAAAGGGATATTTGGAAGCCCATAGAGGGCTATGGTGAAAAAGGAAATATCTTCCGATCAAAACTGAAAAGAAGCTTTCTGAGAAACTGCTCTGTGTTCTGTTAATTTATCTCACAGAGTTACATCTTTCCCTTCAAGAAGCCTTTCGCTAAGGCTGTTCTTGTGGAATTGGCAAAGGGATATTTGGAAGCCCATAGAGTGCTATGGTGAAAAAGGAAATATCTTCCGTTCAATACTGGAAAGAAGCTTTCTGAGAAACTGCTCTGTGTTCTGTTAATTCATCTCACAGAGTTACATCTTTCCCTTCAAGAAGCCTTTCGCTAAGGCTGTTCTTGTGGAATTGGCAAAGGGATATTTGGAAGCCCATAGAGGGCTATGGTGAAAAGGGAAATATCTTCCGTTCAAAACTGGAAAGAAGCTTTCTGAGATACTGCTCTGTGTTCTGTTAATTCATCTCACATAGTTACATCTTTCCCTTCAAGAAGCCATTCGCTAAGGCTGTTCTTGTGGAATTGGCAAAGGGATATTTGGAAGCCCATAGAGGGCTATGGTGAAAAAGGAAATATCTTCCGGTCAAAACTGGAAAGAAGCTTTCTGAGAAACTGCTCTGTGTTCTGTTAATTCATCTCACAGAGTTACATCTTTCCCTTCAAGAAGCCTTTCGCTAAGGCTGTTCTTGTGGAATTGGCAAAGGGATATTTGGAAGCCCATAGAGGGCTATGGTGAAAAAGGAAATATCTTCCGTTCAAAACTGGAAAGAAGCTTTCTGAGAAACTGCTCTGTGTTCTGTTAATTCATCTCACAGAGTTACATCTTTCCCTTCAAGAAGCCTGTCGCTAAGGCTGTTCTTGTGGAATTGGCAAAGTGATATTTGGAAGCCCATAGAGGGCTATGGTGAAAAAGGAAATATCTTCCGTTCAAAACTGGAAAGAAGCTTTCTGAGAAACTGCTCTGTGTTCTGTTAATTCATCTCACAGAGTTACATCTTTCCCTTCAAGAAGCCTTTCGCTAAGGCTGTTCTTGTGGAATTGGCAAAGGGATATTTGGAAGCCCATAGAGGGCTATGGTGAAAAAGGAAATATCTTAGGTTCAAAACTGGAAAGAAGCTTTCTGAGAAACTGCTCTGTGTTCTGTTAATTCATCTCACAGAGTTACATCTTTCCCTTCAAGAAGCCTTTCGCTAAGGCTGTTCTTGTGGAATTGGCAAAGGGATATTTGGAAGCCCATAGAGGGCTATGGTGAAAAAGAAAATATCTTCCGTTCAAAACTGGAAAGAAGCTTTCGGATAAACTGCTCTGTGTTCTGTTAATTCATCTCACAGAGTTACATCTTTCCCTTCAAGAAGCCTTTCGCTAAGGCTGTTCTTGTGGAATTGGCAAAGGGATATTTGGAAGCCCATAAAGGGCTATGGTGAAAAAGGAAATATCTTCCGTTCAAAACTGGAAAGAAGCTTTCTGAGAAACTGCTCTGTGTTCTGTTAATTCATCTCACAGAGTTACATCTTTCCCTTCAAGAAGCCTTTCGCTAAGGCTGTTCTTGTGGAATTGGCAAAGGGATATTTGGAAGCCCATAGAGGGCTATGGTGAAAAAGGAAATATCTTCCGTTCAAAACTGGAAAGAAGCTTTCTGAGAAACTGCTCTGTGTTCTGTTAATTCATCTCATAGAGTTACATCTTTCCCTTCAAGAAGCCTGTCGCTAAGGCTGTTCTTGTGGAATTGGCAAAGGGATATTTGGAAGCCCATAGAGGGCTATGGTGAAAAAGGAAATATCTTCAGTTCAAAACTGGAAAGAAGCTTTCTGAGAAACTGCTCTGTGTTCTGTTAATTCATCTCACAGAGTTACATCTTTCCCTTCAAGAAGCCTTTCGCTAAGGCTGTTCTTGTGGAATTGGCAAAGGGATATTTGGAAGCCCATAGAGGGCTATGGTGAAAAAGGAAATATCTTCCGTTCAAAACTGGAAAGAAGCTTTCTGAGAAACTGCTCTGTGTTCTGTTAATTCATCTCACAGAGTTACATCTTTCCCTTTAAGAAGCCTTTCGCTAAGGCTGTTCTTGTGGAATTGGCAAAGGGATATTTGGAAGCCCATAGAGGGCTATGGTGAAAAAGGAAATATCTTCCGATCAAAACTGAAAAGAAGCTTTCTGAGAAACTGCTCTGTGTTCTGTTAATTTATCTCACAGAGTTACATCTTTCCATTCAAGAAGTCTTTCGCTAAGGCTGTTCTTGTGTAATTCGCAAAGGGATATTTGGAAGCCCATAGAGGGCTATGGTGAAAAAGGAAATATCTTCCGTTCAAAACTGGAAAGAAGCTTTCTGAGAAACTGCTCTGTGTTCTGTTAATTCATCTCACAGAGTTACATCTTTCCCTTCAAGAAGCCTTACGCTAAGGCTGTTCTTGTGGAATTGGTAAAGGGATATTTGGAAGACCGTAGAAGGCTATGGTGAAAAAGGAAATATCTTCCGTTCAAAACTGGAAAGAAGCTTTCTGAGAAACTGCTCTATGTTCTGTTAATTCATCTCACAGAGTTACATCTTTCCCTTCAAGAAGCCTGTCGCTAAGGCTGTTCTTCTGGAATTGGCAAAGGGATATTTGGAAGCCCATAGAGGGCTACGTTGAGAAAGGAAATATCTTCCGTTCAAAACTGGAAAGAAACTTTCTGAGAAACTGCTCTGTGTTCTGTTAATTCATCTCACAGAGTTACATCATTCCCTTCAAGAAGCCTGTCGCTAAGGCTGTTCTCTTGGAATTTGCAAAGGGATATTTGGAAGCCCATAGAGGGCTATGGTGAAAAAGGAAATATCTTCCGTTCAAAACTGGAATGCAGCTTTCTGAGAAACTGCTCTGTGTTCTGTTAATTCATCTCACAGAGTTAAATCTTTCCCTTCAAGAAGCCTTTCGCTAAGGCTGTTCTTGTGGAATTGGCAAAGGGATATTTGGAAGCCCATAGAGGGCTATGGTGAAAAAGGAAATATCTTCCGTTCAAAACTGGAAAGAAGCTTTCTGAGAAACTGCTCTGTGTTCTGTTAATTCATCTCACAGAGGTAAATCTTTCCCTTCAAGAAGCCTTTCGCTAAGGCTGTTCTTGTGGAATTGGCAAAGGGATATTTGGAAGCCCATAAAGGGCTATGGTGAAAAAGGAAATATCTTCCGTTCAAAACTGGAAAGAAGCTTTCTGAGAAACTGCTCTGTGTTCTGTTAATTCATCTCACAGAGTTACATCTTTCCCTTCAAGAAGCCTTTCGCTAAGGCTGTTCTTGTGGAATTGGCAAAGGGATATTTGGAAGCCCATAGAGGGCTATGGTGAAAAAGGAAATATCTTCCTTTCAAAACTGGAAAAAAGCTTTCGGAGAAAGTGCTCTGTGTTCTGTTAATTCATCTCACAGAGTTACATCTTTCCCTTCAAGAAGCCTTTCGCTAAGGCTGTTCTTGTGGAATTGGCAAAGGGATATTTGGAAGCCCATAGAGGGCTATGGTGAGAAAGGAAATATCTTCCGTTCAAAACTGGAAAGAAGCTTTCTGAGAAACTGCTCTGTGTTCTGTTAATTCATCTCACAGAGTTACATCTTTCCCTTCAAGAAGCCTTTCGCTAAGGCTGTTCTTGTGGAATTGGCAAAGGGATATTTGGAAGCCCATAGAGTGCTATGGTGAAAAAGGAAATATCTTCCGTTCAATACTGGAAAGAAGCTTTCTGAGAAACTGCTCTGTGTTCTGTTAATTCATCTCACAGAGTTACATCTTTCCCTTCAAGAAGCCTTTCGCTAAGGCTGTTCTTGTGGAATTTTCAAAGGGATATTTGGAAGCCCATAGAGGGCTATGGTGAAAAGGGATATATCTTCCGTTCAAAACTGGAAAGAAGCTTTCTGAGATACTGCTCTGTGTTCTGTTAATTCATCTCACATAGTTACATCTTTCCCTTCAAGAAGCCATTCGCTAAGGCTGTTCTTGTGGAATTGGCAAAGGGATATTTGGAAGCCCATAGAGGGCTATGGTGAAAAAGGAAATATCTTCCGGTCAAAACTGGAAAGAAGCTTTCTGAGAAACTGCTCTGTGTTCTGTTAATTCATCTCACAGAGTTACATCTTTCCCTTCAAGAAGCCTTTCGCTAAGGCTGTTCTTGTGGAATTGGCAAAGGGATATTTGGAAGCCCATAGAGGGCTATGGTGAAAAAGGAAATATCTTCCGTTCAAAACTGGAAAGAAGCTTTCTGAGAAACTGCTCTGTGTTCTGTTAATTCATCTCACAGAGTTACATCTTTCCCATCAAGAAGCCTGTCGCTAAGGCTGTTCTTGTGGAATTGGCAAAGTGATATTTGGAAGCCCATAGAGGGCTATGGTGAAAAAGGAAATATCTTCCGTTCAAAACTGGAAAGAAGCTTTCTGAGAAACTGCTCTGTGTTCTGTTAATTCATCTCACAGAGTTACATCTTTCCCTTCAAGAAGCCTTTCGCTAAGGCTGTTCTTGTGGAATTGGCAAAGGGATATTTGGAAGCCCATAGAGGGCTATGGTGAAAAAGGAAATATCTTAGGTTCAAAACTGGAAAGAAGCTTTCTGAGAAACTGCTCTGTGTTCTGTTAATTCATCTCACAGAGTTACATCTTTCCCTTCAAGAAGCCTTTCGCTAAGGCTGTTCTTGTGGAATTGGCAAAGGGATATTTGGAAGCCCATAGAGGGCTATGGTGAAAAAGAAAATATCTTCCGTTCAAAACTGGAAAGAAGCTTTCGGATAAACTGCTCTGTGTTCTGTTAATTCATCTCACAGAGTTACATCTTTCCCTTCAAGAAGCCTTTCGCTAAGGCTGTTCTTGTGGAATTGGCAAAGGGATATTTGGAAGCCCATAAAGGGCTATGGTGAAAAAGGAAATATCTTCCGTTCAAAACTGGAAAGAAGCTTTCTGAGAAACTGCTCTGTGTTCTGTTAATTCATCTCACAGAGTTACATCTTTCCCTTCCAGAAGCCTTTCGCTAAGGCTGTTCTTGTGGAATTGGCAAAGGGATATTTGGAAGCCCATAGAGGGCTATGGTGAAAAAGGAAATATCTTCCGTTCAAAACTGGAAAGAAGCTTTCTGAGAAACTGCTCTGTGTTCTGTTAATTCATCTCATAGAGTTACATCTTTCCCTTCAAGAAGCCTGTCGCTAAGGCTGTTCTTGTGGAATTGGCAAAGGGATATTTGGAAGCCCATAGAGGGCTATGGTGAAAAAGGAAATATCTTCAGTTCAAAACTGGAAAGAAGCTTTCTGAGAAACTGCTCTGTGTTCTGTTAATTCATCTCACAGAGTTACATCTTTCCCTTCAAGAAGCCTTTCGCTAAGGCTGTTCTTGTGGAATTGGCAAAGGGATATTTGGAAGCCCATAGAGGGCTATGGTGAAAAAGGAAATATCTTCCGTTCAAAACTGGAAAGAAGCTTTCTGAGAAACTGCTCTGTGTTCTGTTAATTCATCTCACAGAGTTACATCTTTCCCTTTAAGAAGCCTTTCGCTAAGGCTGTTCTTGTGGAATTGGCAAAGGGATATTTGGAAGCCCATAGAGGGCTATGGTGAAAAAGGAAATATCTTCCGATCAAAACTGAAAAGAAGCTTTCTGAGAAACTGCTCTGTGTTCTGTTAATTTATCTCACAGAGTTACATCTTTCCATTCAAGAAGTCTTTCGCTAAGGCTGTTCTTGTGGAATTCGCAAAGGGATATTTGGAAGCCCATAGAGGGCTATGGTGAAAAAGGAAATATCTTCCGTTCAAAACTGGAAAGAAGCTTTCTGAGAAACTGCTCTGTGTTCTGTTAATTCATCTCACAGAGTTACATCTTTCCCTTCAAGAAGCCTTTCGCTAAGGCTGTTCTTGTGGAATTGGCAAAGGGATATTTGGAAGCCCGTAGAAGGCTATGGTGAAAAAGGAAATATCTTCCGTTCAAAACTGGAAAGAAGCTTTCTGAGAAACTGCTCTGTGTTCTGTTAATTCATTTCACAGAGTTACATCTTTCCCTTCAAGAAGCCTGTCGCTAAGGCTGTTCTTCTGGAATTGGCAAAGGGATATTTGGAAGCCCATAGAGGGCTACGTTGAGAAAGGAAATATCTTCCGTTCAAAACTGGAAAGAAACTTTCTGAGAAACTGCTCTGTGTTCTGTTAATTCATCTCACAGAGTTACATCATTCCCTTCAAGAAGCCTGTCGCTAAGGCTGTTCTCTTGGAATTTGCAAAGGGATATTTGGAAGCCCATAGAGGGCTATGGTGAAAAAGGAAATATCTTCCGTTCAAAACTGGAAAGAAGCTTTCTGAGAAACTGCTCTGTGTTCTGTTAATTCATCTCACAGAGTTAAATCTTTCCCTTCAAGAAGCCTTTCGCTAAGGCTGTTCTTGTGGAATTGGCAAAGGGATATTTGGAAGCCCATAGAGGGCTATGGTGAAAAAGGAAATATCTTCCGTTCAAAACTGGAAAGAAGCTTTCTGAGAAACTGCTCTGTGTTCTGTTAATTCATCTCACAGAGGTAAATCTTTCCCTTCAAGAAGCCTTTCGCTAAGGCTGTTCTTGTGGAATTGGCAAAGGGATATTTGGAAGCCCATAAAGGGCTATGGTGAAAAAGGAAATATCTTCCGTTCAAAACTGGAAAGAAGCTTTCTGAGAAACTGCTCTGTGTTCTGTTAATTCATCTCACAGAGTTACATCTTTCCCTTCAAGAAGCCTTTCGCTAAGGCTGTTCTTGTGGAATTGGCAAAGGGATATTTGGAAGCCCATAGAGGGCTATGGTGAAAAAGGAAATATCTTCCTTTCAAAACTGGAAAAAAGCTTTCGGAGAAAGTGCTCTGTGTTCTGTTAATTCATCTCACATAGTTATATCTTTCCCTTCAAGAAGCCTTTCGCTAAGGCTGTTCTTGTGGAATTGGCAAAGGGATATTTGGAAGCCCATAGAGGGCTATGGTGAAAAAGGAAATATCTTCCGTTCAAAACTGGAAAGAAGCTTTCTGAGAAACTGCTCTGTGTTCTGTTAATTCATCTCACAGAGTTACATCTTTCCCTTCAAGAAGCCTTTCGCTAAGGCTGTTCTTGTGGAATTGGCAAAGGGATATTTGGAAGCCCATAGAGGGCTATGGTGAAAAAGGAAATATCTTCCGTTCCAACCTGGAAAGAAGCTTTCTGAGAAACTGCTCTGTGTTCTGTTAATTCATCTCACACAGTTACATCATTCCCTTCAAGAAGCCTTTCGCTAAGGCTGTTCTTGTGGAATTGGCAAAGGGATATTTGGAAGCCCATAGAGGGCTATGGTGAAAAAGGAAATATCTTCCGTTCAAAACTAGAAAGAAGCTTTCTGAGAAACTGCTCTGTGTTCTGTTAATTCATCTCACAGAGTTACATCTTTCCCTTCAAGAAGCCTTTCGCTAAGGCTGTTCTTGTGGAATTGGCAAAGGGATATTTGGAAGCCCATAGAGGGCTATGGTGAAAAAGGAAATATCTTCCGTTCAAAACTGGAAAGAAGCTTTCTGAGAAACTGCTCTGTGTTCTGTTAATTCATCTCACAGAGTTACATCTTGCCCTTCAAGAAGCCTGTCGCTAAGGCTGTTCTTGTGGAATTGGCAAAGGGATATTTGGAAGCCCTAGAGGGCTATGGTGAAAAAGGAAATATCTTCCGTTCAAAACAGGAAAGAAGCTTTCTGAGAAACTGCTCTGTATTCTTTTAATTCATCTCACAGAGTTACATCTTTCCCTTCAAGAAGCCTGTCGCTAAGGCTGTTCTTGTGGAATTGGCAAAGGGATATTTGGAAGCCCTTAGAGGGCTATGGTGAAAAAGGAAATATCTTCCGTTCAAAACTGGAAAGAAGCTTTCTGAGAAACTGCTCTGTGTTTTGTTAATTCATCCCACAGAGTTACATCTTTCCCTTCAAGAAGCCTGTCGCTAAGGCTGTTGTTGTGGAATTGGCAAAGGGATATTTGGAAGCCCATAGAGGGCTATGGTGAAAAAGGAAATATCTTCCGTTCAAAACTGGAAAGAAGCTTTCTGAGAAAATGCTCTGTGTTCTGTTAATTCATCTCACAGAGTTACATCTTTCCCTTCAAGAAGCCTGTCGCTAAGGCTGTTCTTGTGGAATTGGCAAAGGGATATTTGGAAGCCCATAGAAGGCTATGGTGAAAAAGGAAATATCTTCCGTTCAAAACTGGAAAGAAGCTTTCTGAGAAACTGCTCTGTGTTCTGTTAATTCATCTCACAGAGTTACATCTTTCCCTTCAAGAAGCCTTTCGCTAAGGCTGTTCTTGTGGAATTGGCAAAGGGATATTTGGAAGCCCATAGAGGGCTATGGTGAAAAAGGAAATATCTTCCTTTCAAAACTGGAAAAAAGCTTTCGGAGAAAGTGCTCTGTGTTCTGTTAATTCATCTCACAGAGTTACATCTTTCCCTTCAAGAAGCCTTTCGCTAAGGCTGTTCTTGTGGAATTGGCAAAGGGATATTTGGAAGCCCATAGAGGGCTATGGTGAGAAAGGAAATATCTTCCGTTCAAAACTGGAAAGAAGCTTTCTGAGAAACTGCTCTGTGTTCTGTTAATTCATCTCACAGAGTTACATCTTTCCCTTCAAGAAGCCTTTCGCTAAGGCTGTTCTTGTGGAATTGGCAAAGGGATATTTGGAAGCCCATAGAGTGCTATGGTGAAAAAGGAAATATCTTCCGTTCAATACTGGAAAGAAGCTTTCTGAGAAACTGCTCTGTGTTCTGTTAATTCATCTCACAGAGTTACATCTTTCCCTTCAAGAAGCCTTTCGCTAAGGCTGTTCTTGTGGAATTCGCAAAGGGATATTTGGAAGCCCATAGAGGGCTATGGTGAAAAGGGAAATATCTTCCGTTCAAAACTGGAAAGAAGCTTTCTGAGATACTGCTCTGTGTTCTGTTAATTCATCTCACATAGTTACATCTTTCCCTTCAAGAAGCCATTCGCTAAGGCTGTTCTTGTGGAATTGGCAAAGGGATATTTGGAAGCCCATAGAGGGCTATGGTGAAAAAGGAAATATCTTCCGGTCAAAACTGGAAAGAAGCTTTCTGAGAAACTGCTCTGTGTTCTGTTAATTCATCTCACAGAGTTACATCTTTCCCTTCAAGAAGCCTTTCGCTAAGGCTGTTCTTGTGGAATTGGCAAAGGGATATTTGGAAGCCCATAGAGGGCTATGGTGAAAAAGGAAATATCTTCCGTTCAAAACTGGAAAGAAGCTTTCTGAGAAACTGCTCTGTGTTCTGTTAATTCATCTCACAGAGTTACATCTTTCCCTTCAAGAAGCCTGTCGCTAAGGCTGTTCTTGTGGAATTGGCAAAGTGATATTTGGAAGCCCATAGAGGGCTATGGTGAAAAAGGAAATATCTTCCGTTCAAAACTGGAAAGAAGCTTTCTGAGAAACTGCTCTGTGTTCTGTTAATTCATCTCACAGAGTTACATCTTTCCCTTCAAGAAGCCTTTCGCTAAGGCTGTTCTTGTGGAATTGGCAAAGGGATATTTGGAAGCCCATAGAGGGCTATGGTGAAAAAGGAAATATCTTAGGTTCAAAACTGGAAAGAAGCTTTCTGAGAAACTGCTCTGTGTTCTGTTAATTCATCTCACAGAGTTACATCTTTCCCTTCAAGAAGCCTTTCGCTAAGGCTGTTCTTGTGGAATTGGCAAAGGGATATTTGGAAGCCCATAGAGGGCTATGGTGAAAAAGAAAATATCTTCCGTTCAAAACTGGAAAGAAGCTTTCGGATAAACTGCTCTGTGTTCTGTTAATTCATCTCACAGAGTTACATCTTTCCCTTCAAGAAGCCTTTCGCTAAGGCTGTTCTTGTGGAATTGGCAAAGGGATATTTGGAAGCCCATAAAGGGCTATGGTGAAAAAGGAAATATCTTCCGTTCAAAATTGGAAAGAAGCTTTCTGAGAAACTGCTCTGTGTTCTGTTAATTCATCTCACAGAGTTACATCTTTCCCTTCAAGAAGCCTTTCGCTAAGGCTGTTCTTGTGGAATTGGCAAAGGGATATTTGGAAGCCCATAGAGGGCTATGGTGAAAAAGGAAATATCTTCCGTTCAAAACTGGAAAGAAGCTTTCTGAGAAACTGCTCTGTGTTCTGTTAATTCATCTCATAGAGTTACATCTTTCCCTTCAAGAAGCCTGTCGCTAAGGCTGTTCTTGTGGAATTGGCAAAGGGATATTTGGAAGCCCATAGAGGGCTATGGTGAAAAAGGAAATATCTTCAGTTCAAAACTGGAAAGAAGCTTTCTGAGAAACTGCTCTGTGTTCTGTTAATTCATCTCACAGAGTTACATCTTTCCCTTCAAGAAGCCTTTCGCTAAGGCTGTTCTTGTGGAATTGGCAAAGGGATATTTGGAAGCCCATAGAGGGCTATGGTGAAAAAGGAAATATCTTCCGTTCAAAACTGGAAAGAAGCTTTCTGAGAAACTGCTCTGTGTTCTGTTAATTCATCTCACAGAGTTACATCTTTCCCTTTAAGAAGCCTTTCGCTAAGGCTGTTCTTGTGGAATTGGCAAAGGGATATTTGGAAGCCCATAGAGGGCTATGGTGAAAAAGGAAATATCTTCCGATCAAAACTGAAAAGAAGCTTTCTGAGAAACTGCTCTGTGTTCTGTTAATTTATCTCACAGAGTTACATCTTTCCATTCAAGAAGTCTTTCGCTAAGGCTGTTCTTGTGGAATTCGCAAAGGGATATTTGGAAGCCCATAGAGGGCTATGGTGAAAAAGGAAATATCTTCCGTTCAAAACTGGAAAGAAGCTTTCTGAGAAACTGCTCTGTGTTCTGTTAATTCATCTCACAGAGTTACATCTTTCCCTTCAAGAAGCCTTTCGCTAAGGCTGTTCTTGTGGAATTGGCAAAGGGATATTTGGAAGCCCGTAGAAGGCTATGGTGAAAAAGGAAATATCTTCCGTTCAAAACTGGAAAGAAGCTTTCTGAGAAACTGCTCTGTGTTCTGTTAATTCATTTCACAGAGTTACATCTTTCCCTTCAAGAAGCCTGTCGCTAAGGCTGTTCTTCTGGAATTGGCAAAGGGATATTTGGAAGCCCATAGAGGGCTACGTTGAGAAAGGAAATATCTTCCGTTCAAAACTGGAAAGAAACTTTCTGAGAAACTGCTCTGTGTTCTGTTAATTCATCTCACAGAGTTACATCATTCCCTTCAAGAAGCCTGTCGCTAAGGCTGTTCTCTTGGAATTTGCAAAGGGATATTTGGAAGCCCATAGAGGGCTATGGTGAAAAAGGAAATATCTTCCGTTCAAAACTGGAAAGAAGCTTTCTGAGAAACTGCTCTGTGTTCTGTTAATTCATCTCACAGAGTTAAATCTTTCCCTTCAAGAAGCCTTTCGCTAAGGCTGTTCTTGTGGAATTGGCAAAGGGATATTTGGAAGCCCATAGAGGGCTATGGTGAAAAAGGAAATATCTTCCGTTCAAAACTGGAAAGAAGCTTTCTGAGAAACTGCTCTGTGTTCTGTTAATTCATCTCACAGAGGTAAATCTTTCCCTTCAAGAAGCCTTTCGCTAAGGCTGTTCTTGTGGAATTGGCAAAGGGATATTTGGAAGCCCATAAAGGGCTATGGTGAAAAAGGAAATATCTTCCGTTCAAAACTGGAAAGAAGCTTTCTGAGAAACTGCTCTGTGTTCTGTTAATTCATCTCACAGAGTTACATCTTTCCCTTCAAGAAGCCTTTCGCTAAGGCTGTTCTTGTGGAATTGGCAAAGGGATATTTGGAAGCCCATAGAGGGCTATGGTGAAAAAGGAAATATCTTCCTTTCAAAACTGGAAAAAAGCTTTCGGAGAAAGTGCTCTGTGTTCTGTTAATTCATCTCACATAGTTATATCTTTCCCTTCAAGAAGCCTTTCGCTAAGGCTGTTCTTGTGGAATTGGCAAAGGGATATTTGGAAGCCCATAGAGGGCTATGGTGAAAAAGGAAATATCTTCCGTTCAAAACTGGAAAGAAGCTTTCTGAGAAACTGCTCTGTGTTCTGTTATTTCATCTCACAGAGTTACATCTTTCCCTTCAAGAAGCCTTTCGCTAAGGCTGTTCTTGTGGAATTGGCAAAGGGATATTTGGAAGCCCATAGAGGGCTATGGTGAAAAAGGAAATATCTTCCGTTCCAAACTGGAAAGAAGCTTTCTGAGAAACTGCTCTGTGTTCTGTTAATTCATCTCACAGAGTTACATCTTTCCCTTCAAGAAGCCTTTCGCTAAGGCTGTTCTTGTGGAATTGGCAAAGGGATATTTGGAAGCCCATAGAGGGCTATGGTGAAAAAGGAAATATCTTCCGTTCAAAACTAGAAAGAAGCTTTCTGAGAAACTGCTCTGTGTTCTGTTAATTCATCTCACAGAGTTACATCTTTCCCTTCAAGAAGCCTTTCGCTAAGGCTGTTCTTGTGGAATTGGCAAAGGGATATTTGGAAGCCCATAGAGGGCTATGGTGAAAAAGGAAATATCTTCCGTTCAAAACTGGAAAGAAGCTTTCTGAGAAACTGCTCTGTGTTCTGTTAATTCATCTCACAGAGTTACATCTTGCCCTTCAAGAAGCCTGTCGCTAAGGCTGTTCTTGTGGAATTGGCAAAGGGATATTTGGAAGCCCTAGAGGGCTATGGTGAAAAAGGAAATATCTTCCGTTCAAAACAGGAAAGAAGCTTTCTGAGAAACTGCTCTGTATTCTTTTAATTCATCTCACAGAGTTACATCTTTCCCTTCAAGAAGCCTGTCGCTAAGGCTGTTCTTGTGGAATTGGCAAAGGGATATTTGGAAGCCCTTAGAGGGCTATGGTGAAAAAGGAAATATCTTCCGTTCAAAACTGGAAAGAAGCTTTCTGAGAAACTGCTCTGTGTTTTGTTAATTCATCCCACAGAGTTACATCTTTCCCTTCAAGAAGCCTGTCGCTAAGGCTGTTGTTGTGGAATTGGCAAAGGGATATTTGGAAGCCCATAGAGGGCTATGGTGAAAAAGGAAATATCTTCCGTTCAAAACTGGAAAGAAGCTTTCTGAGAAAATGCTCTGTGTTCTGTTAATTCATCTCACAGAGTTACATCTTTCCCTTCAAGAAGCCTGTCGCTAAGGCTGTTCTTGTGGAATTGGCAAAGGGATATTTGGAAGCCCATAGAAGGCTATGGTGAAAAAGGAAATATCTTCCGTTCAAAACTGGAAAGAAGCTTTCTGAGAAACTGCTCTGTGTTCTGTTAATTCATCTCACAGAGTTACATCTTTCCCTTCAAGAAGCCTTTCGCTAAGGCTGTTCTTGTGGAATTGGCAAAGGGATATTTGGAAGCCCATAGAGGGCTACGGTGAAAAAGGAAATATCTTCCGTTCAAAACTGGAAAGAAGCTTTCTGAGAAACTACTCTGTGATCTGTTAATTCATCTCACAGAGTTACGTCTTTCCCTTCAAGAAGCCTTTCTCTATGGATGTTCTTGTGGAATTGGCAAAGTGATATTTGGAAGCTCATAGAGGGCTATGGTGAAAAAGGAAATATCTTCCGTTCAAAACTGGAAAGAAGCTTTCTGAGACACTGCTCTGTGTTCTGTTAGGTCATCTCACAGAGTTACATCTTTCCCTTCAGGAAGCCTTTCGCTAAGGCTGTTCTTGTGGAATTGGCAAAGGGATATTTGGAAGCCCAGAGAGGGCTATGGTGAAAAAGGAAATATCTTCCGATCAAAACTGAAAAGAAGCTTTCTGAGAAACTGCTCTGTGTTCTGTTAAATTATCTCACAGAGTTACATCTTTCCATTCAAAAGTCTTTCGCTAAGGCTGTTCTTGTGGAATTCGCAAAGGGATATTTGGAAGCCCATAGAGGGCTATGGTGAAAAAGGAAATATCTTCCGTTCAAAACTGGAAAGAAGCTTTCTGAGAAACTGCTCTGTGTTCTGTTAATTCATCTCACAGAGTTACATCTTTCCCTTCAAGAAGCCTTTCGCTAAGGCTGTTCTTGTGGAATTGGCAAAGGCATATTTGGAAGCCCGTAGAAGGCTATGGTGAAAAAGGAAATATCTTCCGTTCAAAACTGGAAAGAAGCTTTCTGAGAAACTGCTCTGTGTTCTGTTAATTCATCTCACAGAGTTACATCTTTCCCTTCAAGAAGCCTGTCGCTAAGGCTGTTCTTGTGGAATTGGCAAAGGGATATTTGGAAGCCCATAGAGGGCTATGGTGAGAAAGGAAATATCTTCCGTTCAAAACTGGAAAGAAGCTTTCTGAGAAACTGCTCTGTGTTCTGTTAATTCATCTCACAGAGTTACATCATTCCCTTCAAGAAGTCTGTCGCTAAGGCTGTTCTTGTGGAATTGGCAAAGGGATATTTGGAAGCCCATAGCGGGCTATGGTGAAAAAGGAAATATCTTCCGTACAAAACTGGAAAGAAGCTTTCTGAGGAACTGCTCTGTGTTCTGTTAATTCATCTCACAGAGTTACATCTTTCCCTTCAAGAAGCCTGTCGCTAAGGCTGTTCTTCTGGAATTGGCAAAGGGATATTTGGAAGCCCTTAGAGGGCTATGGTGAAAAAGGAAATATCTTCCGTTCAAAAGTGGAAAGAAGCTTTCTGAGAAACTGCTCTGTGTTCTGTTAATTCATCTCACAGAGTTACATCTTTCCCTTCAAGAAGCCTTTCGCTAAGGCTGTTCTTGTGGAATTGGCAAAGGGATATTTGGAAGCCCATAGAGGGCTATGGTGAAAAAGGAAATATCTTCCGTTCAAAACTGGAAAGAAGCTTTCAGAGAAACTACTCTGTGATCTGTTAATTCATCTCACAGAGTTACGTCTTTCCCTTCAAGAAGCCTTTCTCTAAGGATGTTCTTGTGGAATTGGCAAAGGGATATTTGGAAGCCCATAGAGGGCTATGGTGAAAAAGGAAATATCTTCCGTTCAAAACTGGAAAGAAGCTTTCTGAGACACTGCTCTGTGTTCTGTTAGGTCATCTCACAGAGTTACATCTTTCACTTCAGGAAGCCTTTCGCTAAGGCTGTTCTTGTGGAATTGGCAAAGGGATATTTGGAAGCCCATAGAGGGCTATGGTGAAAAAGGAAATATCTTCCGTTCAAAACTGGAAAGAAGCTTTCTGAGAAACTGCTCTGTGTTCTGTTAATTCATTTCACAGAGTTACATCTTTCCCTTCAAGAAGCCTTTCGCTAAGGCTGTTCTTGTGGAATTGGAAAAGGGATATTTGGAAGCCCATAGAGGGCTATGGTGAAATAGGAAATATCTTCCGTTCAAAACTGGAAAGAAGCTTTCAGAGAAACTGCTCTGTGTTCTGTTAATTCATCTCACAGAGTTACAACTTTCCCATCAAGAAGCCTTTCACTAACGCTGTTCTTGTGGAATTGGCAAAGGGATATTTGGAAGCCCATAGAGGGCTATGGTGAAAAAGGAAATACCTTCCGTTCACAACTGGAAAGAAGCTTTCTGAGAAATTGCTCTGTGTTCTCTTAATTCATCTCACAGAGTTACATCTTTCAATTAAAGAAGTCTTTCGCTAAGGCTGTTCTTGTGGAATTGGAAAAGGGATATTTGGAAGCCCATAGAGGGCTATGGTGAAAAAGGAAATATCTTCCGTTCAAAACTGGAAAGAAGCTTTCTGAGAAACTGCTCTGTGTTCTGTTAATTCATCTCACAGAGTTACATCTTTCCCTTCAAGAAGCCTGTCGCTAAGGCTGTTCTTGTGGAATTGGCAAAGGGATATTTGGAAGCCCATAGAGGGCTATGGTGAAAAAGGAAATATCTTCCGTTCAAAACTGGAAAGAAGCTTTCTGAGAAACTGCTCTGTGTTCTGTTAATTCATCTCACAGAGTTACATCATTCCCTTCAAGAAGCCTGTCGCTAAGGCTGTTCTTGTGGAATTGGCAAAGGGATATTTGGAAGCCCATAGAGGGCTATGGTGAAAAAGGAATTATCTTCAGTTGAAAACTGGAAAGAAGCTTTCTGAGAAACTGCTCTGTGTTCTGTTAATTCATCTCACAGAGTTACATCTTTCCCTTCAAGAAGCCTGTCGCTAAGGCTGTTCTTGTGGAATTGGCAAAGGGATATTTGGAAGCCCATAGAAGGCTATGGTGAAAAAGGAAATATCTTCCGTTCAAAACTGGAAAGAAGCTTTCTGAGAAACTGCTCTGTGTTCTGTTAATTCATCTCACAGAGTTACATCTTTCCCTTCAAGAAGCCTGTCGCTAAGGCTGTTCTTGTGGAATTGGCAAAGGGATATTTGGAAGTCCATAGAGGGCTATGGTGAAAAAGGAAATATCTTCCGTTCAAAACTGGAAAGAAGCTTTCTGAGCAACTGCTGTGTGTTCTGTTAATTCATCTCACAGAGTTACATCTTTCCCTTCAAGAAGCCTTTCGCTAAGGCTGTTCTTGTGGAATTGGCAAAGGGATATTTGGAAGCCCATAGAGGGCTATGGTGAAAAAGGAAATATTTTCCGATCAAAACCGAAAAGAAGCTTTCTGAGAAACTGCTCTGTGTTCTGTTAATTTATCTCACAGTGTTACATCTTTCCATTCAAGAAGTCTTTCGCTAAGGCTGTTCTTGTGGAATTGGCAAAGGGATATTTGGAAGCCCATAGAGGGCTATGGTGAAAAAGGAAATATCTTCCGTTCAAAACTGTAAAGAAGCTTTCTGAGAAACTGCTCTGTGTTCTGTTAATTCATCTCACAGAGTTACATCTTTCCCTTCAAGAAGCCTTTCGCTAAGGCTGTTCTTGTGGAATTGGCAAAGGGATATTTGGAAGCCCGTAGAAGGCTATGGTGAAAAAGGAAATATCTTCCGTTCAAAACTGGAAAGAAGCTTTCTGAGAACCTGCTCTGTGTTCTGTTAATTCATCTCACAGAGTTACATCTTTCCCTTCAAGAAGCCTGTCGCTAAGGCTGTTCTTGTGGAATTGGCAAAGGGATATTTGGAAACCCATAGAGGGCAATGGTGAAAAAGGAAATATCTTCCGTTCAAAACTGGAAAGAAGCTTTCTGAGAAACTGCTCTGTGTTCTGTTAATTCATCTCAAAGAGTTACATCTTTCCCTTCAAGAAGCCTGTCGCTAAGGCTGTTCTTGTGGAATTGGCAAAGGGATATTTGGAAGCCCATAGAGGGCTATGGTGAAAAAGGAAATATCTTCCGTTCAAAACTGGAAAGAAGCTTTCTGAGAAACTGCTCTGTGTTCTGTTAATTCATCTCACAGAGTTACATCTTTCCCTTCAAGAAGCCTTTCGCTAAGGCTGTTCTTGTGGAATTGGCAAAGGGATATTTGGAAGCCCATAGAGGGCTATGGTGAAAAAGGAAATATCTTCCGTTCAAAACTGGAAAGAAGCTTTCTGAGACACTGCTCTGTGTTCTGTTAGGTCATCTCACAGAGTTACATCTTTCCCTTCAGGAAGCCTTTCGCTAAGGCTGTTCTTGTGGAATTGGCAAAGGGATATTTGGAAGCCCATAGAGGGCTATGGTGAAAAAGGAAATATCTTCCGTTCAAAACTGGAAAGAAGCTTTCTGAGAATCTGCTCTGTGTTCTGTTAATTTATCTCACAGAGTTACATCTTTCCCTTCAAGAAGCCTTTCGCTAAGGCTGTTCTTGTGGAATTGGCAAAGGGATATTTGGAAGCCCATAGAGGGCTATGGTGAAAAAGGAAATATCTTCCGTTCAAAACTGGAAAGAAGCTTTCTGAGAAACTGCTCTGTGTTCTGTTAATTCATCTCACAGAGTTACATCTTTCCCTTCAAGAAGCCTTTCGATAAGGCTGTTCTTGTGGAATTGGAAAAGGGATATTTGGAAGCCCATAGAGGGCTATGGTGAAAAAGGAAATATCTTCCGTTCAAAACTGGAAAGAAGCTTTCTGAGAAACTGCTCTGTGTTCTGTTAATTCATCTCACAGAGTTACATCTTTCCCTTCAAGAAGCCTGTCGCTAAGGCTGTTCTTGTGGAATTGGCAAAGGGATATTTGGAAGCCCATAGAGGGCTATGGTGAAAAAGGAAATATCTTCCGTTCAAAACTGGAAAGAAGCTTTCTGAGAAACTGCTCTGTGTTCTGTTAATTCATCTCACAGAGTTACATCTTTCCCTTCAAGAAGCCTTTCGCTAAGGCTGTTCTTGTGGAATTGGCAAAGGGATATTTGGAAGCCCATAGAGGGCTATGGTGAAAAAGGAAATATCTTCCGATCAAAACCGAAAAGAAGCTTTCTGAGAAACTGCTCTGTGTTCTGTTAATTTATCTCACAGGGTTACATCTTTCCATTCAAGAAGTCTTTCGCTAAGGCTGTTCTTGTGGAATTGGCAAAGGGATATTTGGAAGCCCATAGAGGGCTATGGTGAAAAAGGAAATATCTTCCATTCAAAACTGGAAAGAAGCTTTCTGAGAAACTGCTCTGTGTTCTGTTAATTCATCTCACAGAGTTACATCTTTCCCTTCAAGAAGCCTTTCGCTAAGGCTGTTCTTGTGGAATTGGCAAAGGGATATTTGGAAGCCCGTAGAAGTCTATGGTGAAAAAGGAAATATCTTCCGTTCAAAACTGGAAAGAAGCTTTCTGAGAAACTGCTCTGTGTTCTGTTAATTCATCTCACAGAGTTACATCTTTCCCTTCAAGAAGCCTGTCGCTAAGGCTGTTCTTGTGGAATTGGCAAAGGGATATTTGGAAGCCCATAGAGGGCTATGGTGAGAAAGGAAATATCTTCCGTTCAAAACTGGAAAGAAGCTTTCTGAGAAACTGCTCTGTGTTCTGTTAATTCATCTCACAGAGTTACATCATTCCCTTCAAGAAGCCTGTCGCTAAGGCTGTTCTTGTGGAATTGGCAAAGGGATATTTGGAAGCCCATAGAGGGCTATGGTGAAAAAGGAAATATCTTCCGTTCAAAACTGGAAAGAAGCTTTCTGAGAAACTGCTCTGTGTTCTGTTAGTTCATCTCACAGAGTTACATCTTTCCCTTCAAGAAGCCTTTCGCTAAGGCTGTTCTTGTGGAATTGGCAAAGGGATATTTGGAAGCCCATAGAGGGCTATGGTGAAAAAGGAAATATCTTCCGTTCAAAACTGGAAAGAAGCTTTCTGAGCAACTGCTCTGTGTTCTGTTAATTCATCTCACAGAGTTACATCTTTCCCTTCAAGAAGCCTGTCGCTAAGGATGTTCTTTTGGAATTGGCAATGGGATATTTGGAAGCCCATAGAGGGCTATGGTGAAAAAGGAAATATCTTCCGTTCAAAACTGGAAAGAAGCTTTCTGAGAAACTGCTCTGTGTTCTGTTAATTCATCTCACAGAGTTACATCTTTCCCTTCAAGAAGCCTGTCGCTAAGGCTGTTCTTGTGGAATTGGCAAAGGGATATTTGGAAGCCCATAGAAGGCTATGGTGAAAAAGGAAATCTCTTCCGTTCAAAACTGGAAAGAAGCTTTCTGAGAAACTGCTCTGTGTTCTCTTAATTCATCTCACAGAGTTACATCTTTCAATTAAAGAAGTCTTTCGCTAAGGCTGTTCTTGTGGAATTGGAAAAGGGATATTTGGAAGCCCATAGAGGGCTATGGTGAAAAAGGAAATATCTTCCGTTCAAAACTGGAAAGAAGCTTTCTGAGAAACTGCTCTGTGTTCTGTTAATTCATCTCACATTGTTACATCTTTCCCTTCAAGAAGCCTTTCGCTAAGGCCGTTCTTGTGGAATTGGCAAAGGGATATTTGGAAGCCCATAGAGGGCTATGGTGAAAAAGGAAATATCTTCCGTTCAAAACTGGAAAGAAGCTTTCTGAGAAACTGCTCTGTATTCTGTTAATTCATCTCACAGAGTTACATCTTTCCCTTCAAGAAGCCTTTCGCTAAGGCTGTTCTTGTGGAATTGGCAAAGGGATATTTGGAAGCCCATAGAGGGCTATGGTGAAAAAGGAAATATCTTCCGTTCAAAACTGGAAAGAAGCTTTCTGAGAAACTGCTCTGTGTTCTGTTAAATTATCTCAAAGAGTTACATCTTTCCATTCAAGAAGTCTTTCGCTAAGGCTGTTCTTGTGGAATTGGCAAAGGGATATTTGGAAGCCCATAGAGGGCTATGGTGAAAAAGGAAATATCTTCCGTTCAAAACTGGAAAGAAGCTTTCTGAGAAACTGCTCTGTGTTCTGTTAATTCATCTCACAGAGTTACATCTTTCCCTTCAAGAAGCCTTTCGCTAAGGCTGTTCTTGTGCAATTGGCAAAGGGATATTTGGAAGCCCGTAGAAGGCTATGGTGAAAAAGGAAATATCTTCCGTTCAAAACTGGAAAGAAGCTTTCTGAGCAACTGCTCTGTGTTCTGTTAATTCATCTCACAGAGTTACATCTTTCTCTTCAAGAAGCCTGTCGCTAAGGCTGTTCTTGTGGAATTGGCAAAGGGATATTTGGAAGCCCATAGAGGGCTATGGTGAAAAAGGAAATATCTTCCGTTCAAAACTGGAAAGAAGCTTTCTGAGACACTGCTCTGTGTTCTGTTAGGTCATCTCACAGAGTTACATCTTTCCCTTCAGGAAGCCTTTCGCTAAGGCTGTTCTTGTGGAATTGGCAAAGGGATATTTGGAAGCCCATAGAGGGGTATGGTGAAAAAGGAAATATCTTCCGTTCAAAACTGGAAAGAAGCTTTCTGAGAAACTGCTCTGTGTTCTGTTAATTTATCTCACAGAGTTACATCTTTCCCTTCAAGAAGCCTTTCGCTAAGGCTGTTCTTTTGGAATAGGCAAAGGGATATTTGGAAGCCCATAGAAGGCTATGGTGAAAAAGGAAATATCTTCCGTTCAAAACTGGAAAGAAGCTTTCTGAGAAACTGCTCTGTGTTCTGTTAATTCATCTCACAGAGTTACATCTTTCCCTTCAAGAAGCCTTTCGCTAAGGCTGTTCTTGTGGAATTGGAAAAGGGATATTTGGAAGCCCATAGAGGGCTATGGTGAAAAAGGAAATATCTTCCGTTCAAAACTGGAAAGAAGCTTTCTGAGAAACTGCTCTGTGTTCTGTTAATTCATCTCACAGTCTTACAACTTTCCCTTCAAGAAGCCTTTCGCTAAGGCTGTTCTTGTGGAATTGGCAAAGGTATATTTCGAAGCCCATAGAGGGCTATGGTGAAAAAGGAAATATCTTCCGTACAAAACTGGAAAGAAGCTTTCTGAGAAATTGCTCTGTGATCTCTTAATTCATCTCACAGAATTACATCTTTCAATTCAAGAAGTGTTTCGCCAAGGCTGTTCTTGTGGAATTGGAAAAGGGATATTTGGCAGCCCATAGAGGGCTATGGTGAAAAAGAAAATATCTTCCGTTCAAAACTGGAAAGAAGCTTTCTGAGAAACTGCTCTGTGTTCTGTTAATTCATCTCACAGAGTTACATCTTTCCCTTCAAGAAGCCTGTCGCTAAGGCTGTTCTTGTGGAATTGGCAAAGGGATATTTGGAAGCCCATAGAGGGCTATGGTGAAAAAGGAAATATCTTCCGTTCAAAACTGGAAAGAAGCTTGCTGAGAAACTGCTCTGTGTTTTGTTAATTCATCTCACAGAGTTACATCTTTCCCTTCAAGAAGCCTTTCGCTAAGGCTGTTCTTGTGGAATTGGAAAAGGGATATTTGGAAGCCCATAGAGGGCTATGGTGAAAAAGGAAATATCTTCCGTTCAAAACTGGAAAGAAGCTTTCTGAGAAACTGCTCTGTGTTCTGTTAATTCATCTCACAGAGTTACATAATTCCCTTCAAGAAGCCTGTCGCTAAGTCTGTTCTTGTGGAATTGGCAAAGGGATATTTGGAAGCCCATAGAGGGCTATGGTGAAAAAGGAAATATCTTCAGTTGAAAACTGGAAAGAAGCTTTCTGAGAAACTGCTCTGTGTTCTGTTAATTCATCTCACAGAGTTACATCTTTCCCTTCAAGAAGCCTGTCGCTAAGGCTGTTCTTGTGGAATTGGCAAAGGGATATTTGGAAGCCCATAGAAGGCTATGGTGAAAAAGGAAATATCTTCCGTTCAAAACTGGAAAGAAGCTTTCTGAGAAACTGCTCTGTGTTCTGTTAATTCATCTCACAGACTTACATCTTTCCCTTCAAGAAGCCTGTCGCTAAGGCTGTTCTTGTGGAATTGGCAAAGGGATATTTGGAAGCCCATAGAGGGCTATGGTGAAAAAGGAAATATCTTCCGTTCAAAACTGGAAAGAAGCTTTCTGAGCAATTGCTCTGTGTTCTGTTAATTCATCTCACAGAGTTACATCTTTCCCTTCAAGAAGCCTTTCGCTAAGGCTGTTCTTGTGGAATTGGCAAAGGGATATTTGGAAGCCCATAGAGGGCTATGGTGAAAAAGGAAATATCTTCCGATCAAAACCGAAAAGAAGCTTTCTGAGAAACTGCTCTGTGTTCTGTTAATTTATCTCACAGAGTTACATCTTTCCATTCAAGAAGTCTTTCGCTAAGGCTGTTCTTGTGGAATTGGCAAAGGGATATTTGGAAGCCCATAGAGGGCTATGGGGAAAAAGGAAATATCTTCCGTTCAAAACTGGAAAGAAGCTTTCTGAGAAACTGCTCTGTGTTCTGTTAATTCATCTCACAGAGTTACATCTTTCCCTTCAAGAAGCCTTTCGCTAAGGCTGTTCTTGTGGAATTGGCAAAGGGATATTTGGAAGCCCGTAGAAGGCTATGGTGAAAAAGGAAATATCTTCCGTTCAAAACTGGAAAGAAGCTTTCTGAGAAACTGCTCTGTGTTCTGTTAATTCATCTCACAGAGTTACATCTTTCCCTTCAAGAAGCCTGTCGCTAAGGCTGTTCTTGTGGAATTGGCAAAGGGATATTTGGAAGCCCATAGAGGGCTATGGTGAGAAAGGAAATATCTTCCGTTCAAAATGGAAAGAAGCTTTCTGAGAAACTGCTCTGTGTTCTGTTAATTCATCTCACAGAGTTACATCATTCCCTTCAAGAAGCCTGTCGCTAAGGCTGTTCTTGTGGAATTGGCAAAGGGATATTTGGAAGCCCATAGAGGGCTTTGGTGAAAAAGGAAATATCTTCCGTTCAAAACTGGAAAGACGCTTTCTGAGAAACTGCTCTGTGTTCTGTTAATTCATCTCACAGAGTTACATCTTTCCGTTCAAGAAGCCTTTCGCTAAGACTGTTCTTGTAGAATTGGCGAAGGGATATTTGGAAGCCCATAGAGGGCTATGGTGAAAAAGGAAATATCTTCCGTTCAAAACTGGAAAGAAGCTTTCTGAGCAACTGCTCTGTGTTCTGTTAATTCATCTCACAGAGTTACATCTTTCCCTTCAAGAAGCCTGTCGCTAAGGCTGTTCTTGTGGAATTGGCAAAGGGATATTTGGAAGCCCATAGAGGGCTATGGTGAAAAAGGAAATATCTTCCGTTCAAAACTGGAAAGAATCTTTCTGAGAAACTGCTCTGTGTTCTGTTAATTCATCTCACAGAGTTACATCTTTCCCTTCAAGAAGCCATTCGCTAAGGCTGTTCTTGTGGAATTGGAAAAGGGATATTTGGAAGCCCATAGAGGGCTATGGTGAAAAAGGAAATGTCTTCCGTTCAAAACTGGAAAGAAGCTTTCTGAGAAATTGCTCTGTGTTCTGTTAATTCATCTCACAGAGTTACATCTTTCCCTTCAAGAAGCCTGTCGCTAAGGCTGTTCTTGTGGAATTGGCAAAGGGATATTTGGAAGCCCGTAGAAGGCTATGGTGAAAAAGGAAATCTCTTCCGTTCAAAACTGGAAAGAAGCTTTCTGAGAAACTGCTCTGTGTTCTGTTAATTCATCTCACAGAGTTACATCTTTCCCTTCAAGAAGCCTGTCGCTAAGGCTGTTCTTGTGGAATTGGCAAAGGCATATTTGGAAGCCCATAGAGGGCTATGGTGAAAAAGGAAATATCTTCCGTTCAAAACTGGAAAGAAGCTTTCTGAGAAACTGCTCTGTGTTCTGTTAATTCATCTCACAGAGTTACATCTTTCCCTTCAAGAAGCCTGTCGCTAAGGCTGTTCTTGTGGAATTGGCAAAGGGATATTTGGAAGCCCATAGAGGGCTATGGTGAAAAAGGAAATATCTTCCGTTCAAAACTGGAAAGAAGCTTTCTGAGAAACTGCTCTGTGTTCTGTTAATTCATCTCACAGAGTTACATCTTTCCCTTCAAGAAGCCTTACGCTAAGGCTGTTCTTGTGGAATCGGCAAAGGGATATTTGGAAGCCCATAGAGGGCTATGGTGAAAAAGGAATTATCTTCCGTTCAAAACTGGAAAAAAGCTTTCTGAGAAACTTCTCTGTGATCTGTTAATTCATCTCACAGAGTTACGTCTTTCCCTTCAAGAGGCCTTTCTCTAAGGATGTTCTTGTGGAAATGGCAAAGGGATACTTGGAAGCCCATAGAGGGCTATGGTGAAAAAGGAAATATCTTCCGTTCAAAACTGGAAAGAAGCTTTCTGAGACACTGCTCTGTGTTGTGTTAGGTCATCTCACAGAGTTACATCTTTCCCTTCAGGAAGCCTTTCGCTAAGGCTGTTCTTGTGGAATTGGCAAAGTGATATTTGGAAGCCCATAGAGGGCTATGGTGAAAAAGGAAATATCTTCCGATCAAAACTGGAAAGAAGCTTTCTGAGAAACTGCTCTGTGTTCTGTTAATTCATTTCACAGAGTTACATCTTTCCCTTCAAGAAGCCTTTCGCTAAGGCTGTTCTTGTGGAATTGGAAAAGGGATATTTGGAAGCCCATAGAGGGCTATGGTGAAATAGGAAATATCTTCCGTTCAAAACTGGAAAGAAGCTTTCTGAGAAACTGCTCTGTGTTCTGTTAATTCATCTCACAGACTTACAACTTTCCCATCAAGAAGCCTTTCGCTAACGCTGTTCTTGTGGAATTGGCAAAGAGATATTTGGAAGCCCATAGAGGGCTATGGTGAAAAAGGAAATATCTTCCGTTCAAAACTGGAAAGAAGCTTTCTGAGAAATTGCTCTGTGTTCTCTTAATTCATCTCACAGAGTTACATCTTTCAATTAAAGAAATCTTTCGCTAAGGCTGTTCTTGTGGAATTGGCAAAGGGATATTTGGAAGCCCATAGAGGGCTATGGTGAAAAAGGAAATATCTTCCGTTCAAAACTGGAAAGAAGCTTTCTGAGAAACTGCTCTGTGTTCTGTTAATTCATCTCACAGAGTTACATCTTTCCCTTCAAGAAGCCTTTCTTTAAGGCTGTTCTTGTGGAATTGGCAAAGGGATATTTGGAAGCCTGTAGAAGGCTATGGTGAAAAAGGAAATATCTTCCGTTCAAAACTGGAAAGAAGCTTTCTGAGAAACTGCTCTGTGTTCTGTTAATTCATCTCACAGAGTTACATCTTTCCCTTCAAGAAGCCTTTCGCTAAAGCTGTTCTTGTGGAATTGGCAAAGGGATATTTGGAAGCCCATATAGTTCTATGGTGAAAAAGGAAATATCTTCCGTTCAAAACTGGAAAGAAGCTTTCTGAGAAAGTGCTCTGTGTTCTGTTAATTCATCTCACAGAGTTACATCACTCCCTTCAAGAAGCCTGTAGCTAAGGCTGTTCTTGTGGAATTGGCAAAGGGATATTTGGAAGCCCATAGAGGGCTATGGTGAAAAAGGAAATATCTTCCGTTCAAAACTGGAAAGAAGCTTTCTGAGAAACTGCTCTGTGTTCTGTTAATTCATCTCACAGAGTTACATCTTTCCCTTCAAGAAGCCTGTCGTAAGGCTGTTCTTGTGGAATTGGCAAAGGGATATTTGGAAGCCCGTAGAGGGCTATGGTGAAAAAGGAAATATCTTCCGTTCAAAACTGGAAAGAAGCTTTCTGAGAAACTGCTCTGTGTTCTGTTAATTCATCTCACAGAGTTACATCTTTCCCTTCAAGAAGCCTGTCGCTAAGGCTGTTCTTGTGGAATTGGCAAAGGGATATTTGGAAGCCCATAGAGGGCTATAATGAAAGAGGAAATATCTTCCGTTCAAAACTGGAAAGTAGCTTTCTGAGAAACTACTCTGTGATCTGTTAATTCATCTCACAGAGTTACATCTTTCCCTTCAAGAAGCCTTTCGCTAAGGCTGTTCTTGTGAAATTGGCAAAGGGATATTTGGAAGCCCAAAGAGGACTATGGTGAAAAAGGAAATATCTTCCGTTCAAAACTGGAAAGAAGCTTTCTGAGAAACTGCTCTGTGTTCTTTTAATTCATCTCACAGAGTTACATCTTTCCCTTCAAGAAGCCTGTCGCTAAGGCTGTTCTTGTGGAATTGACAAAGGGATATTTGGAAGCCCATAGAGGGCTATGGTGAAAAAGGAAATATCTTCCGTTCAAAACTGGAAAGTAGCTTTCTGAGAAACTGCTCTGTGTTCTGTTAGTTCATCTCACAGAGTTACATCTTTCCCTTCAAGAAGCCTGTCGCTAAGGCTGTTCTTGTGGAATTGGCAAAGGGATATTTGGAAGCCCATAGAGGGCTATGTTGAAAAAGGAAATATCTTCGGTTCAAAACTGGAAAGAAGCTTTCTGAGAAACTGCTCTGTGTTCTCTTAATTCATCTCACAGAGTTACATCTTTCCCTTCAAGAAGTCTTTCGCTAAGGCTGTTCTTGTGGAATTGGCAAAGGGATATTTGGAAGCCCATAGAGGGCTATGGTGAAAAAGGAAATATCTTCCGTTCAAAACTGGAAAGAAGCTTTCTGAGAAACTGCTCTGTGTTCTGTTAATTTATCTCACAGAGTTACATCTTTCCCTTCAAGAAGCCTTTCGCTAAGGCTGTTCTTGTGGAATTGGCAAAGGGATATTTGGAAGCCCATAGAGGGCTATGGTGGAAAAGGAAATATCTTCCGTTCAAAACTGGAAAGAAGCTTTCTGAGAAACTGCGCTGTGTTCTGTTAATTCATCTCACAGAGTTACATATTTCCCTTCAAGAAGCCTTTCGCTAAGGCTGTTCTTGTGGAATTGGCAAAGGGATATTTGGAAGCCCATAGAGGGCTATGGTGAAAAAGGAAGTATCTTCCGTTAAAACTGGAAAGAAGCTTTCTGAGAAACTGCTCTGTGTTCTGTTAATTCATCTCACAGAGTTACATCTTTCCCTTCAAGAAGCCTGTCGCTAAGGCTGTTCTTGTGGAATTGGCAAAGGGATATTTGGAAGCCCATAGAGGGCTATGGTGAAAAAGGAAATATCTTCCGTTCAAAACTGGAAAGAAGCTTTCTGAGAAACTGCTCTGTGTTCTGTTAATTCATCTCACAGAGTTACATCTTTCCCTTCAAGAAGCCTGTCGCTAAGGCTGTTCTTGTGGAATTGGCAAAGGGATATTTGGAAGCCCATAGAGGGCTATGGTGAAAAAGGAAATATCTTCGGTTCAAAACTGGAAAGAAGCTTTCTGAGAAACTGCTCTGTGTTCTGTTAATTCATCTCACAGACTTACAACTTTCCCTTCAAGAAGCCTTTCGCTAAGGCTGTTCTTGTGGAATTGGCAAAGGGATATTTGGAAGCCCATAGAGGGCTATGGTGAAAAAGGAAATATCTTCCGTACAAAACTGGAAAGAAGCTTTCTGAGAAACTGCTCTGTGTTCTGTTAATTCATCTCACAGAGTTACATCTTTCCCTTCAAGAAGCCTTTCGCTAAAGCTGTTCTTGTGGAATTGGCAAAGGGATATTTGGAAGCCCATAGAGTTCTATGGTGAAAAAGGAAATATCTTCCGTTCAAAACTGGAAAGAAGCTTTCTGAGAAAGTGCTCTGTGTTCTGTTAATTCATCTCACAGAGTTACATCTTTCCATTCAAGAAGCCTGTAGATAAGGCTGTTCTTGTGGAATTGGCAAAGGGATATTTGGAAGCCCATAGAGGGCTATGGTGAAAAAGGAAATATCTTCCGTTCAAAACTGGAAAGAAGCTTTCTGAGAAACTGCTCTGTGTTCTGTTAATTCATCTCACAGAGTTACATCTTTCCCTTCAAGAAGCCTTTCGCTAAGGCTGTTCTTGTGGAATTGGCAAAGGGATATTTGGAAGCCCATAGAGGGCTATGGTGAAAAAGGAAATATCTTCCGTTCAAAACTGGAAAGAAGCTTTCTGAGAAACTGCTCTGTGTTCTGTTAATTCATCTCACAGAGTTACATCTTTCCTTTCAAGAAGCCAGTCGCTAAGGCTGTTCTTGTGGAATTGGCAAAGGGATATTTGGAAGCCCATAGGGGGCTATGGTGAAAAAGGAAATATCTTCCGTTCAAAACTGGAAAGAAGCTTTCTGAGAAACTGCTCTGTGTTCTGTTAATTCATCTCACAGAGTTACATCACTCCCTTCAAGAAGCCTTTCGCTAAGGCTGTTCTTGTGGAATTGGCAAAGGGATATTTGGAAGCCCATAGAGGGCTATGGTGAAAAAGGAAATATCTTCCGTTCAAAACTGGAAAGAAGCTTTCTGAGAAACTGCTCTGTGTTCTGTTAATTCATCTCACAGAGTTACATCTTTCCCTTCAAGAAGCCTGTCGTAAGGCTGTTCTTGTGGAATTGGCAAAGGGATATTTGGAAGCCCGTAGAGGGCTATGGTGAAAAAGGAAATATCTTCCGTTCAAAACTGGAAAGAAGCTTTCTGAGAAACTGCTCTGTGTTCTGTTAATTCATCCCACAGAGTTACATCTTTCCCTTCAAGAAGCCTGTCGCTAAGGCTGTTCTTGTGGAATTGGCAAAGGGATATTTGGAAGCCCATAGAGGGTATAATGAAAAAGGAAATATCTTCCGTTCAAAACTGGAAAGTAGCTTTCTGAGAAACTACTCTGTGATCTGTTAATTCATCTCACAGAGTTACATCTTTCCCTTCAAGAAGCCTTTCGCTAAGGCTGTTCTTGTGAAATTGGCAAAGGGATATTTGGAAGCCCAAAGAGGACTATGGTGAAAAAGGAAATATCTTCCGTTCAAAACTGGAAAGAAGCTTTCTGAGAAACTGCTCTGTGTTCTTTTAATTCATCTCACAGAGTTACATCTTTCCCTTCAAGAAGCCTGTCGCTAAGGCTGTTCTTGTGGAATTGACAAAGGGATATTTGGAAGCCCATAGAGGGCTATGGTGAAAAAGGAAATATCTTCCGTTCAAAACTGGAAAGTAGCTTTCTGAGAAACTGCTCTGTGTTCTGTTAGTTCATCTCACAGAGTTACATCTTTCCCTTCAAGAAGCCTGTCGCTAAGGCTGTTCTTGTGGAATTGGCAAAGGGATATTTGGAAGCCCATAGAGGGCTATGTTGAAAAATTAAATATCTTCGGTTCAAAACTGGAAAGAAGCTTTCTGAGAAACTGCTCTGTGTTCTCTTAATTCATCTCACAGAGTTACATCTTTCCCTTCAAGAAGTCTTTCGCTAAGGCTGTTCTTGTGGAATTGGCAAAGGGATATTTGGAAGCCCATAGAGGGCTATGGTGAAAAAGGAAATATCTTCCGTTCACAACTGGAAAGAAGCTTTCTGAGAAACTGCTCTGTGTTCTGTTAATTTATCTCACAGAGTTACATCTTTCCCTTCAAGAAGCCTTTCGCTAAGGCTGTTCTTGTGGAATTGGCAAAGGGATATTTGGAAGCCCATAGAGGGCTATGGTGGAAAAGGAAATATCTTCCGTTCAAAACTGGAAAGAAGCTTTCTGAGAAACTGCGCTGTGTTCTGTTAATTCATCTCACAGAGTTACATATTTCCCTTCAAGAAGCCTTTCGCTAAGGCTGTTCTTGTGGAATTGGCAAAGGGATATTTGGAAGCCCATAGAGGGCTATGGTGAAAAAGGAAGTATCTTCCGTTCAAAACTGGAAAGAAGCTTTCTGAGAAACTGCTCTGTGTTCTGTTAATTCATCTCACAGAGTTACGTCTTTCCCTTCAAGAAGCCTGTCGCTAAGGCTGTTCTTGTGGAATTGGCAAAGGGATATTTGGAAGCCCATAGAGGGCTATGGTGAAAAAGGAAATATCTTCCGTTCAAAACTGGAAAGAAGCTTTCTGAGAAACTGCTCTGTGTTCTGTTAATTCATCTCACAGAGTTACATCTTTCCCTTCAAGAAGCCTGTCGCTAAGGCTGTTCTTGTGGAATTGGCAAAGGGATATTTGGAAGCCCATAGAGGGCTATGGTGAAAAAGGAAATATCTTCGGTTCAAAACTGGAAAGAAGGTTTCTGAGAAACTGCTCTGTGTTCTGTTAATTCATCTCACAGAGTTACATCTTTCCCTTCAAGAAGCCTTTCGCTAAGGCTGTTCTTGTGGAATTGGCAAAGGGATATTTGGAAGCCCATAGAGGGCTATGGTGAAAAAGGAAATATCTTCCGTTCAAAACTGGAAAGAAGCTTTCTGAGAAACTGCTCTGTGTTCTGTTAATTCATCTCACAGAGTTACATCTTTCCCTTAAAGAAGCCTTTCGCTAAGGCTGTTCTTGTGGAATTGGCAAAGGGATATTTGGAAGCCCATAGAGGGCTATGGTGAAAAAGGAAATATCTTCCGTTCAAAACTGGAAAGAAGCTTTCTGAGACACTGCTCTGTGTTCTGTTAGGTCATCTCACAGAGTTACATCTTTCCCTTCAGGAAGCCTTTCGCTAAGGCTGTTCTTGTGGAATTGGCAAAGGGATATTTGGAAGCCCATAGAGGGCTATGGTGAAAAAGGAAATATCTTCCGTTCAAAACTGGAAAGAAGCTTTCTGAGAATCTGCTCTGTGTTCTGTTAATTTATCTCACAGAGTTACATCTTTCCCTTCAAGAAGCCTTTCGCTAAGGCTGTTCTTTTGGAATTGGCAAAGGGATATTTGGAAGCCCATAGAGGGCTATGGTGAAAAAGGAAATATCTTCCGTTCAAAACTGGAAAGAAGCTTTCTGACAAACTGCTCTGTGTTCTGTTAATTCATCTCACAGAGTTACATCTTTCCCTTCAAGAAGCCTTTCGCTAAGGCTGTTCTTGTGGAATTGGAAAAGGGATATTTGGAAGCCCATAGAGGGCTATGGTGAAAAAGGAAATATCTTCCGTTCAAAACTGGAAAGAAGCTTTCTGAGAAACTGCTCTGTGTTCTGTTAATTCATCTCACAGACTTACAACTTTCCCTTCAAGAAGCCTTTCGCTAAGGCTGTTCTTGTGGAATTGGCAAAGGGATATTTGGAAGCCCATAGAGGGCTATGGTGAAAAAGGAAATATCTTCCGTACAAAACTGGAAAGAAGCTTTCTGAGAAATTGCTCTGTGATCTCTTAATTCATCTCACAGAATTACATCTTTCAATTCAAGAAGTCTTTCGCCAAGGCTGTTCTTGTGGAATTGGAAAAGGGATATTTGGCAGCCCATAGAGGGCTATGGTGAAAAAGGTATTATCTTCCGTTCAAAACTGGAAAGAAGCTTTCTGAGAAACTGCTCTGTGTTCTGTTAATTCATCTCACAGAGTTACATCTTTCCCTTCAAGAAGCTTGTCGCTAAGGCTGTTCTTGTGGAATTCGCAAAGGGATATTTGGAAGCCCATAGAGGGCTATGGTGAAAAAGGAAATATCTTCCGTTCAAAACTGGAAAGAAGCTTTCTGAGCAACTGCTCTGTGTTCTGTTAATTCATCTCACAGAGTTACATCTTTCCCTTCAAGAAGCCTTTCGCTAAGGCTGTTCTTGTGGAATTGGCAAAGGGATATTTGGAAGCCCATAGAGGGCTATGGTGAAAAAGGAAATATCTTCCGATCAAAACCGAAAAAAAGCTTTCTGAGAAACTGCTCTGTGTTCTGTTAATTTATCTCACAGAGTTACATCTTTCCATTCAAGAAGTCTTTCGCTAAGGCTGTTCTTGTGGAATTGGCAAAGGGATATTTTAAGCCCATAGAGGGCTATGGTGAAAAAGGAAATATCTTCCGTTCAAAACTGGAAAGAAGCTTTCTGAGAAACTGCTCTGTGTTCTGTTAATTCATCTCACAGAGTTACATCTTTCCCTTCAAGAAGCCTTTCGCTAAGGCTGTTCTTGTGGAATTGGCAAAGGGATATTTGGAAGCCCGTAGAAGGCTATGGTGAAAAAGGAAATATCTTCCGTTCAAAACTGGAAAGAAGCTTTCTGAGAAACTGCTCTGTGTTCTGTTAATTCATCTCACAGAGTTACATCTTTCCCTTCAAGAAGCCTGTCGCTAAGGCTGTTCTTGTGGAATTGGCAAAGGGATATTTGGAAGCCCATAGAGGGCTATGGTGAGAAAGGAAATATCTTCCGTTCAAAACTGGAAAGAAGCTTTCTGAGAAACTGCTCTGTGTTCTGTTAATTCATCTCACAGAGTTACATCATTCCCTTCAAGAAGCCTGTCGCTAAGGCTGTTCTTGTGGAATTGGCAAAGGGATATTTGGAAGCCAATAGAGGGCTTTGGTGAAAAAGGAAATATCTTCCGTTCAAAACTGGAAAGAAGCTTTCTGAGCAACTGCTCTGTGTTCTGTTAATTCATCTCACAGAGTTACATCTTTCCCTTCAAGAAGCCTGTCGCTAAGGATGTTCTTTGGAATTGGCAATGGGATATTTGGAAGCCCATAGAGGGCTATGGTGAAAAAGGAAATATCTTCCGTTCAAAACTGGAAAGAAGCTTTCTGAGAAACTGCTCTGTGTTCTGTTAATTCATCTCACAGAGTTACATCTTTCCCTTCAAGAAGCCTGTCGCTAAGGCTGTTCTTGTGGAATTGGCAAAGGGATATTTGGAAGCCCATAGAAGGCTATGGTGAAAAAGGAAATCTCTTCCGTTCAAAACTGGAAAGAAGCTTTCTGAGAAACTGCTCTGTGTTCTCTTAATTCATCTCACAGAGTTACATCTTCCAATTAAAGAAGTCTTTCGCTAAGGCTGTTCTTGTGGAATTGGAAAAGGGATATTTGGAAGCCCATAGAGGGCTATGGTGAAAAAGGAAATATCTTCCGTTCAAAACTGGAAAGAAGCTTTCTGAGAAACTGCTCTGTGTTCTGTTAATTCATCTCACAGAGTTACATCTTTCCCTTCAAGAAGCCTTTCGCTAAGGCTGTTCTTATGGAATTGGCAAAGGGATATTTGGAAGCCCATAGAGGGCTATGGTGAAAAAGGAAATATCTTCCGTTCAAAACTGGAAAGAAGCTTTCTGAGAAACTGCTCTGTATTCTGTTAATTCATCTCACAGAGTTACATCTTTCCCTTCAAGAAGCCTTTCGCTAAGGCTGTTCTTGTGGAATTGGCAAAGGGATATTTGGAAGCCCATAGAGGGCTATGGTGAAAAAGGAAATATCTTCCGTTCAAAACTGGAAAGAAGCTTTCTGAGAAACTGCTCTGTGTTCTGTTAATTCATCTCACAGAGTTACATCTTTTCCTTCAAGAAGCCTTTCGCTAAGGCTGTTCTTGTGGAATTGGCAAAGGGATATTTGGAAGCCCATAGAGGGCTATGGTGAAAAAGGAAATATCTTCCGTTCAAAACTGGAAAGAAGCTTTCTGAGAAACTGCTCTGTGTTCTGTTAATTCATCTCACAGAGTTACATCTTTCCCTTCAAGAAGCCTTTCGCTAAGGCTGTTCTTGTGGAATTGGCAAAGGGATATTTGGAAGCCAATAGAGGGCTATGGTGAAAAAGGAAATATCTTCCGTTCAAAACTGGAAAGAAGCTTTCTGAGAAACTGCTCTGTGTTTTGTTAATTCATCTCACAGAGTTACATCTTTCCCTTCAAGAAGCCTTTCGCTAAGGCTGTTCTTGTGGAATTGGCAAAGGGATATTTGGAAGCCCATAGAGGGCTATGGTGAAAAAGGAAATATCTTCCGTTCAAAACTGGAAAGAAGCTTTCTGAGAAACTGCTCTGTGTTCTGTTAATTCATCTCACAGAGTTACATCTTTCCCTTCAAGAAGCCTTTCGCTAAGGCTGTTCTTGTGGAATTGGCAAAATGATATTTGGAAGCCCATAGAGGGCTATGGTGAAAAAGGAAATATCTTCCGTTCAAAACTGGAAAGAAGCTTTCTGAGAAACTGCTCTGTGTTCTGTTAATTCATCTCACAGAGTTACATCTTTCCCTTCAAGAAGCCTGTCGCTAAGGCTGTTCTTGTGGAATTGGCAAACGGATATTTGGAAGCCCATAGAGGGCTATGGTGAAATAGGAAATATCTTCCGTTCAAAACTGGAAAGAAGCTTTCTGAGAAACTGCTCTGTGTTCTGTTAATTCATCTCACAGAGTTACATCTTTCCCTTCAAGAAGCCTTTCGCTAAGGCTGTTCTTGTGGAATTGGCAACGGGATATTTGGAAGCCCATAGAGGGCTATGGGGAAAAAGGAAATATCTTCCGTTCAAAACTGGAAAGAAGCTTTCTGAGACACTCCTCTGTGTTCTGTTAGGTCATCTCACAGAGTTACATCTTTCCCTTCAGGAAGCCTTTCGCTAAGGCTGTTCTTGTGGAATTGGCAAAGGGATATTTGGAAGCCCATAGAGGGCTATGGTGAAAAAGGAAATATCTTCCGTTCAAAACTGGAAAGAAGCTTTCTGAGAAACTGCTCTGTGTTCTGTTAATTTATGTCACAGAGTTACATCTTTCCCTTCAAGAAGCCTTTCGCTAAGGCTGTTCTTTTGGAATTGGCAAAGGGATATTTGGAAGCCCATAGAGGCCTATGGTGAAAAAGGAAATATCTTCCGTTCAAAACTGGAAAGAAGCTTTCTGAGAAACTGCTCTGTGTTCTGTTAATTCATCTCACAGAGTTACATCTTTCCCTTCTAGAAGCCTTTCGCTAAGGCTGTTCTTGTGGAATTGGAAAAGGGATATTTGGAAGCCCATAGAGGGCTATGGTGAAAAAGGAAATATCTTCCGTTCAAAACTGGAAAGAAGCTTTCTGAGAAACTGCTCTGTCTTCTGTTAATTCATCTCACAGACTTACAACTTTCCCTTCAAGAAACCTTTCGCTAAGACTGTTCTTGTGGAATTGGCAAAGGGATATTTGGAAGCCCATAGAGGGCTATGGTGAAAAAGGAAATATCTTCCGTACAAAACTGGAAAGAAGCTTTCTGAGAAATTGCTCTGTGATCTCTTAATTCATCTCACAGAATTACATCTTTCAATTCAAGAAGTCTTTCGCCAAGGCTGTTCTTGTGGAATTGGAAAAGGGATATTTGGCAGCCCATAGAGGGCTATGGTGAAAAAGGAAATATCTTCCGTTCAAAACTGGAAAGAAGCTTTCTGAGAAACTGCTCCGTGTTCTGTTAATTCATCTCACAGAGTTACATCTTTCCCTTCAAGGAGCCTGTCGCTAAGGCTGTTCTTGTGGAATTGGCAAAGGGATATTTGGAAGCCCATAGAGGGCTATGGTGAAAAAGGAAATATCTTCCGTTCAAAACTGGAAAGAAGCTTTCTGAGAAACTGCTCTGTGTTCTGTTAGTTCATCTCACAGAGATACATCTTTCCCTTCAAGAAGCCTTTCGCTAAGGCTGTTCTTGTGGAATTGGAAAAGGGATATTTGGAAGCCCATAGAGGGCTATGGTGAAAAAGGAAATATCTTCGTTCAAAACTGGAAAGAAGCTTTCTGAGAAACTGCTCTGTGTTCTGTTAATTCATCTCACAGAGTTACATCATTCCCTTCAAGAAGCCTGTCGCTAAGGCTGTTCTTGTGGAATTGGCAAAGGGATATTTGGAAGCCCATAGAGGGCTATGGTGAAAAAGGAAATATCTTACGATCAAAACCGAAAAGAAGCTTTCTGAGAAACTGCTCTGTGTTCTGTTAATTTATCTAACAGAGTTACATCTTTCCATTCAAGAAGTCTTTCGGTAAGGCTGTTCTTGTGGAATTGGCAAAGGGATATTTGGAAGCCCATAGAGGGCTATGGTGAAAAAGGAAATATCTTCCGTTCAAAACTGGAAAGAAGCTTTCTGAGAAACTGCTCTGTGTTCTGTTAATTCATCTCACAGAGTTACATCTTTCCCTTCAAGAAGCCTGTCGCTAAGGCTGTTCTTGTGGAATTGGCAAAGGGATATTTGGAAGCCCATAGAGGGCTATGGTGAGAAAGGAAATATCTTCCGTTCAAAACTGGAAAGAAGCTTTCTGAGAAACTGCTCTGTGTTCTGTTAATTCATCTCACAGAGATACATCATTCCCTTCAAGAAGCCTGTCGCTAAGGCTGTTCTTGTGGAATTGGCAAAGGGATATTTGGAAGCCCATAGAGGGCTATGGTGAGAAAGGAAATATCTTCCGTTCAAAACTGGAAAGAAGCTTTCTGAGAAACTGCTCTGTGTTCTGTTAATTCATCTCACAGAGTTACATCTTTCCCTTCAAGAAGCCTTTCGCTAAGGCTGTTCTTGTGGAATTGGCAAAGGGATATTTGGAAGCCCATAGAGGGCTATGGTGAAAAAGGAAATATCTTCGTTCAAAACTGGAAAGAAGCTTTCTGAGAAACTGCTCTGTGTTCTGTTAATTCATCTCACAGTGTTACATCATTCCCTTCAAGAAGCCTGTCGCTAAGGCTGTTCTTGTGGAATTGGCAAAGGGATATTTGGAAGCCCATAGAGGGCTATGGTGAAAAAGGAAATATCTTACGATCAAAACCTAAAAGAAGCTTTCTGAGAAACTGCTCTGTGTTCTGTTAATTTATCTAACAGAGTTACATCTTTCCATTCAAGAAGTCTTTCGCTAAGGCTGTTCTTGTGGAATTGGCAAAGGGATATTTGGAAGCCCATAGAGGGCTATGGTGAAAAAGGAAATATCTTCCGTTCAAAACTGGAAAGAAGCTTTCTGAGAAACTGCTCT
The DNA here is from genome assembly GCF_047675955.1 of Chlorocebus sabaeus. Taxonomy (NCBI): domain Eukaryota; kingdom Metazoa; phylum Chordata; class Mammalia; order Primates; family Cercopithecidae; genus Chlorocebus; species Chlorocebus sabaeus. The sequence goes on from NW_027327626.1 coordinate 1,576,046, forward strand.
GTGTTCTGTTAATTCATCTCACAGAGTTACATCTTTCCCTTCAAGAAGCCTTTCGCTAAGGCTGTCCTTGTGGAATTGGCAAAGGGATATTTGGAAGCCCATAGAGGGCTACTGTGAATAAGGAAATATCTTCCGTTCAAAACTGGAAAGAAGCTTTCTGAGAAACTGCTCTGTGTTCTGTTAATTCATCTCACAGAGTTACATCTTTCCCTTCAAGAAGCCTTTCGCTAAGGCTGTTCTTGTGGAATTGGCAAAGGGATATTTGGAAGCCCATAGAGGGCTATGGTGAAAAAGGAAATATCTTCCGATCAAAACTGGAAAGAAGCTTTCTGAGAAACTGCTCTGTGTTCTGTTAAATTATCTCACAGAGTTACATCTTTCCATTCAAGAAGTCTTTCGCTAAGGCTCTTCTTGTGGAATTGGCAAAGGGATATTTGGAAGCCCATAGAGGGCTATGGTGAAAAAGGAAATATCTTCCGTTCAAAACTGGAAAGAAGCTTTCTGAGAAACTGCTCTGTGTTCTGTTAATTCATCTCACAGAGTTACATCTTTCCCTTCAAGAAGCCTATCGCTAAGGCTGTTCTTGTGGAATTGGCAAAGGGATATTTGGAAGCCCGTAGAAGGCTATGGTGAAAAAGGAAATATCTTCCGTTCAAAACTGGAAAGAAGCTTTCTGAGCAACTGCTCTGTGTTCTGTTAATTCATCTCACAGAGTTACATCTTTCCCTTCAAGAAGCCTGTCGCTAAGGCTGTTCTTGTGGAATTGGCAAAGGGATATTTGGAAGCCCGTAGAAGGCTATGGTGAAAAAGGAAATATCTTCCGTTCAAAATTGGAAAGAAGCTTTCTGAGAAACTGCTCTGTGTTCTGTTAATTCATCTCACAGAGTTACATCATTCCCTTCAAGAAGCCTGTCGCTAAGGCTGTTCTTGTGGAATTGGCAAAGGGATATTTGGAAGCCCATAGAGGGCTATGGTGAAAAAGGAAATATCTTCCGTTCAAAACTGGAAAGAAGCTTTCTGAGAAACTGCTGTGTGTTCTTTTAATTCATCTCACAGAGTTACATCTTTCCCTTCAAGAAACCTTTCGCTAAGGCTGTTCTTGTGGAATTGGCAAAGGGATATTTGGAAGCCCATAGAGGGCTATGGTGAAAAAGGAAATATCTTCCGTTCAAAACTGGAAAGAAGCTTTCTGAGCAACTGCTCTGTGTTCTGTTAATTCATCTCACAGAGTTACATCTTTCCCTTCAAGAAGCCTGTCGCTAAGGCTGTTCTTTTGGAATTGGCAATGGGATATTTGGAAGCCCATAGAGGGCTATGGTGAAAAAGGAAATATCTTCCGTTCAAAACTGGAAAGAAGCTTTCTGAGAAACTGCTCTGTGTTCTCTTAATTCATCTCACAGAGTTACATCTTTCAATTAAAGAAATCTTTCGCTAAGGCTGTTCTTGTGGAATTGGCAAAGGGATATTTGGAAGCCCATAGAGGGCTATGGTGAAAAAGGAAATATCTTCCGTTCAAAACTGGAAAGAAGCTTTCTGAGAAACTGCTCTGTGTTCTGTTAATTCATCTCACAGAGTTACATCTTTCCCTTCAAGAAGCCTTTCTTTAAGGCTGTTATTGTGGAATTGGCAAAGGGATATTTGGAAGCCTGTAGAAGGCTATGGTGAAAAAGGAAATATCTTCCGTTCAAAACTGGAAAGAAGCTTTCTGAGAAACTGCTCTGTGTTCTGTTAATTCATCTCACAGAGTTACATCTTTCCCTTCAAGAAGCCTTTCGCTAAAGCTGTTCTTGTGGAATTGGCAAAGGGATATTTGGAAGCCCATATAGTTCTATGGTGAAAAAGGAAATATCTTCCGTTCAAAACTGGAAAGAAGCTTTCTGAGAAAGTGCTCTGTGTTCTGTTAATTCATCTCACAGAGTTACATCACTCCCTTCAAGAAGCCTGTAGCTAAGGCTGTTCTTGTGGAATTGGCAAAGGGATATTTGGAAGCCCATAGAGGGCTATGGTGAAAAAGGAAATATCTTCCGTTCAAAACTGGAAAGAAGCTTTCTGAGAAACTGCTCTGTGTTCTGTTAATTCATCTCACAGAGTTACATCTTTCCCTTCAAGAAGCCTGTCGTAAGGCTGTTCTTGTGGAATTGGCAAAGGGATATTTGGAAGCCCGTAGAGGGCTATGGTGAAAAAGGAAATATCTTCCGTTCAAAACTGGAAAGAAGCTTTCTGAGAAACTGCTCTGTGTTCTGTTAATTCATCTCACAGAGTTACATCTTTCCCTTCAAGAAGCCTGTCGCTAAGGCTGTTCTTGTGGAATTGGCAAAGGGATATTTGGAAGCCCATAGAGGGCTATAATGAAAGAGGAAATATCTTCCGTTCAAAACTGGAAAGTAGCTTTCTGAGAAACTACTCTGTGATCTGTTAATTCATCTCACAGAGTTACATCTTTCCCTTCAAGAAGCCTTTCGCTAAGGCTGTTCTTGTGAAATTGGCAAAGGGATATTTGGAAGCCCAAAGAGGACTATGGTGAAAAAGGAAATATCTTCCGTTCAAAACTGGAAAGAAGCTTTCTGAGAAACTGCTCTGTGTTCTTTTAATTCATCTCACAGAGTTACATCTTTCCCTTCAAGAAGCCTGTCGCTAAGGCTGTTCTTGTGGAATTGACAAAGGGATATTTGGAAGCCCATAGAGGGCTATGGTGAAAAAGGAAATATCTTCCGTTCAAAACTGGAAAGTAGCTTTCTGAGAAACTGCTCTGTGTTCTGTTAGTTCATCTCACAGAGTTACATCTTTCCCTTCAAGAAGCCTGTCGCTAAGGCTGTTCTTGTGGAATTGGCAAAGGGATATTTGGAAGCCCATAGAGGGCTATGTTGAAAAAGGAAATATCTTCGGTTCAAAACTGGAAAGAAGCTTTCTGAGAAACTGCTCTGTGTTCTCTTAATTCATCTCACAGAGTTACATCTTTCCCTTCAAGAAGTCTTTCGCTAAGGCTGTTCTTGTGGAATTGGCAAAGGGATATTTGGAAGCCCATAGAGGGCTATGGTGAAAAAGGAAATATCTTCCGTTCAAAACTGGAAAGAAGCTTTCTGAGAAACTGCTCTGTGTTCTGTTAATTTATCTCACAGAGTTACATCTTTCCCTTCAAGAAGCCTTTCGCTAAGGCTGTTCTTGTGGAATTGGCAAAGGGATATTTGGAAGCCCATAGAGGGCTATGGTGGAAAAGGAAATATCTTCCGTTCAAAACTGGAAAGAAGCTTTCTGAGAAACTGCGCTGTGTTCTGTTAATTCATCTCACAGAGTTACATATTTCCCTTCAAGAAGCCTTTCGCTAAGGCTGTTCTTGTGGAATTGGCAAAGGGATATTTGGAAGCCCATAGAGGGCTATGGTGAAAAAGGAAGTATCTTCCGTTAAAACTGGAAAGAAGCTTTCTGAGAAACTGCTCTGTGTTCTGTTAATTCATCTCACAGAGTTACATCTTTCCCTTCAAGAAGCCTGTCGCTAAGGCTGTTCTTGTGGAATTGGCAAAGGGATATTTGGAAGCCCATAGAGGGCTATGGTGAAAAAGGAAATATCTTCCGTTCAAAACTGGAAAGAAGCTTTCTGAGAAACTGCTCTGTGTTCTGTTAATTCATCTCACAGAGTTACATCTTTCCCTTCAAGAAGCCTGTCGCTAAGGCTGTTCTTGTGGAATTGGCAAAGGGATATTTGGAAGCCCATAGAGGGCTATGGTGAAAAAGGAAATATCTTCGGTTCAAAACTGGAAAGAAGCTTTCTGAGAAACTGCTCTGTGTTCTGTTAATTCATCTCACAGACTTACAACTTTCCCTTCAAGAAGCCTTTCGCTAAGGCTGTTCTTGTGGAATTGGCAAAGGGATATTTGGAAGCCCATAGAGGGCTATGGTGAAAAAGGAAATATCTTCCGTACAAAACTGGAAAGAAGCTTTCTGAGAAACTGCTCTGTGTTCTGTTAATTCATCTCACAGAGTTACATCTTTCCCTTCAAGAAGCCTTTCGCTAAAGCTGTTCTTGTGGAATTGGCAAAGGGATATTTGGAAGCCCATAGAGTTCTATGGTGAAAAAGGAAATATCTTCCGTTCAAAACTGGAAAGAAGCTTTCTGAGAAAGTGCTCTGTGTTCTGTTAATTCATCTCACAGAGTTACATCTTTCCGTTCAAGAAGCCTGTAGATAAGGCTGTTCTTGTGGAATTGGCAAAGGGATATTTGGAAGCCCATAGAGGGCTATGGTGAAAAAGGAAATATCTTCCGTTCAAAACTGGAAAGAAGCTTTCTGAGAAACTGCTCTGTGTTCTGTTAATTCATCTCACAGAGTTACATCTTTCCCTTCAAGAAGCCTTTCGCTAAGGCTGTTCTTGTGGAATTGGCAAAGGGATATTTGGAAGCCCATAGAGGGCTATGGTGAAAAAGGAAATATCTTCCGTTCAAAACTGGAAAGAAGCTTTCTGAGAAACTGCTCTGTGTTCTGTTAATTCATCTCACAGAGTTACATCTTTCCTTTCAAGAAGCCAGTCGCTAAGGCTGTTCTTGTGGAATTGGCAAAGGGATATTTGGAAGCCCATAGGGGGCTATGGTGAAAAAGGAAATATCTTCCGTTCAAAACTGGAAAGAAGCTTTCTGAGAAACTGCTCTGTGTTCTGTTAATTCATCTCACAGAGTTACATCACTCCCTTCAAGAAGCCTTTCGCTAAGGCTGTTCTTGTGGAATTGGCAAAGGGATATTTGGAAGCCCATAGAGGGCTATGGTGAAAAAGGAAATATCTTCCGTTCAAAACTGGAAAGAAGCTTTCTGAGAAACTGCTCTGTGTTCTGTTAATTCATCTCACAGAGTTACATCTTTCCCTTCAAGAAGCCTGTCGTAAGGCTGTTCTTGTGGAATTGGCAAAGGGATATTTGGAAGCCCGTAGAGGGCTATGGTGAAAAAGGAAATATCTTCCGTTCAAAACTGGAAAGAAGCTTTCTGAGAAACTGCTCTGTGTTCTGTTAATTCATCCCACAGAGTTACATCTTTCCCTTCAAGAAGCCTGTCGCTAAGGCTGTTCTTGTGGAATTGGCAAAGGGATATTTGGAAGCCCATAGAGGGTATAATGAAAAAGGAAATATCTTCCGTTCAAAACTGGAAAGTAGCTTTCTGAGAAACTACTCTGTGATCTGTTAATTCATCTCACAGAGTTACATCTTTCCCTTCAAGAAGCCTTTCGCTAAGGCTGTTCTTGTGAAATTGGCAAAGGGATATTTGGAAGCCCAAAGAGGACTATGGTGAAAAAGGAAATATCTTCCGTTCAAAACTGGAAAGAAGCTTTCTGAGAAACTGCTCTGTGTTCTTTTAATTCATCTCACAGAGTTACATCTTTCCCTTCAAGAAGCCTGTCGCTAAGGCTGTTCTTGTGGAATTGACAAAGGGATATTTGGAAGCCCATAGAGGGCTATGGTGAAAAAGGAAATATCTTCCGTTCAAAACTGGAAAGTAGCTTTCTGAGAAACTGCTCTGTGTTCTGTTAGTTCATCTCACAGAGTTACATCTTTCCCTTCAAGAAGCCTGTCGCTAAGGCTGTTCTTGTGGAATTGGCAAAGGGATATTTGGAAGCCCATAGAGGGCTATGTTGAAAAATTAAATATCTTCGGTTCAAAACTGGAAAGAAGCTTTCTGAGAAACTGCTCTGTGTTCTCTTAATTCATCTCACAGAGTTACATCTTTCCCTTCAAGAAGTCTTTCGCTAAGGCTGTTCTTGTGGAATTGGCAAAGGGATATTTGGAAGCCCATAGAGGGCTATGGTGAAAAAGGAAATATCTTCCGTTCACAACTGGAAAGAAGCTTTCTGAGAAACTGCTCTGTGTTCTGTTAATTTATCTCACAGAGTTACATCTTTCCCTTCAAGAAGCCTTTCGCTAAGGCTGTTCTTGTGGAATTGGCAAAGGGATATTTGGAAGCCCATAGAGGGCTATGGTGGAAAAGGAAATATCTTCCGTTCAAAACTGGAAAGAAGCTTTCTGAGAAACTGCGCTGTGTTCTGTTAATTCATCTCACAGAGTTACATATTTCCCTTCAAGAAGCCTTTCGCTAAGGCTGTTCTTGTGGAATTGGCAAAGGGATATTTGGAAGCCCATAGAGGGCTATGGTGAAAAAGGAAGTATCTTCCGTTCAAAACTGGAAAGAAGCTTTCTGAGAAACTGCTCTGTGTTCTGTTAATTCATCTCACAGAGTTACGTCTTTCCCTTCAAGAAGCCTGTCGCTAAGGCTGTTCTTGTGGAATTGGCAAAGGGATATTTGGAAGCCCATAGAGGGCTATGGTGAAAAAGGAAATATCTTCCGTTCAAAACTGGAAAGAAGCTTTCTGAGAAACTGCTCTGTGTTCTGTTAATTCATCTCACAGAGTTACATCTTTCCCTTCAAGAAGCCTGTCGCTAAGGCTGTTCTTGTGGAATTGGCAAAGGGATATTTGGAAGCCCATAGAGGGCTATGGTGAAAAAGGAAATATCTTCGGTTCAAAACTGGAAAGAAGGTTTCTGAGAAACTGCTCTGTGTTCTGTTAATTCATCTCACAGAGTTACATCTTTCCCTTCAAGAAGCCTTTCGCTAAGGCTGTTCTTGTGGAATTGGCAAAGGGATATTTGGAAGCCCATAGAGGGCTATGGTGAAAAAGGAAATATCTTCCGTTCAAAACTGGAAAGAAGCTTTCTGAGAAACTGCTCTGTGTTCTGTTAATTCATCTCACAGAGTTACATCTTTCCCTTAAAGAAGCCTTTCGCTAAGGCTGTTCTTGTGGAATTGGCAAAGGGATATTTGGAAGCCCATAGAGGGCTATGGTGAAAAAGGAAATATCTTCCGTTCAAAACTGGAAAGAAGCTTTCTGAGACACTGCTCTGTGTTCTGTTAGGTCATCTCACAGAGTTACATCTTTCCCTTCAGGAAGCCTTTCGCTAAGGCTGTTCTTGTGGAATTGGCAAAGGGATATTTGGAAGCCCATAGAGGGCTATGGTGAAAAAGGAAATATCTTCCGTTCAAAACTGGAAAGAAGCTTTCTGAGAATCTGCTCTGTGTTCTGTTAATTTATCTCACAGAGTTACATCTTTCCCTTCAAGAAGCCTTTCGCTAAGGCTGTTCTTTTGGAATTGGCAAAGGGATATTTGGAAGCCCATAGAGGGCTATGGTGAAAAAGGAAATATCTTCCGTTCAAAACTGGAAAGAAGCTTTCTGACAAACTGCTCTGTGTTCTGTTAATTCATCTCACAGAGTTACATCTTTCCCTTCAAGAAGCCTTTCGCTAAGGCTGTTCTTGTGGAATTGGAAAAGGGATATTTGGAAGCCCATAGAGGGCTATGGTGAAAAAGGAAATATCTTCCGTTCAAAACTGGAAAGAAGCTTTCTGAGAAACTGCTCTGTGTTCTGTTAATTCATCTCACAGACTTACAACTTTCCCTTCAAGAAGCCTTTCGCTAAGGCTGTTCTTGTGGAATTGGCAAAGGGATATTTGGAAGCCCATAGAGGGCTATGGTGAAAAAGGAAATATCTTCCGTACAAAACTGGAAAGAAGCTTTCTGAGAAATTGCTCTGTGATCTCTTAATTCATCTCACAGAATTACATCTTTCAATTCAAGAAGTCTTTCGCCAAGGCTGTTCTTGTGGAATTGGAAAAGGGATATTTGGCAGCCCATAGAGGGCTATGGTGAAAAAGGTATTATCTTCCGTTCAAAACTGGAAAGAAGCTTTCTGAGAAACTGCTCTGTGTTCTGTTAATTCATCTCACAGAGTTACATCTTTCCCTTCAAGAAGCTTGTCGCTAAGGCTGTTCTTGTGGAATTCGCAAAGGGATATTTGGAAGCCCATAGAGGGCTATGGTGAAAAAGGAAATATCTTCCGTTCAAAACTGGAAAGAAGCTTTCTGAGCAACTGCTCTGTGTTCTGTTAATTCATCTCACAGAGTTACATCTTTCCCTTCAAGAAGCCTTTCGCTAAGGCTGTTCTTGTGGAATTGGCAAAGGGATATTTGGAAGCCCATAGAGGGCTATGGTGAAAAAGGAAATATCTTCCGATCAAAACCGAAAAAAAGCTTTCTGAGAAACTGCTCTGTGTTCTGTTAATTTATCTCACAGAGTTACATCTTTCCATTCAAGAAGTCTTTCGCTAAGGCTGTTCTTGTGGAATTGGCAAAGGGATATTTTAAGCCCATAGAGGGCTATGGTGAAAAAGGAAATATCTTCCGTTCAAAACTGGAAAGAAGCTTTCTGAGAAACTGCTCTGTGTTCTGTTAATTCATCTCACAGAGTTACATCTTTCCCTTCAAGAAGCCTTTCGCTAAGGCTGTTCTTGTGGAATTGGCAAAGGGATATTTGGAAGCCCGTAGAAGGCTATGGTGAAAAAGGAAATATCTTCCGTTCAAAACTGGAAAGAAGCTTTCTGAGAAACTGCTCTGTGTTCTGTTAATTCATCTCACAGAGTTACATCTTTCCCTTCAAGAAGCCTGTCGCTAAGGCTGTTCTTGTGGAATTGGCAAAGGGATATTTGGAAGCCCATAGAGGGCTATGGTGAGAAAGGAAATATCTTCCGTTCAAAACTGGAAAGAAGCTTTCTGAGAAACTGCTCTGTGTTCTGTTAATTCATCTCACAGAGTTACATCATTCCCTTCAAGAAGCCTGTCGCTAAGGCTGTTCTTGTGGAATTGGCAAAGGGATATTTGGAAGCCAATAGAGGGCTTTGGTGAAAAAGGAAATATCTTCCGTTCAAAACTGGAAAGAAGCTTTCTGAGCAACTGCTCTGTGTTCTGTTAATTCATCTCACAGAGTTACATCTTTCCCTTCAAGAAGCCTGTCGCTAAGGATGTTCTTTGGAATTGGCAATGGGATATTTGGAAGCCCATAGAGGGCTATGGTGAAAAAGGAAATATCTTCCGTTCAAAACTGGAAAGAAGCTTTCTGAGAAACTGCTCTGTGTTCTGTTAATTCATCTCACAGAGTTACATCTTTCCCTTCAAGAAGCCTGTCGCTAAGGCTGTTCTTGTGGAATTGGCAAAGGGATATTTGGAAGCCCATAGAAGGCTATGGTGAAAAAGGAAATCTCTTCCGTTCAAAACTGGAAAGAAGCTTTCTGAGAAACTGCTCTGTGTTCTCTTAATTCATCTCACAGAGTTACATCTTCCAATTAAAGAAGTCTTTCGCTAAGGCTGTTCTTGTGGAATTGGAAAAGGGATATTTGGAAGCCCATAGAGGGCTATGGTGAAAAAGGAAATATCTTCCGTTCAAAACTGGAAAGAAGCTTTCTGAGAAACTGCTCTGTGTTCTGTTAATTCATCTCACAGAGTTACATCTTTCCCTTCAAGAAGCCTTTCGCTAAGGCTGTTCTTATGGAATTGGCAAAGGGATATTTGGAAGCCCATAGAGGGCTATGGTGAAAAAGGAAATATCTTCCGTTCAAAACTGGAAAGAAGCTTTCTGAGAAACTGCTCTGTATTCTGTTAATTCATCTCACAGAGTTACATCTTTCCCTTCAAGAAGCCTTTCGCTAAGGCTGTTCTTGTGGAATTGGCAAAGGGATATTTGGAAGCCCATAGAGGGCTATGGTGAAAAAGGAAATATCTTCCGTTCAAAACTGGAAAGAAGCTTTCTGAGAAACTGCTCTGTGTTCTGTTAATTCATCTCACAGAGTTACATCTTTTCCTTCAAGAAGCCTTTCGCTAAGGCTGTTCTTGTGGAATTGGCAAAGGGATATTTGGAAGCCCATAGAGGGCTATGGTGAAAAAGGAAATATCTTCCGTTCAAAACTGGAAAGAAGCTTTCTGAGAAACTGCTCTGTGTTCTGTTAATTCATCTCACAGAGTTACATCTTTCCCTTCAAGAAGCCTTTCGCTAAGGCTGTTCTTGTGGAATTGGCAAAGGGATATTTGGAAGCCAATAGAGGGCTATGGTGAAAAAGGAAATATCTTCCGTTCAAAACTGGAAAGAAGCTTTCTGAGAAACTGCTCTGTGTTTTGTTAATTCATCTCACAGAGTTACATCTTTCCCTTCAAGAAGCCTTTCGCTAAGGCTGTTCTTGTGGAATTGGCAAAGGGATATTTGGAAGCCCATAGAGGGCTATGGTGAAAAAGGAAATATCTTCCGTTCAAAACTGGAAAGAAGCTTTCTGAGAAACTGCTCTGTGTTCTGTTAATTCATCTCACAGAGTTACATCTTTCCCTTCAAGAAGCCTTTCGCTAAGGCTGTTCTTGTGGAATTGGCAAAATGATATTTGGAAGCCCATAGAGGGCTATGGTGAAAAAGGAAATATCTTCCGTTCAAAACTGGAAAGAAGCTTTCTGAGAAACTGCTCTGTGTTCTGTTAATTCATCTCACAGAGTTACATCTTTCCCTTCAAGAAGCCTGTCGCTAAGGCTGTTCTTGTGGAATTGGCAAACGGATATTTGGAAGCCCATAGAGGGCTATGGTGAAATAGGAAATATCTTCCGTTCAAAACTGGAAAGAAGCTTTCTGAGAAACTGCTCTGTGTTCTGTTAATTCATCTCACAGAGTTACATCTTTCCCTTCAAGAAGCCTTTCGCTAAGGCTGTTCTTGTGGAATTGGCAACGGGATATTTGGAAGCCCATAGAGGGCTATGGGGAAAAAGGAAATATCTTCCGTTCAAAACTGGAAAGAAGCTTTCTGAGACACTCCTCTGTGTTCTGTTAGGTCATCTCACAGAGTTACATCTTTCCCTTCAGGAAGCCTTTCGCTAAGGCTGTTCTTGTGGAATTGGCAAAGGGATATTTGGAAGCCCATAGAGGGCTATGGTGAAAAAGGAAATATCTTCCGTTCAAAACTGGAAAGAAGCTTTCTGAGAAACTGCTCTGTGTTCTGTTAATTTATGTCACAGAGTTACATCTTTCCCTTCAAGAAGCCTTTCGCTAAGGCTGTTCTTTTGGAATTGGCAAAGGGATATTTGGAAGCCCATAGAGGCCTATGGTGAAAAAGGAAATATCTTCCGTTCAAAACTGGAAAGAAGCTTTCTGAGAAACTGCTCTGTGTTCTGTTAATTCATCTCACAGAGTTACATCTTTCCCTTCTAGAAGCCTTTCGCTAAGGCTGTTCTTGTGGAATTGGAAAAGGGATATTTGGAAGCCCATAGAGGGCTATGGTGAAAAAGGAAATATCTTCCGTTCAAAACTGGAAAGAAGCTTTCTGAGAAACTGCTCTGTCTTCTGTTAATTCATCTCACAGACTTACAACTTTCCCTTCAAGAAACCTTTCGCTAAGACTGTTCTTGTGGAATTGGCAAAGGGATATTTGGAAGCCCATAGAGGGCTATGGTGAAAAAGGAAATATCTTCCGTACAAAACTGGAAAGAAGCTTTCTGAGAAATTGCTCTGTGATCTCTTAATTCATCTCACAGAATTACATCTTTCAATTCAAGAAGTCTTTCGCCAAGGCTGTTCTTGTGGAATTGGAAAAGGGATATTTGGCAGCCCATAGAGGGCTATGGTGAAAAAGGAAATATCTTCCGTTCAAAACTGGAAAGAAGCTTTCTGAGAAACTGCTCCGTGTTCTGTTAATTCATCTCACAGAGTTACATCTTTCCCTTCAAGGAGCCTGTCGCTAAGGCTGTTCTTGTGGAATTGGCAAAGGGATATTTGGAAGCCCATAGAGGGCTATGGTGAAAAAGGAAATATCTTCCGTTCAAAACTGGAAAGAAGCTTTCTGAGAAACTGCTCTGTGTTCTGTTAGTTCATCTCACAGAGATACATCTTTCCCTTCAAGAAGCCTTTCGCTAAGGCTGTTCTTGTGGAATTGGAAAAGGGATATTTGGAAGCCCATAGAGGGCTATGGTGAAAAAGGAAATATCTTCGTTCAAAACTGGAAAGAAGCTTTCTGAGAAACTGCTCTGTGTTCTGTTAATTCATCTCACAGAGTTACATCATTCCCTTCAAGAAGCCTGTCGCTAAGGCTGTTCTTGTGGAATTGGCAAAGGGATATTTGGAAGCCCATAGAGGGCTATGGTGAAAAAGGAAATATCTTACGATCAAAACCGAAAAGAAGCTTTCTGAGAAACTGCTCTGTGTTCTGTTAATTTATCTAACAGAGTTACATCTTTCCATTCAAGAAGTCTTTCGGTAAGGCTGTTCTTGTGGAATTGGCAAAGGGATATTTGGAAGCCCATAGAGGGCTATGGTGAAAAAGGAAATATCTTCCGTTCAAAACTGGAAAGAAGCTTTCTGAGAAACTGCTCTGTGTTCTGTTAATTCATCTCACAGAGTTACATCTTTCCCTTCAAGAAGCCTGTCGCTAAGGCTGTTCTTGTGGAATTGGCAAAGGGATATTTGGAAGCCCATAGAGGGCTATGGTGAGAAAGGAAATATCTTCCGTTCAAAACTGGAAAGAAGCTTTCTGAGAAACTGCTCTGTGTTCTGTTAATTCATCTCACAGAGATACATCATTCCCTTCAAGAAGCCTGTCGCTAAGGCTGTTCTTGTGGAATTGGCAAAGGGATATTTGGAAGCCCATAGAGGGCTATGGTGAGAAAGGAAATATCTTCCGTTCAAAACTGGAAAGAAGCTTTCTGAGAAACTGCTCTGTGTTCTGTTAATTCATCTCACAGAGTTACATCTTTCCCTTCAAGAAGCCTTTCGCTAAGGCTGTTCTTGTGGAATTGGCAAAGGGATATTTGGAAGCCCATAGAGGGCTATGGTGAAAAAGGAAATATCTTCGTTCAAAACTGGAAAGAAGCTTTCTGAGAAACTGCTCTGTGTTCTGTTAATTCATCTCACAGTGTTACATCATTCCCTTCAAGAAGCCTGTCGCTAAGGCTGTTCTTGTGGAATTGGCAAAGGGATATTTGGAAGCCCATAGAGGGCTATGGTGAAAAAGGAAATATCTTACGATCAAAACCTAAAAGAAGCTTTCTGAGAAACTGCTCTGTGTTCTGTTAATTTATCTAACAGAGTTACATCTTTCCATTCAAGAAGTCTTTCGCTAAGGCTGTTCTTGTGGAATTGGCAAAGGGATATTTGGAAGCCCATAGAGGGCTATGGTGAAAAAGGAAATATCTTCCGTTCAAAACTGGAAAGAAGCTTTCTGAGAAACTGCTCTGTGTTCTGTTAATTCATCTCACAGAGTTACATCTTTCCCTTCAAGAAGCCTTTCGCTAAGGCTGTCCTTGTGGAATTGGCAAAGGGATATTTGGAAGCCCATAGAGGGCTACTGTGAATAAGGAAATATCTTCCGTTCAAAACTGGAAAGAAGCTTTCTGAGAAACTGCTCTGTGTTCTGTTAATTCATCTCACAGAGTTACATCTTTCCCTTCAAGAAGCCTTTCGCTAAGGCTGTTCTTGTGGAATTGGCAAAGGGATATTTGGAAGCCCATAGAGGGCTATGGTGAAAAAGGAAATATCTTCCGATCAAAACTGGAAAGAAGCTTTCTGAGAAACTGCTCTGTGTTCTGTTAAATTATCTCACAGAGTTACATCTTTCCATTCAAGAAGTCTTTCGCTAAGGCTCTTCTTGTGGAATTGGCAAAGGGATATTTGGAAGCCCATAGAGGGCTATGGTGAAAAAGGAAATATCTTCCGTTCAAAACTGGAAAGAAGCTTTCTGAGAAACTGCTCTGTGTTCTGTTAATTCATCTCACAGAGTTACATCTTTCCCTTCAAGAAGCCTATCGCTAAGGCTGTTCTTGTGGAATTGGCAAAGGGATATTTGGAAGCCCGTAGAAGGCTATGGTGAAAAAGGAAATATCTTCCGTTCAAAACTGGAAAGAAGCTTTCTGAGCAACTGCTCTGTGTTCTGTTAATTCATCTCACAGAGTTACATCTTTCCCTTCAAGAAGCCTGTCGCTAAGGCTGTTCTTGTGGAATTGGCAAAGGGATATTTGGAAGCCCGTAGAAGGCTATGGTGAAAAAGGAAATATCTTCCGTTCAAAATTGGAAAGAAGCTTTCTGAGAAACTGCTCTGTGTTCTGTTAATTCATCTCACAGAGTTACATCATTCCCTTCAAGAAGCCTGTCGCTAAGGCTGTTCTTGTGGAATTGGCAAAGGGATATTTGGAAGCCCATAGAGGGCTATGGTGAAAAAGGAAATATCTTCCGTTCAAAACTGGAAAGAAGCTTTCTGAGAAACTGCTGTGTGTTCTTTTAATTCATCTCACAGAGTTACATCTTTCCCTTCAAGAAACCTTTCGCTAAGGCTGTTCTTGTGGAATTGGCAAAGGGATATTTGGAAGCCCATAGAGGGCTATGGTGAAAAAGGAAATATCTTCCGTTCAAAACTGGAAAGAAGCTTTCTGAGCAACTGCTCTGTGTTCTGTTAATTCATCTCACAGAGTTACATCTTTCCCTTCAAGAAGCCTGTCGCTAAGGCTGTTCTTTTGGAATTGGCAATGGGATATTTGGAAGCCCATAGAGGGCTATGGTGAAAAAGGAAATATCTTCCGTTCAAAACTGGAAAGAAGCTTTCTGAGAAACTGCTCTGTGTTCTGTTAATTCATCTCACAGAGTTACATCTTTCCCTTCAAGAAGCCTTTCGCTAAGGCTGTTCTTGTGGAATTGGCAAAGGGATATTTGGAAGCCCATAAAGGGCTATGGTGAAAAAGGAAATATCTTCCGTTCAAAACTGGAAAGAAGCTTTCTTAGAAACTGCTCTGTGTTCTGTTAATTCATCTCACAGAGTTACATCTTTCCCTTCAAGAAGCCTTTCGCTAAGGCTGTTCTTGTGGAATTGGAAAAGCGATATTTGGAAGCCCATAGAGGGCTATGGTGAAAAAGGAAATATCTTCCGTTCAAAACTGGAAAGAAGCTTTCTGAGATACTGCTCTGTGTTCTGTTAATTCATCACACAGAGTTACATCTTTCCCTTCAAGAAGCCTTTCGCTAAGGCTGTTCTTGTGGAATTGGCAAAGGGATATTTGGAAGCCCATAGAGGGCTACGGTGAAAAAGGAAATATCTTCCGATCAAAACTGAAAAGAAGCTTTCTGAGAAACTGCTCTGTGTTCTGTTAAATTATCTCACAGAGTTACATCTTTCCATTCAAGAAGTCTTTCGCTAAGGCTGTTCTTGTGGAATTCGCAAAGGGATATTTGGAAGCCCATAGAGGGCTATGGTGAAAAAGGAAATATCTTCCGTTCAAAACTGGAAAGAAACTTTCTGAGAAACTGCTCTGTGTTCTGTTAATTCATCTCACAGAGTTACATCTTTCCCTTCAAGAAGCCTTTCGCTAAGGCTGTTCTTGTGGAATTGGCAAAGGCATATTTGGAAGCCCGTAGAAGGCTATGGTGAAAAAGGAAATATCTTCCGTTCAAAACTGGAAAGAAGCTTTCTGAGCAACTGCTCTGTGTTCTGTTAATTCATCTCACAGAGTTACATCTTTCCCTTCAAGAAGCCTGTCGCTAAGGCTGTTCTTGTGGAATTGGCAAAGGGATATTTGGAAGCCCATAGAGGGCTATGGTGAAAAAGGAAATATCTTCCGTTCAAAACTGGAAAGAAGCTTTCTGAGAAACTGCTCTGTGTTCTGTTAATTCATCTCACAGAGTTACATCTTTCCCTTCAAGAAGCCATTCGCTAAAGCTGTTCTTGTGGAATTGGAAAAGGGATATTTGGAAGCCCATAGAGGGCTATGGTGAAAAAGGAAATATCTTCCGTTCAAAACTGGAAAGAAGCTTTCTGAGAAATTGCTCTGTGTTCTGTTAATTCATCTCACAGAGTTACATCTTTCCCTTCAAGAAGCCTGTCGCTAAGGCTGTTCTTGTGGAATTGGCAAAGGGATATTTGGAAGCCCATAGAAAGCTATGGTGAAAAAGTAAATCTCTTCCGTTCAAAACTGGAAAGAAGCTTTCTGAGAAACTGCTCTGTGTTCTGTTAATTCATCTCACAGAGTTACATCTTTCCCTTCAAGAAGCCTGTCGCTAAGGCTGTTCTTGTGGAATTGGCAAAGGCATATTTGGAAGTCCATAGAGGGCTATGGTGAAAAAGGAAATATCTTCCGTTCAAAACTGGAAAGAAACTTTCTGAGAAACTGCTCTGTGTTCTGTTAATTCATCTCACAGAGTTACATCTTTCCCTTCAAGAAGCCTTTCGCTAAGGCTGTTCTTGTGGAATTGGCAAAGGGATATTTGGAAGCCCATAGAGGGCTATGGTGAAAAAGGAAATATCTTCCGATCAAAACTGAAAAGAAGCTTTCTGAGAAACTGCTCTGTGTTCTGTTAAATTATCTCACAGAGTTACATCTTTCCATTCAAAAAGTCTTTCGCTAAGGCTGTTCTTGTGGAATTGGCAAAGGGATATTTGGAAGCCCATAGAGGGCTATGGTGAAAAAGGAAATATCTTCCGTTCAAAACTGGAAAGAAGCTTTCTGAGAAACTGCTCTGTGTTCTGTTAATTCATCTCACAGAGTTACATCTTTCCCTTCAAGAAGCCTTTCGCTAAGGCTGTTCTTGTGGAATTGGCAAAGGGATATTTGGAAGCCTGTAGAAGGCTATGGTGAAAAAGGAAATATCTTCCGTTCAAAACTGGAAAGAAGCTTTCTGAGAAACTGCTCTGTGTTCTGTTAATTCATCTCACAGAATTACATCTTTCCCTTCAAGAAGCCTGTCGCTAAGGCTGTTCTTGTGGAATTGGCAAAGGGATATTTGGAAGCCCATAGAGGGCTATGGTGAGAATGGAAATATCTTCCGTTCAAAACTGGAAAGAAGCTTTCTGAGAAACTGCTCTGTGTTCTGTTAATTCATCTCACAGAGATACATCATTCCCTTCAAGAAGCCTGTCGCTAAGGCTGTTCTTGTGGAATTGGCAAAGGGATATTTGGAAGCCCGTAGAAGGATATGGTGAAAAAGGAAATATCTTCCGTTCATAACTGGAAAGAAGCTTTCTGAGAAACTGCTCTGTGTTCTGTTAATTCATCTCACAGAGTTACATCTTTCCCTTCAAGAAGCCTGTCGCTAAGGCTGTTCTTGTGGAATTGGCAAAGGGATATTTGGAAGCCCATAGAGGGCTATGGTGAGAAAGGAAATATCTTCCGTTCAAAACTGGAAAGAAGCTTTCTGAGAAACTGCTCTGTGTTCTGTTAATTCATCTCACAGAGTTACATCATTCCCTTCAAGAAGCCTGTCTCTAAGGCTGTTCTTGTGGAATTGGCAAAGGGATATTTGGAAGCCCATTCAGGGCTATGGTGAAAAAGGAAATATCTTCCGTTCAAAACTGGAAAGAAGCTTTCTGAGGAACTGCTCTGTGTTCTGTTAATTCTTCTCACAGAGTTACATCTTTCCCTTCAAGAAGCCTGTCGCTAAGGCTGTTCTTGTGGAATTGGCAAATGGATATTTGGAAGCCCTTAGAGGGCTATGGTGAAAAAGGAAATATCTTCCGTTCAAAACTGGAAAGAAGCTTTCTGAGAAACTGCTCTGTGTTTTGTTAATTCATCTCACAGAGTTACATCTTTCCCTTCAAGAAGCCTGTCGCTAAGGCTGTTCTTGTGGAATTGGCAAAGGGATATTTGGAAGCCCATAGAGGGCTATGGTGAAAAAGGAAATATCTTCCGTTCAAAACTGGAAAGAAGCTTTCTGAGAAACTGCTCTGTGTTCTGTTAATTCATCTCACAGAGTTACATCTTTCCCTTCAAGAAGCCTGTCGCTAAGGCTGTTCTTGCGGAATTGGCAAAGGGATATTTGGAAGCCCATAGAGGGCTATGGTGAAAAAGGAAATATCTTCCGTTCAAAACTGGAAAGAAGCTTTCTGAGAAACTGCTCTGTGTTCTGTTAATTCATCTCACAGAGTTACATCTTTCCCTTCAAAAGCCTTACGCTAAGGCTGTTCTTGTGGAATTGGCAAAGGGATATTTGGAAGCCCATAGAGGGCTATGGTGAAAAAGGAATTATCTTCCGTTCAAAACTGGAAAGAAGCTTTCTGAGAAACTTCTCTGTGATCTGTAAATTCATCTCACAGAGTTACGTCTTTCCCTTCAAGAGGCCTTTCTCTAAGGATGTTCTTGTGGAAATGGCAAAGGGATACTTGGAAGCCCATAGAGGGCTATGGTGAAAAAGGAAATATCTTCCATTCAAAACTGGAAAGAAGCTTTCTGAGACACTGCTCTGTGTTCTGTTAGGTCATCTCACAGAGTTACATCTTTCCCTTCAGGAAGCCTTTCGCTAAGGCTGTTCTTGTGGAATTGGCAAAGGGATATTTGGAAGCCCATAGAGGGCTATGGTGAAAAAGGAAATATCTTCCGATCAAAACTGGAAAGAAGCTTTCTGAGAAACTGCTCTGTGTTCTGTTAATTCATTTCACAGAGTTACATCTTTCCCTTCAAGAAGCCTTTCGCTAAGGCTGTTCTTGTGGAATTGGAAAAGGGATATTTGGAAGCCCATAGAGGGCTATGGTGAAATAGGAAATATCTTCCGTTCAAAACTGGAAAGAAGCTTTCTGAGAAACTGCTCTGTGTTCTGTTAATTCATCTCACAGACTTACAACTTTCCCATCAAGAAGCCTTTCGCTAACGCTGTTCTTGTGGAATTGGCAAAGAGATATTTGGAAGCCCATAGAGGGCTATGGTGAAAAAGGAAATATCTTCCGTTCAAAACTGGAAAGAAGATTTCTGAGAAATTGCTCTGTGTTCTCTTAACTCATCTCACAGAGTTACATCTTTCAATTAAAGAAGTCTTTCGCTAAGGCTGTTCTTGTGGAATTGGAAAAGGGATATTTGGAAGCCCATAGAGGGCTATGGTGAAAAAGGAAATATCTTCCGTTCAAAACTGGAAAGAAGCTTTCTGAGAAACTGCTCTGTGTTCTTTTAATTCATCTCACAGAGTTACATCTTTCCCTTCAAGAAGCCTTTCGCTAAGTCTGTTCTTGTGGAATTGGCAAAGGGATATTTGGAAGCCCATAGAGGGCTATGGTGAAAAAGGAAATATCTTCCGTTCAAAACTGGAAAGAAGCTTTCTGAGAAACTGCTCTGTGTTCTGTTAATTCATCTCACAGAGTTACATCTTTCCCTTCAAGAAGCCTTTCTCTAAGGCTGTTCTTGTGGAATTGGCAAAGGGATATTTGGAAGCCCGTAGAAGGCTATGGTGAAAAAGGAAATATCTTCCGTTCAAAACTGGAAAGAAGCTTTCTGAGAAACTGCTCTGTGTTCTGTTAATTCATCTCACAGAGTTACATCTTTCCCTTCAAGAAGCCTGTCGCTAAGGCTGTTCTTGTGGAATTTTCAAAGGGATATTTGGAAGCCCATAGAGGGCTATGGTGAGAAAGGAAATATCTTCCGTTCAAAACTGGAAAGAAGCTTTCTGAGAAACTGCTCTGTGTTCTGTTAATTCATCTCACAGAGTTACATCTTTCCCTTCAAGAAGCCTTTTGCTAAGGCTGTTCTTGTGGAATTGGAAAAGGGATATTTGGAAGCCCATAGAGGGCTATGTTGAAATAGGAAATATCTTACGTTCAAAACTGGAAAGAAGCTTTCTGAGAAACTGCTCTGTGTTCTGTTAATTCATCTCACAGACTTACAACTTTCCCTTCAAGAAGCCTTTCGCT
The DNA here is from genome assembly GCF_047675955.1 of Chlorocebus sabaeus. Lineage (NCBI taxonomy): Eukaryota > Metazoa > Chordata > Mammalia > Primates > Cercopithecidae > Chlorocebus > Chlorocebus sabaeus. The sequence continues at coordinate 1,595,530 of NW_027327626.1, forward strand.
AAGGCTGTTCTTGTGGAATTGGCAAAGGGATATTTGGAAGCCCATAGAGGGCTATGGTGAAAAAGGAAATATCTTCCGATCAAAACTGAAAAGAAGCTTTCTGAGAAACTGCTCTGTGTTCTGTTAAATTATCTCACAGAGTTACATCTTTCCATTCAAGAAGTCTTTCGCTAAGGCTGTTCTTGTGGAATTCGCAAAGGGATATTTGGAAGCCCATAGAGGGCAATGGTGAAAAAGGAAATATCTTCCGTTCAAAACTGGAAAGAAGCTTTCTGAGAAACTGCTCTGTGTTCTGTTAATTCATCTCACAAAGTTACATCTTTCCCTTCAAGAAGCCTTTCGCTAAGGCTGTTCTTGTGGAATTGGCAAAGGGATATTTGGAAGCCCGTAGAAGGCTATGGTGAAAAAGGAAATATCTTCCGTTCAAAACTGGAAAGAAGCTTTCTGAGAAACTGCTCTGTGTTCTGTTAATTCATCTCACAGAGTTACATCTTTCCCTTCAAGAAGCCTGTCGCTAAGGCTGTTCTTGTGGAATTGGCAAAGGGATATTTGGAAGCCCATAGAGGGCTAGGGTGAGAAAGGAAATATCTTCTGTTCAAAACTGGAAAGAAGCTTTCTGAGAAACTGCTCTGTGTTCTGTTAATTCATCTCACAGAGTTACATCATTCCCTTCAAGAAGCCTGTCGCTAAGGCTGTTCTTGTGGAATTGGCAAAGGGATATTTGGAAGCCCATAGAGGGCTATGGTGAAAAAGGAAATATCTTCCGTTCAAAACTGGAAAGAAGCTTTCTGAGAAACTGCTGTGTGTTCTGTTAATTCATCTCACAGAGTTACATCTTTCCCTTCAAGAAGCCTGTCGCTAAGGCTGTTCTTGTGGAATTGGCAAAGGGATATTTGGACGCCGTTAGAGGGCTATGGTGAAAAAGGAAATATCTTCCGTTCAAAACTGGAAAGAAGCTTTCTGAGAAAGTGCTCTGTGTTTTGTTAATTCATCTCACAGAGTGACATCTTTCCCTTCAAGAAGCCTTTCGCTAAGGCTGTTCTTGTGGAATTGGCAAAGGGATATTTGGAAGCCCATAGAGGGCTATGGTGAAAAAGGAAATATCTTCCGTTAAAAACTGGAAAGAAGCTTTCTGAGAAACTGCTCTGTGTTCTGTTAATTCATCTCACAGAGTTACATCTTTCCCTTCAAGAAGCCTTTCGCTAAGGCTGTTCTTGTGGAATTGGAAAAGGGAAATTTGGAAGCCCATAGAGGGCTATGGTGAAATAGGAAATATCTTCCGTTCAAAACTGGAAAGAAGCTTTCTGAGAAACTGCTCTGTGTTCTGTTAATTCATCTCACAGACTTACAACTTTCCCTTCAAGAAGCCTTTCGCTAACGCTGTTCTTGTGGAATTGGCAAAGGGATATTTGGAAGCCCATAGAGGGCTATGGTGAAAAAGGAAATATCTTCCGTTCAAAACTGGAAAGAAGCTTTCTGAGAAATTGCTCTGTGTTCTCTTAATTCATCTCACAGAGTTACATCTTTCAATTAAAGAAGTCTTTCGCTAAGGCTGTTCTTGTGGAATTGGAAAAGGGATATTTGGAAGCCCATAGAGGGCTATGGTGAAAAAGGAAATATCTTCCGTTCAAAACTGGAAAGAAGCTTTCTGAGAAACTGCTCTGTGTTCTGTTAATTTATCTCACAGAGTTACATCTTTCCCTTCAAGAAGCCTTTCGCTAAGGCTGTTCTTGTGGAATTGGCAAAGGGATATTTGGAAGCCCATAGAGGGCTATGGTGAAAAAGGAAATATCTTCCGTTCAAAACTGGAAAGAAGCTTTCTGAGAAACTGCTCTGTGTTCTGTTAATTTATCTCACAGAGTTACATCTTTCCCTTCAAGAAGCCTTTCGCTAAGGCTGTTCTTGTGGAATTGGCAAAGGGATATTTGGAAGCCCATAGAGGGCTATGGTGGAAAAGGAAATATCTTCCGTTCAAAACTGGAAAGAAGCTTTCTGAGAAACTGCGCTGTGTTCTGTTAATTCATCTCACAGAGTTACATATTTCCCTTCAAGAAGCCTTTCGCTAAGGCTGTTCTTGTGGAATTGGCAAAGGGATATTTGGAAGCCCATAGAGGGCTATGGTGAAAAAGGAAGTATCTTCCGTTCAAAACTGGAAATAAGCTTTCTGAGAAACTGCTCTGTGTTCTGTTAATTCATCTCACAGAGTTACATCTTTCCCTTCAAGAAGCCTGTCGCTAAGGCTGTTCTTGTGGAATTGGCAAAGGGATATTTGGAAGCCCATAGAGGGCTATGGTGAAAAAGGAAATATCTTCCGTTCAAAACTGGAAAGAAGCTTTCTGAGAAACTGCTCTGTGTTTTGTTAATTCATCTCACAGAGTTACATCTTTCCCTTCAAGAAGCCTGTCGCTAAGGCTGATCTTGTGGAATTGGCAAAGGGATATTTGGAAGCCCATAGAGGGCTATGGTGAAAAAGGAAATATCTTCGGTTCAAAACTGGAAAGAAGGTTTCTGAGAAACTGCTCTGTGTTCTGTTAATTCATCTCACAGAGTTACATCTTTCCCTTCAAGAAGCCTTTCGCTAAGGCTGTTCTTGTGGAATTGGCAAAGGGATATTTGGAAGCCCATAGAGGGCTATGGTGAAAAAGGAAATATCTTCCGTTCAAAACTGGAAAGAAGCTTTCTGAGCAACTGCTCTGTGTTCTGCTAATTCATCTCACAGAGTTACATCTTTCCCTTCAAGAAGCCTTTCGCTAAGGCTGTTCTTGTGGAATTGGCAAAGGGATATTTGGCAGCCCATATAGGGCTATGGTGAAAAATTAAATATCTTGCGTTCAAAACTGGAAAGAAGCTTTCTGAGAAACTGCTCTGTGTTCTGTTAATTCATCTCACAGAGTTACATCTTTCCCTTCAAGAAGCCTGTCGCTAAGGCTGTTCTTGTGGAATTGGCAAAGGGATATTTGGAAGCCCATTGAGTGCTATGGTAAAAAAGGAAATATCTTCCGTTCAAAACTGGAAAGACGCTTTCTGAGAAACTGCTCTGTGTTCTGTTAATTCATCTCACAGAGTTACATCTTTCCCTTCAAGAAGCCTCTCGCTAAGGCTGTTCTTGTGGAATTGGCAAAGGGATATTTGGAAACCCATAGTGGGCTATGGTGAAAAATGAAATATCTTCCGTTCCAAACTGGAAAGAAGCTTTCTGAGAAACTGCTCTGTGTTCTGTTAATTCATCTCACAGAGTTACATCTTTCCCTTCAAGAAGCCTTTCGCTAAGGCTGTTCTTGTGGAATTGGCAAAGGGATATTTGGAAGCCCATAGAGGGCTATGGTGAAAAAGGAAATATCTTCCGTTCAAAACTGGAAAGAAGCTTTCTGAGAAACTGCTCTGTGTTCTGTTAATTCATCTCACAGAGTTACATCTTTCCCTTCAAGAAGCCTTTCGCTAAGGCTGTTCTTGTGGAATTGGCAAAGGGATATTTGGAAGCCCATAGAGTTCTATGGTGAAAAAGGAAATATCTTCCGTTCAAAACTGGAAAGAAGCTTTCTGAGAAACTGCTCTGTGTTCTGTTAATTCATCTCACAGAGTTACATCTTTCCATTCAAGAAGCCTGTAGCTAAGGCTGTTCTTGTGGAATTGGCAAAGGGATATTTGGAAGCCCATAGAGGGCTATGGTGAAAAAGGAAATATCTTCCGTTCAAAACTGGAAAGAAGCTTTCTGAGAAACTGCTCTGTGTTCTGTTAATTCATCTCACAGAGTTACATCTTTCCCTTCAAGAAGCCTTTCGCTAAGGCTGTTCTTGTGGAATTGGCAAAGGGATATTTGGAAGCCCATAGAGAGCTATGGTGAAAAAGGAAATATCTTCCGTTCAAAACTGGAAAGAAGCTTTCTGAGAAACTGCTCTGTGTTCTGTTAATTCATATCACAGAGTTACATCTTTCCTTTCAAGAAGCCTGTCGCTAAGGCTGTTCTTGTGGAATTGGCAAAGGGATATTTGGAAGCCCATAGAGGGCTATGGTGAAAAAGGAAATATCTTCCGTTCAAAACTGGAAAGAAGCTTTCTGAGAAACTGCTCTGTGTTCTGTTAATTCATCTCACAGAGTTACATCTTTCCCTTCAAGAAGCCTTTCGCTAAGGCTGTTCTTGTGGAATTGGCAAAGGGATATTTGGAAGCCCATAGAGTTCTATGGTGAAAAAGGAAATATCTTCCGTTCAAAACTGGAAAGAAGCTTTCTGAGAAACTGCTCTGTGTTCTGTTAATTCATCTCACAGAGTTACATCTTTCCATTCAAGAAGCCTGTAGCTAAGGCTGTTCTTGTGGAATTGGCAAAGGGATATTTGGAAGCCCATAGAGGGCTATGGTGAAAAAGGAAATATCTTCCGTTCAAAACTGGAAAGAAGCTTTCTGAGAAACTGCTCTGTGTTCTGTTAATTCATCTCACAGAGTTACATCTTTCCCTTCAAGAAGCCTTTCGCTAAGGCTGTTCTTGTGGAATTGGCAAAGGGATATTTGGAAGCCCATAGAGAGCTATGGTGAAAAAGGAAATATCTTCCGTTCAAAACTGGAAAGAAGCTTTCTGAGAAACTGCTCTGTGTTCTGTTAATTCATATCACAGAGTTACATCTTTCCTTTCAAGAAGCCTGTCGCTAAGGCTGTTCTTGTGGAATTGGCAAAGGGATATTTGGAAGCCCATAGAGGGCTATGGTGAAAAAGGAAATATCTTCCGTTCAAAACTGGAAAGAAGCTTTCTGAGAAACTGCTCTGTGTTCTGTTAATTCATCTCACAGAGTTACATCATTCCCTTCAAGAAGCCTTTCGCTAAGGCTGTTCTTGTGGAATTGGCAAAGGGATATTTGGAAGCCCATAGAGGGCTATGGTGAAAAAGGAAATATCTTCCGTTCAAAACTGGAAAGAAGCTTTCTGAGAAACTGCTCTGTGTTCTGTTAATTCATCTCACAGAGTTACATCTTTCCCTTCAAGAAGCCTGTCGTAAGGCTGTTCTTGTGGAATTGGCAAAGGGATATTTGGAAGCCCGTAGAGGGCTATGGTGAAAAAGGAAATATCTTCCGTTCAAAACTGGAAAGAAGCTTTCTGAGAAACTGCTCTGTGTTCTGTTAATTCATCTCACAAAGTTACATCTTTCCCTTCAAGAAGCCTTTCGCTAAGGCTGTTCTTGTGGAATTGGCAAAGGGATATTTGGAAGCCTGTAGAAGGCTATGGTGAAAAAGGAAATATCTTCCGTTCAAAACTGGAAAGAAGCTTTCTGAGAAACTGCTCTGTGTTCTGTTAATTCATCTCACAGAATTACATCTTTCCCTTCAAGAAGCCTGTCGCTAAGGCTGTTCTTGTGGAATTGGCAAAGGGATATTTGGAAGCCCATAGAGGGCTATGGTGAGAATGGAAATATCTTCCGTTCAAAACTGGAAAGAAGCTTTCTGAGAAACTGCTCTGTGTTCTGTTAATTCATCTCACAGAGATACATCATTCCCTTCAAGAAGCCTGTCGCTAAGGCTGTTCTTGTGGAATTGGCAAAGGGATATTTGGAAGCCCGTAGAAGGATATGGTGAAAAAGGAAATATCTTCCGTTCATAACTGGAAAGAAGCTTTCTGAGAAACTGCTCTGTGTTCTGTTAATTCATCTCACAGAGTTACATCTTTCCCTTCAAGAAGCCTGTCGCTAAGGCTGTTCTTGTGGAATTGGCAAAGGGATATTTGGAAGCCCATAGAGGGCTATGGTGAGAAAGGAAATATCTTCCGTTCAAAACTGGAAAGAAGCTTTCTGAGAAACTGCTCTGTGTTCTGTTAATTCATCTCACAGAGTTACATCATTCCCTTCAAGAAGCCTGTCTCTAAGGCTGTTCTTGTGGAATTGGCAAAGGGATATTTGGAAGCCCATTCAGGGCTATGGTGAAAAAGGAAATATCTTCCGTTCAAAACTGGAAAGAAGCTTTCTGAGGAACTGCTCTGTGTTCTGTTAATTCTTCTCACAGAGTTACATCTTTCCCTTCAAGAAGCCTGTCGCTAAGGCTGTTCTTGTGGAATTGGCAAATGGATATTTGGAAGCCCTTAGAGGGCTATGGTGAAAAAGGAAATATCTTCCGTTCAAAACTGGAAAGAAGCTTTCTGAGAAACTGCTCTGTGTTTTGTTAATTCATCTCACAGAGTTACATCTTTCCCTTCAAGAAGCCTGTCGCTAAGGCTGTTCTTGTGGAATTGGCAAAGGGATATTTGGAAGCCCATAGAGGGCTATGGTGAAAAAGGAAATATCTTCCGTTCAAAACTGGAAAGAAGCTTTCTGAGAAACTGCTCTGTGTTCTGTTAATTCATCTCACAGAGTTACATCTTTCCCTTCAAGAAGCCTGTCGCTAAGGCTGTTCTTGCGGAATTGGCAAAGGGATATTTGGAAGCCCATAGAGGGCTATGGTGAAAAAGGAAATATCTTCCGTTCAAAACTGGAAAGAAGCTTTCTGAGAAACTGCTCTGTGTTCTGTTAATTCATCTCACAGAGTTACATCTTTCCCTTCAAAAGCCTTACGCTAAGGCTGTTCTTGTGGAATTGGCAAAGGGATATTTGGAAGCCCATAGAGGGCTATGGTGAAAAAGGAATTATCTTCCGTTCAAAACTGGAAAGAAGCTTTCTGAGAAACTTCTCTGTGATCTGTTAATTCATCTCACAGAGTTACGTCTTTCCCTTCAAGAGGCCTTTCTCTAAGGATGTTCTTGTGGAAATGGCAAAGGGATACTTGGAAGCCCATAGAGGGCTATGGTGAAAAAGGAAATATCTTCCATTCAAAACTGGAAAGAAGCTTTCTGAGACACTGCTCTGTGTTCTGTTAGGTCATCTCACAGAGTTACATCTTTCCCTTCAGGAAGCCTTTCGCTAAGGCTGTTCTTGTGGAATTGGCAAAGGGATATTTGGAAGCCCATAGAGGGCTATGGTGAAAAAGGAAATATCTTCCGATCAAAACTGGAAAGAAGCTTTCTGAGAAACTGCTCTGTGTTCTGTTAATTCATTTCACAGAGTTACATCTTTCCCTTCAAGAAGCCTTTCGCTAAGGCTGTTCTTGTGGAATTGGAAAAGGGATATTTGGAAGCCCATAGAGGGCTATGGTGAAATAGGAAATATCTTCCGTTCAAAACTGGAAAGAAGCTTTCTGAGAAACTGCTCTGTGTTCTGTTAATTCATCTCACAGACTTACAACTTTCCCATCAAGAAGCCTTTCGCTAACGCTGTTCTTGTGGAATTGGCAAAGAGATATTTGGAAGCCCATAGTGGGCTATGGTGAAAAAGGAAATATCTTCCGTTCAAAACTGGAAAGAAGATTTCTGAGAAATTGCTCTGTGTTCTCTTAACTCATCTCACAGAGTTACATCTTTCAATTAAAGAAGTCTTTCGCTAAGGCTGTTCTTGTGGAATTGGAAAAGGGATATTTGGAAGCCCATAGAGGGCTATGGTGAAAAAGGAAATATCTTCCGTTCAAAACTGGAAAGAAGCTTTCTGAGAAACTGCTCTGTGTTCTGTTAATTCATCTCACAGAGTTACATCTTTCCCTTCAAGAAGCCTTTCGCTAAGTCTGTTCTTGTGGAATTGGCAAAGGGATATTTGGAAGCCCATAGAGGGCTATGGTGAAAAAGGAAATATCTTCCGTTCAAAACTGGAAAGAAGCTTTCTGAGAAACTGCTCTGTGTTCTGTTAATTCATCTCACAGAGTTACATCTTTCCCTTCAAGAAGCCTTTCTCTAAGGCTGTTCTTGTGGAATTGGCAAAGGGATATTTGGAAGCCCGTAGAAGGCTATGGTGAAAAAGGAAATATCTTCCGTTCAAAACTGGAAAGAAGCTTTCTGAGAAACTGCTCTGTGTTCTGTTAATTCATCTCACAGAGTTACATCTTTCCCTTCAAGAAGCCTGTCGCTAAGGCTGTTCTTGTGGAATTTTCAAAGGGATATTTGGAAGCCCATAGAGGGCTATGGTGAGAAAGGAAATATCTTCCGTTCAAAACTGGAAAGAAGCTTTCTGAGAAACTGCTCTGTGTTCTGTTAATTCATCTCACAGAGTTACATCTTTCCCTTCAAGAAGCCTTTTGCTAAGGCTGTTCTTGTGGAATTGGAAAAGGGATATTTGGAAGCCCATAGAGGGCTATGTTGAAATAGGAAATATCTTACGTTCAAAACTGGAAAGAAGCTTTCTGAGAAACTGCTCTGTGTTCTGTTAATTCATCTCACAGACTTACAACTTTCCCTTCAAGAAGCCTTTCGCTAAGGCTGTTCTTGTGGAATTGGCAAAGGGATATTTGGAAGCCCATAGAGGGCTATGGTGAAAAAGGAAATATCTTCCGATCAAAACTGAAAAGAAGCTTTCTGAGAAACTGCTCTGTGTTCTGTTAAATTATCTCACAGAGTTACATCTTTCCATTCAAGAAGTCTTTCGCTAAGGCTGTTCTTGTGGAATTCGCAAAGGGATATTTGGAAGCCCATAGAGGGCAATGGTGAAAAAGGAAATATCTTCCGTTCAAAACTGGAAAGAAGCTTTCTGAGAAACTGCTCTGTGTTCTGTTAATTCATCTCACAAAGTTACATCTTTCCCTTCAAGAAGCCTTTCGCTAAGGCTGTTCTTGTGGAATTGGCAAAGGGATATTTGGAAGCCCGTAGAAGGCTATGGTGAAAAAGGAAATATCTTCCGTTCAAAACTGGAAAGAAGCTTTCTGAGAAACTGCTCTGTGTTCTGTTAATTCATCTCACAGAGTTACATCTTTCCCTTCAAGAAGCCTGTCGCTAAGGCTGTTCTTGTGGAATTGGCAAAGGGATATTTGGAAGCCCATAGAGGGCTAGGGTGAGAAAGGAAATATCTTCTGTTCAAAACTGGAAAGAAGCTTTCTGAGAAACTGCTCTGTGTTCTGTTAATTCATCTCACAGAGTTACATCATTCCCTTCAAGAAGCCTGTCGCTAAGGCTGTTCTTGTGGAATTGGCAAAGGGATATTTGGAAGCCCATAGAGGGCTATGGTGAAAAAGGAAATATCTTCCGTTCAAAACTGGAAAGAAGCTTTCTGAGAAACTGCTGTGTGTTCTGTTAATTCATCTCACAGAGTTACATCTTTCCCTTCAAGAAGCCTGTCGCTAAGGCTGTTCTTGTGGAATTGGCAAAGGGATATTTGGACGCCGTTAGAGGGCTATGGTGAAAAAGGAAATATCTTCCGTTCAAAACTGGAAAGAAGCTTTCTGAGAAAGTGCTCTGTGTTTTGTTAATTCATCTCACAGAGTGACATCTTTCCCTTCAAGAAGCCTTTCGCTAAGGCTGTTCTTGTGGAATTGGCAAAGGGATATTTGGAAGCCCATAGAGGGCTATGGTGAAAAAGGAAATATCTTCCGTTCAAAACTGGAAAGAAGCTTTCTGAGACATTGCTCTGTGTTCTGTTAGGTCATCTCACAGAGTTACATCTTTCCCTTCAGGAAGCCTTTCGCTAAGGCTGTTCTTGTGGAATTGGCAAAGGGATATTTGGAAGCCCATAGAGGGCTATGGTGAAAAAGGAAATATCTTCCGTTCAAAACTGGAAAGAAGCTTTCTGAGAAACTGCTCTGTGTTCTGTTAATTTATCTCACAGAGTTACATCTTTCCCTTCAAGAAGCCTTTCGCTAAGGCTGTTCTTTTGGAATTGGCAAAGGGATATTTGGAAGCCCATAGAGGGCTATGGTGAAAAAGGAAATATCTTCCGTTCAAAACTGGAAAGAAGCTTTCTGAGAAACTGCTCTGTGTTCTGTTAATTCATCTCACAGAGTTACATCTTTCCCTTCAAGAAGCCTTTCGCTAAGGCTGTTCTTGTGGAATTGGAAAAGGGAAATTTGGAAGCCCATAGAGGGCTATGGTGAAATAGGAAATATCTTCCGTTCAAAACTGGAAAGAAGCTTTCTGAGAAACTGCTCTGTGTTCTGTTAATTCATCTCACAGACTTACAACTTTCCCTTCAAGAAGCCTTTCGCTAACGCTGTTCTTGTGGAATTGGCAAAGGGATATTTGGAAGCCCATAGAGGGCTATGGTGAAAAAGGAAATATCTTCCGTTCAAAACTGGAAAGAAGCTTTCTGAGAAATTGCTCTGTGTTCTCTTAATTCATCTCACAGAGTTACATCTTTCAATTAAAGAAGTCTTTCGCTAAGGCTGTTCTTGTGGAATTGGAAAAGGGATATTTGGAAGCCCATAGAGGGCTATGGTGAAAAAGGAAATATCTTCCGTTCAAAACTGGAAAGAAGCTTTCTGAGAAACTGCTCTGTGTTCTGTTAATTTATCTCACAGAGTTACATCTTTCCCTTCAAGAAGCCTTTCGCTAAGGCTGTTCTTGTGGAATTGGCAAAGGGATATTTGGAAGCCCATAGAGGGCTATGGTGAAAAAGGAAATATCTTCCGTTCAAAACTGGAAAGAAGCTTTCTGAGAAACTGCTCTGTGTTCTGTTAATTTATCTCACAGAGTTACATCTTTCCCTTCAAGAAGCCTTTCGCTAAGGCTGTTCTTGTGGAATTGGCAAAGGGATATTTGGAAGCCCATAGAGGGCTATGGTGGAAAAGGAAATATCTTCCGTTCAAAACTGGAAAGAAGCTTTCTGAGAAACTGCGCTGTGTTCTGTTAATTCATCTCACAGAGTTACATATTTCCCTTCAAGAAGCCTTTCGCTAAGGCTGTTCTTGTGGAATTGGCAAAGGGATATTTGGAAGCCCATAGAGGGCTATGGTGAAAAAGGAAGTATCTTCCGTTCAAAACTGGAAAGAAGCTTTCTGAGAAACTGCTCTGTGTTCTGTTAATTCATCTCACAGAGATACATCATTCCCTTCAAGAAGCCTGTCGCTAAGGCTGTTCTTGTGGAATTGGCAAAGGGATATTTGGAAGCCCGTAGAAGGATATGGTGAAAAAGGAAATATCTTCCGTTCATAACTGGAAAGAAGCTTTCTGAGAAACTGCTCTGTGTTCTGTTAATTCATCTCACAGAGTTACATCTTTCCCTTCAAGAAGCCTGTCGCTAAGGCTGTTCTTGTGGAATTGGCAAAGGGATATTTGGAAGCCCATAGAGGGCTATGGTGAGAAAGGAAATATCTTCCGTTCAAAACTGGAAAGAAGCTTTCTGAGAAACTGCTCTGTGTTCTGTTAATTCATCTCACAGAGTTACATCATTCCCTTCAAGAAGCCTGTCTCTAAGGCTGTTCTTGTGGAATTGGCAAAGGGATATTTGGAAGCCCATTCAGGGCTATGGTGAAAAAGGAAATATCTTCCGTTCAAAACTGGAAAGAAGCTTTCTGAGGAACTGCTCTGTGTTCTGTTAATTCTTCTCACAGAGTTACATCTTTCCCTTCAAGAAGCCTGTCGCTAAGGCTGTTCTTGTGGAATTGGCAAATGGATATTTGGAAGCCCTTAGAGGGCTATGGTGAAAAAGGAAATATCTTCCGTTCAAAACTGGAAAGAAGCTTTCTGAGAAACTGCTCTGTGTTTTGTTAATTCATCTCACAGAGTTACATCTTTCCCTTCAAGAAGCCTGTCGCTAAGGCTGTTCTTGTGGAATTGGCAAAGGGATATTTGGAAGCCCATAGAGGGCTATGGTGAAAAAGGAAATATCTTCCGTTCAAAACTGGAAAGAAGCTTTCTGAGAAACTGCTCTGTGTTCTGTTAATTCATCTCACAGAGTTACATCTTTCCCTTCAAGAAGCCTGTCGCTAAGGCTGTTCTTGCGGAATTGGCAAAGGGATATTTGGAAGCCCATAGAGGGCTATGGTGAAAAAGGAAATATCTTCCGTTCAAAACTGGAAAGAAGCTTTCTGAGAAACTGCTCTGTGTTCTGTTAATTCATCTCACAGAGTTACATCTTTCCCTTCAAAAGCCTTACGCTAAGGCTGTTCTTGTGGAATTGGCAAAGGGATATTTGGAAGCCCATAGAGGGCTATGGTGAAAAAGGAATTATCTTCCGTTCAAAACTGGAAAGAAGCTTTCTGAGAAACTTCTCTGTGATCTGTAAATTCATCTCACAGAGTTACGTCTTTCCCTTCAAGAGGCCTTTCTCTAAGGATGTTCTTGTGGAAATGGCAAAGGGATACTTGGAAGCCCATAGAGGGCTATGGTGAAAAAGGAAATATCTTCCATTCAAAACTGGAAAGAAGCTTTCTGAGACACTGCTCTGTGTTCTGTTAGGTCATCTCACAGAGTTACATCTTTCCCTTCAGGAAGCCTTTCGCTAAGGCTGTTCTTGTGGAATTGGCAAAGGGATATTTGGAAGCCCATAGAGGGCTATGGTGAAAAAGGAAATATCTTCCGATCAAAACTGGAAAGAAGCTTTCTGAGAAACTGCTCTGTGTTCTGTTAATTCATTTCACAGAGTTACATCTTTCCCTTCAAGAAGCCTTTCGCTAAGGCTGTTCTTGTGGAATTGGAAAAGGGATATTTGGAAGCCCATAGAGGGCTATGGTGAAATAGGAAATATCTTCCGTTCAAAACTGGAAAGAAGCTTTCTGAGAAACTGCTCTGTGTTCTGTTAATTCATCTCACAGACTTACAACTTTCCCATCAAGAAGCCTTTCGCTAACGCTGTTCTTGTGGAATTGGCAAAGAGATATTTGGAAGCCCATAGAGGGCTATGGTGAAAAAGGAAATATCTTCCGTTCAAAACTGGAAAGAAGATTTCTGAGAAATTGCTCTGTGTTCTCTTAACTCATCTCACAGAGTTACATCTTTCAATTAAAGAAGTCTTTCGCTAAGGCTGTTCTTGTGGAATTGGAAAAGGGATATTTGGAAGCCCATAGAGGGCTATGGTGAAAAAGGAAATATCTTCCGTTCAAAACTGGAAAGAAGCTTTCTGAGAAACTGCTCTGTGTTCTGTTAATTCATCTCACAGAGTTACATCTTTCCCTTCAAGAAGCCTTTCGCTAAGTCTGTTCTTGTGGAATTGGCAAAGGGATATTTGGAAGCCCATAGAGGGCTATGGTGAAAAAGGAAATATCTTCCGTTCAAAACTGGAAAGAAGCTTTCTGAGAAACTGCTCTGTGTTCTGTTAATTCATCTCACAGAGTTACATCTTTCCCTTCAAGAAGCCTTTCTCTAAGGCTGTTCTTGTGGAATTGGCAAAGGGATATTTGGAAGCCCGTAGAAGGCTATGGTGAAAAAGGAAATATCTTCCGTTCAAAACTGGAAAGAAGCTTTCTGAGAAACTGCTCTGTGTTCTGTTAATTCATCTCACAGAGTTACATCTTTCCCTTCAAGAAGCCTGTCGCTAAGGCTGTTCTTGTGGAATTTTCAAAGGGATATTTGGAAGCCCATAGAGGGCTATGGTGAGAAAGGAAATATCTTCCGTTCAAAACTGGAAAGAAGCTTTCTGAGAAACTGCTCTGTGTTCTGTTAATTCATCTCACAGAGTTACATCTTTCCCTTCAAGAAGCCTTTTGCTAAGGCTGTTCTTGTGGAATTGGAAAAGGGATATTTGGAAGCCCATAGAGGGCTATGTTGAAATAGGAAATATCTTACGTTCAAAACTGGAAAGAAGCTTTCTGAGAAACTGCTCTGTGTTCTGTTAATTCATCTCACAGACTTACAACTTTCCCTTCAAGAAGCCTTTCGCTAAGGCTGTTCTTGTGGAATTGGCAAAGGGATATTTGGAAGCCCATAGAGGGCTATGGTGAAAAAGGAAATATCTTCCGATCAAAACTGAAAAGAAGCTTTCTGAGAAACTGCTCTGTGTTCTGTTAAATTATCTCACAGAGTTACATCTTTCCATTCAAGAAGTCTTTCGCTAAGGCTGTTCTTGTGGAATTCGCAAAGGGATATTTGGAAGCCCATAGAGGGCAATGGTGAAAAAGGAAATATCTTCCGTTCAAAACTGGAAAGAAGCTTTCTGAGAAACTGCTCTGTGTTCTGTTAATTCATCTCACAAAGTTACATCTTTCCCTTCAAGAAGCCTTTCGCTAAGGCTGTTCTTGTGGAATTGGCAAAGGGATATTTGGAAGCCCGTAGAAGGCTATGGTGAAAAAGGAAATATCTTCCGTTCAAAACTGGAAAGAAGCTTTCTGAGAAACTGCTCTGTGTTCTGTTAATTCATCTCACAGAGTTACATCTTTCCCTTCAAGAAGCCTGTCGCTAAGGCTGTTCTTGTGGAATTGGCAAAGGGATATTTGGAAGCCCATAGAGGGCTAGGGTGAGAAAGGAAATATCTTCTGTTCAAAACTGGAAAGAAGCTTTCTGAGAAACTGCTCTGTGTTCTGTTAATTCATCTCACAGAGTTACATCATTCCCTTCAAGAAGCCTGTCGCTAAGGCTGTTCTTGTGGAATTGGCAAAGGGATATTTGGAAGCCCATAGAGGGCTATGGTGAAAAAGGAAATATCTTCCGTTCAAAACTGGAAAGAAGCTTTCTGAGAAACTGCTGTGTGTTCTGTTAATTCATCTCACAGAGTTACATCTTTCCCTTCAAGAAGCCTGTCGCTAAGGCTGTTCTTGTGGAATTGGCAAAGGGATATTTGGACGCCGTTAGAGGGCTATGGTGAAAAAGGAAATATCTTCCGTTCAAAACTGGAAAGAAGCTTTCTGAGAAAGTGCTCTGTGTTTTGTTAATTCATCTCACAGAGTGACATCTTTCCCTTCAAGAAGCCTTTCGCTAAGGCTGTTCTTGTGGAATTGGCAAAGGGATATTTGGAAGCCCATAGAGGGCTATGGTGAAAAAGGAAATATCTTCCGTTAAAAACTGGAAAGAAGCTTTCTGAGAAACTGCTCTGTGTTCTGTTAATTCATCTCACAGAGTTACATCTTTCCCTTCAAGAAGCCTTTCGCTAAGGCTGTTCTTGTGGAATTGGAAAAGGGAAATTTGGAAGCCCATAGAGGGCTATGGTGAAATAGGAAATATCTTCCGTTCAAAACTGGAAAGAAGCTTTCTGAGAAACTGCTCTGTGTTCTGTTAATTCATCTCACAGACTTACAACTTTCCCTTCAAGAAGCCTTTCGCTAACGCTGTTCTTGTGGAATTGGCAAAGGGATATTTGGAAGCCCATAGAGGGCTATGGTGAAAAAGGAAATATCTTCCGTTCAAAACTGGAAAGAAGCTTTCTGAGAAATTGCTCTGTGTTCTCTTAATTCATCTCACAGAGTTACATCTTTCAATTAAAGAAGTCTTTCGCTAAGGCTGTTCTTGTGGAATTGGAAAAGGGATATTTGGAAGCCCATAGAGGGCTATGGTGAAAAAGGAAATATCTTCCGTTCAAAACTGGAAAGAAGCTTTCTGAGAAACTGCTCTGTGTTCTGTTAATTTATCTCACAGAGTTACATCTTTCCCTTCAAGAAGCCTTTCGCTAAGGCTGTTCTTGTGGAATTGGCAAAGGGATATTTGGAAGCCCATAGAGGGCTATGGTGAAAAAGGAAATATCTTCCGTTCAAAACTGGAAAGAAGCTTTCTGAGAAACTGCTCTGTGTTCTGTTAATTTATCTCACAGAGTTACATCTTTCCCTTCAAGAAGCCTTTCGCTAAGGCTGTTCTTGTGGAATTGGCAAAGGGATATTTGGAAGCCCATAGAGGGCTATGGTGGAAAAGGAAATATCTTCCGTTCAAAACTGGAAAGAAGCTTTCTGAGAAACTGCGCTGTGTTCTGTTAATTCATCTCACAGAGTTACATATTTCCCTTCAAGAAGCCTTTCGCTAAGGCTGTTCTTGTGGAATTGGCAAAGGGATATTTGGAAGCCCATAGAGGGCTATGGTGAAAAAGGAAGTATCTTCCGTTCAAAACTGGAAATAAGCTTTCTGAGAAACTGCTCTGTGTTCTGTTAATTCATCTCACAGAGTTACATCTTTCCCTTCAAGAAGCCTGTCGCTAAGGCTGTTCTTGTGGAATTGGCAAAGGGATATTTGGAAGCCCATAGAGGGCTATGGTGAAAAAGGAAATATCTTCCGTTCAAAACTGGAAAGAAGCTTTCTGAGAAACTGCTCTGTGTTTTGTTAATTCATCTCACAGAGTTACATCTTTCCCTTCAAGAAGCCTGTCGCTAAGGCTGATCTTGTGGAATTGGCAAAGGGATATTTGGAAGCCCATAGAGGGCTATGGTGAAAAAGGAAATATCTTCGGTTCAAAACTGGAAAGAAGGTTTCTGAGAAACTGCTCTGTGTTCTGTTAATTCATCTCACAGAGTTACATCTTTCCCTTCAAGAAGCCTTTCGCTAAGGCTGTTCTTGTGGAATTGGCAAAGGGATATTTGGAAGCCCATAGAGGGCTATGGTGAAAAAGGAAATATCTTCCGTTCAAAACTGGAAAGAAGCTTTCTGAGCAACTGCTCTGTGTTCTGCTAATTCATCTCACAGAGTTACATCTTTCCCTTCAAGAAGCCTTTCGCTAAGGCTGTTCTTGTGGAATTGGCAAAGGGATATTTGGCAGCCCATATAGGGCTATGGTGAAAAATTAAATATCTTGCGTTCAAAACTGGAAAGAAGCTTTCTGAGAAACTGCTCTGTGTTCTGTTAATTCATCTCACAGAGTTACATCTTTCCCTTCAAGAAGCCTGTCGCTAAGGCTGTTCTTGTGGAATTGGCAAAGGGATATTTGGAAGCCCATTGAGTGCTATGGTAAAAAAGGAAATATCTTCCGTTCAAAACTGGAAAGACGCTTTCTGAGAAACTGCTCTGTGTTCTGTTAATTCATCTCACAGAGTTACATCTTTCCCTTCAAGAAGCCTCTCGCTAAGGCTGTTCTTGTGGAATTGGCAAAGGGATATTTGGAAACCCATAGTGGGCTATGGTGAAAAATGAAATATCTTCCGTTCCAAACTGGAAAGAAGCTTTCTGAGAAACTGCTCTGTGTTCTGTTAATTCATCTCACAGAGTTACATCTTTCCCTTCAAGAAGCCTTTCGCTAAGGCTGTTCTTGTGGAATTGGCAAAGGGATATTTGGAAGCCCATAGAGGGCTATGGTGAAAAAGGAAATATCTTCCGTTCAAAACTGGAAAGAAGCTTTCTGAGAAACTGCTCTGTGTTCTGTTAATTCATCTCACAGAGTTACATCTTTCCCTTCAAGAAGCCTTTCGCTAAGGCTGTTCTTGTGGAATTGGCAAAGGGATATTTGGAAGCCCATAGAGTTCTATGGTGAAAAAGGAAATATCTTCCGTTCAAAACTGGAAAGAAGCTTTCTGAGAAACTGCTCTGTGTTCTGTTAATTCATCTCACAGAGTTACATCTTTCCATTCAAGAAGCCTGTAGCTAAGGCTGTTCTTGTGGAATTGGCAAAGGGATATTTGGAAGCCCATAGAGGGCTATGGTGAAAAAGGAAATATCTTCCGTTCAAAACTGGAAAGAAGCTTTCTGAGAAACTGCTCTGTGTTCTGTTAATTCATCTCACAGAGTTACATCTTTCCCTTCAAGAAGCCTTTCGCTAAGGCTGTTCTTGTGGAATTGGCAAAGGGATATTTGGAAGCCCATAGAGAGCTATGGTGAAAAAGGAAATATCTTCCGTTCAAAACTGGAAAGAAGCTTTCTGAGAAACTGCTCTGTGTTCTGTTAATTCATATCACAGAGTTACATCTTTCCTTTCAAGAAGCCTGTCGCTAAGGCTGTTCTTGTGGAATTGGCAAAGGGATATTTGGAAGCCCATAGAGGGCTATGGTGAAAAAGGAAATATCTTCCGTTCAAAACTGGAAAGAAGCTTTCTGAGAAACTGCTCTGTGTTCTGTTAATTCATCTCACAGAGTTACATCATTCCCTTCAAGAAGCCTGTCGCTAAGGCTGTTCTTGTGGAATTGGCAAAGGGATATTTGGAAGCCCATAGAGGGCTATGGTGAGAAAGGAAATATCTTCCGTTCAAAACTGGAAAGAAGCTTTCTGAGAAACTGCTCTGTGTTCTGTTAATTCATCTCACAGAGTTACATCATTCCCTTCAAGAAGCCTGTCTCTAAGGCTGTTCTTGTGGAATTGGCAAAGGGATATTTGGAAGCCCATTCAGGGCTATGGTGAAAAAGGAAATATCTTCCGTTCAAAACTGGAAAGAAGCTTTCTGAGGAACTGCTCTGTGTTCTGTTAATTCTTCTCACAGAGTTACATCTTTCCCTTCAAGAAGCCTGTCGCTAAGGCTGTTCTTGTGGAATTGGCAAATGGATATTTGGAAGCCCTTAGAGGGCTATGGTGAAAAAGGAAATATCTTCCGTTCAAAACTGGAAAGAAGCTTTCTGAGAAACTGCTCTGTGTTTTGTTAATTCATCTCACAGAGTTACATCTTTCCCTTCAAGAAGCCTGTCGCTAAGGCTGTTCTTGTGGAATTGGCAAAGGGATATTTGGAAGCCCATAGAGGGCTATGGTGAAAAAGGAAATATCTTCCGTTCAAAACTGGAAAGAAGCTTTCTGAGAAACTGCTCTGTGTTCTGTTAATTCATCTCACAGAGTTACATCTTTCCCTTCAAGAAGCCTGTCGCTAAGGCTGTTCTTGCGGAATTGGCAAAGGGATATTTGGAAGCCCATAGAGGGCTATGGTGAAAAAGGAAATATCTTCCGTTCAAAACTGGAAAGAAGCTTTCTGAGAAACTGCTCTGTGTTCTGTTAATTCATCTCACAGAGTTACATCTTTCCCTTCAAAAGCCTTACGCTAAGGCTGTTCTTGTGGAATTGGCAAAGGGATATTTGGAAGCCCATAGAGGGCTATGGTGAAAAAGGAATTATCTTCCGTTCAAAACTGGAAAGAAGCTTTCTGAGAAACTTCTCTGTGATCTGTTAATTCATCTCACAGAGTTACGTCTTTCCCTTCAAGAGGCCTTTCTCTAAGGATGTTCTTGTGGAAATGGCAAAGGGATACTTGGAAGCCCATAGAGGGCTATGGTGAAAAAGGAAATATCTTCCATTCAAAACTGGAAAGAAGCTTTCTGAGACACTGCTCTGTGTTCTGTTAGGTCATCTCACAGAGTTACATCTTTCCCTTCAGGAAGCCTTTCGCTAAGGCTGTTCTTGTGGAATTGGCAAAGGGATATTTGGAAGCCCATAGAGGGCTATGGTGAAAAAGGAAATATCTTCCGATCAAAACTGGAAAGAAGCTTTCTGAGAAACTGCTCTGTGTTCTGTTAATTCATTTCACAGAGTTACATCTTTCCCTTCAAGAAGCCTTTCGCTAAGGCTGTTCTTGTGGAATTGGAAAAGGGATATTTGGAAGCCCATAGAGGGCTATGGTGAAATAGGAAATATCTTCCGTTCAAAACTGGAAAGAAGCTTTCTGAGAAACTGCTCTGTGTTCTGTTAATTCATCTCACAGACTTACAACTTTCCCATCAAGAAGCCTTTCGCTAACGCTGTTCTTGTGGAATTGGCAAAGAGATATTTGGAAGCCCATAGTGGGCTATGGTGAAAAAGGAAATATCTTCCGTTCAAAACTGGAAAGAAGATTTCTGAGAAATTGCTCTGTGTTCTCTTAACTCATCTCACAGAGTTACATCTTTCAATTAAAGAAGTCTTTCGCTAAGGCTGTTCTTGTGGAATTGGAAAAGGGATATTTGGAAGCCCATAGAGGGCTATGGTGAAAAAGGAAATATCTTCCGTTCAAAACTGGAAAGAAGCTTTCTGAGAAACTGCTCTGTGTTCTGTTAATTCATCTCACAGAGTTACATCTTTCCCTTCAAGAAGCCTTTCGCTAAGTCTGTTCTTGTGGAATTGGCAAAGGGATATTTGGAAGCCCATAGAGGGCTATGGTGAAAAAGGAAATATCTTCCGTTCAAAACTGGAAAGAAGCTTTCTGAGAAACTGCTCTGTGTTCTGTTAATTCATCTCACAGAGTTACATCTTTCCCTTCAAGAAGCCTTTCTCTAAGGCTGTTCTTGTGGAATTGGCAAAGGGATATTTGGAAGCCCGTAGAAGGCTATGGTGAAAAAGGAAATATCTTCCGTTCAAAACTGGAAAGAAGCTTTCTGAGAAACTGCTCTGTGTTCTGTTAATTCATCTCACAGAGTTACATCTTTCCCTTCAAGAAGCCTGTCGCTAAGGCTGTTCTTGTGGAATTTTCAAAGGGATATTTGGAAGCCCATAGAGGGCTATGGTGAGAAAGGAAATATCTTCCGTTCAAAACTGGAAAGAAGCTTTCTGAGAAACTGCTCTGTGTTCTGTTAATTCATCTCACAGAGTTACATCTTTCCCTTCAAGAAGCCTTTTGCTAAGGCTGTTCTTGTGGAATTGGAAAAGGGATATTTGGAAGCCCATAGAGGGCTATGTTGAAATAGGAAATATCTTACGTTCAAAACTGGAAAGAAGCTTTCTGAGAAACTGCTCTGTGTTCTGTTAATTCATCTCACAGACTTACAACTTTCCCTTCAAGAAGCCTTTCGCTAAGGCTGTTCTTGTGGAATTGGCAAAGGGATATTTGGAAGCCCATAGAGGGCTATGGTGAAAAAGGAAATATCTTCCGATCAAAACTGAAAAGAAGCTTTCTGAGAAACTGCTCTGTGTTCTGTTAAATTATCTCACAGAGTTACATCTTTCCATTCAAGAAGTCTTTCGCTAAGGCTGTTCTTGTGGAATTCGCAAAGGGATATTTGGAAGCCCATAGAGGGCAATGGTGAAAAAGGAAATATCTTCCGTTCAAAACTGGAAAGAAGCTTTCTGAGAAACTGCTCTGTGTTCTGTTAATTCATCTCACAAAGTTACATCTTTCCCTTCAAGAAGCCTTTCGCTAAGGCTGTTCTTGTGGAATTGGCAAAGGGATATTTGGAAGCCCGTAGAAGGCTATGGTGAAAAAGGAAATATCTTCCGTTCAAAACTGGAAAGAAGCTTTCTGAGAAACTGCTCTGTGTTCTGTTAATTCATCTCACAGAGTTACATCTTTCCCTTCAAGAAGCCTGTCGCTAAGGCTGTTCTTGTGGAATTGGCAAAGGGATATTTGGAAGCCCATAGAGGGCTAGGGTGAGAAAGGAAATATCTTCTGTTCAAAACTGGAAAGAAGCTTTCTGAGAAACTGCTCTGTGTTCTGTTAATTCATCTCACAGAGTTACATCATTCCCTTCAAGAAGCCTGTCGCTAAGGCTGTTCTTGTGGAATTGGCAAAGGGATATTTGGAAGCCCATAGAGGGCTATGGTGAAAAAGGAAATATCTTCCGTTCAAAACTGGAAAGAAGCTTTCTGAGAAACTGCTGTGTGTTCTGTTAATTCATCTCACAGAGTTACATCTTTCCCTTCAAGAAGCCTGTCGCTAAGGCTGTTCTTGTGGAATTGGCAAAGGGATATTTGGACGCCGTTAGAGGGCTATGGTGAAAAAGGAAATATCTTCCGTTCAAAACTGGAAAGAAGCTTTCTGAGAAAGTGCTCTGTGTTTTGTTAATTCATCTCACAGAGTGACATCTTTCCCTTCAAGAAGCCTTTCGCTAAGGCTGTTCTTGTGGAATTGGCAAAGGGATATTTGGAAGCCCATAGAGGGCTATGGTGAAAAAGGAAATATCTTCCGTTCAAAACTGGAAAGAAGCTTTCTGAGACATTGCTCTGTGTTCTGTTAGGTCATCTCACAGAGTTACATCTTTCCCTTCAGGAAGCCTTTCGCTAAGGCTGTTCTTGTGGAATTGGCAAAGGGATATTTGGAAGCCCATAGAGGGCTATGGTGAAAAAGGAAATATCTTCCGTTCAAAACTGGAAAGAAGCTTTCTGAGAAACTGCTCTGTGTTCTGTTAATTTATCTCACAGAGTTACATCTTTCCCTTCAAGAAGCCTTTCGCTAAGGCTGTTCTTTTGGAATTGGCAAAGGGATATTTGGAAGCCCATAGAGGGCTATGGTGAAAAAGGAAATATCTTCCGTTCAAAACTGGAAAGAAGCTTTCTGAGAAACTGCTCTGTGTTCTGTTAATTCATCTCACAGAGTTACATCTTTCCCTTCAAGAAGCCTTTCGCTAAGGCTGTTCTTGTGGAATTGGAAAAGGGAAATTTGGAAGCCCATAGAGGGCTATGGTGAAATAGGAAATATCTTCCGTTCAAAACTGGAAAGAAGCTTTCTGAGAAACTGCTCTGTGTTCTGTTAATTCATCTCACAGACTTACAACTTTCCCTTCAAGAAGCCTTTCGCTAACGCTGTTCTTGTGGAATTGGCAAAGGGATATTTGGAAGCCCATAGAGGGCTATGGTGAAAAAGGAAATATCTTCCGTTCAAAACTGGAAAGAAGCTTTCTGAGAAATTGCTCTGTGTTCTCTTAATTCATCTCACAGAGTTACATCTTTCAATTAAAGAAGTCTTTCGCTAAGGCTGTTCTTGTGGAATTGGAAAAGGGATATTTGGAAGCCCATAGAGGGCTATGGTGAAAAAGGAAATATCTTCCGTTCAAAACTGGAAAGAAGCTTTCTGAGAAACTGCTCTGTGTTCTGTTAATTTATCTCACAGAGTTACATCTTTCCCTTCAAGAAGCCTTTCGCTAAGGCTGTTCTTGTGGAATTGGCAAAGGGATATTTGGAAGCCCAT